>NC_090655.1:59688765-60046265 GCF_040937935.1 Hyperolius riggenbachi
CGGGTAAATCCGCATGCGGAAACGCAGCCGCATGCGATTTCTTCTGCGGTGGAATCCAGGCGATTCCGCACCGCTACAGTGGAAACGAGCCCTAAAGCTTTTTAGACAGATTCTTATGTTCTTTCGTTTGGAGAGAGGGGGGATGGGGGGGTTATCTTACTTACATGGGGCTTCTTCCAGCCCTCAGCAGTCTTACAGGTCCCTTGGTTTCTTTCCATTTCCTTTCATTGTGCCACTGTTACCCTTGAAAGCTTGTATGCAACTGCACAAGCATGGCCGCTTACTTCCTCAATCACTCTTGCGTGGCTGAGAGCGCGACCAAGGAGGCGTGTGGCTCAGGACATGCGCAGTAGCCTGCTACTGATGATTTCTGGGAGGAGCACAACGGAGAAAGTGAGAGCGAGACAGGCAAAAGGGGGTTGGGAAATGTGGGCAAACCATGTGCTGCCATAGGTCGCAATGTGAATTACAGTCAAAAGACGGAGCCCAAATCACTATACAAACAGCGTAATTCAGCCGCCAGCAAAGAATTACGTCTTTACTAAGTCCACGGTGGTCTGGAGGGGGAATAGTAAATAACGCCGCCGGGACTTTTGCAGGACCAGGTTGAGCTATTTTCCGGCTTCACCCTGCACCCCAATTTCCCAGCACCGTTTTTGTATTTATGCAACTGAGGGACCTGCAAGGCTAAGGGCTGCTGGCAAGAATCCCAGGTAAGTAAAACTGAACTTGTTCCCCTCATCTCAAGTTAACGTTAAACCAAGTAGATAATTTAATGTTCTGTAGTCAGAAATTATCGTTTCAGGAGGCAGCTTGGGTACGATTGCTGGACAGATATTCTATTTAGTTCTCATCCCATACCTCCCAACTAAGAAAGAGGGACACTTAAGCCACGCCCCTAATCACGCCTGTGACACACCCTGACATCATGAATACTATAAAGATTTTGTAAGAAAAATATATAGTTGTATAATTTAAACCAAACTGGTCCTTGCTATCCTGCTTCAATTTCCTCCATATTAACATTTGAAAATAAGAAATATGGGAATAAAGTTTAGAGTCAATTCAACACATTTTTCAGTAGATGAAATACATATATTCATATAGATCTGTACAGGAGTTCTGAAAGAGGGACAAATGAGGAAGAAAGAGGGACAGAGGGATTTGGTGCCCAAAGAGGGACTGTCCCTCCAAAAAAGGGACAAGTTGGGAGCTATGTATAATAATCAGATACTTGACAGACGCAGCCCAGGACCAAAAGATGAGGTATACACAAAAATATAAGAGAGTTGCGCTCAAACCTGGATTATTCCAAAATTCTCTTATTAATTAAAAGATGATTTTGATTGATCCATCATAACATGTTTAAACCATATGTCTGCTGCTCAAATCACATTCGTATGAATGGAAATAGATCATACAAGGACAACTTCAATCATTCAGCTATGCAAAATAGCAGTCTGTAGTGTTCTATAGAGTGGATACTTTATTATTATTTAGTATTAATATAGCGCCAACATCTTCTGCAGCGCTGTACAGAGTATATAGTCTTGTCACTAACTGTCCCTCAGAGGAGCTCAAAATCGAATCCCTACCATAGTCATGTCTATGTATCATATAGTGTATGTATCGTAGTCTACAGCCAATTTAGTGGGAAGCCAATTAGCTTATCTGTATAAGAGCATGGGTGTCTACTGGGAACACCAAAAAAAGGATTCATTTTTTCTCTCAAACATACGAAACATGGGGAGGAAGCAGCGCTGGAAAAATCTGGAGAAATGTCCATACATGCAAATAATACCAGTTGCCTGGCAGTCCTGCTGATCTCTCTGGCATCAGTAGTGTCTGAATCACACTCCTGAAACAGGCATGCAGTTAATCTTGCCATTTTTTTTGTCAAAAACCTCTGATCTGCATGCTTGTTCAGGGTCTGGGCCTACAGGTGCCCATACATCAGGCAATAATGGGCAGATAGACCATGAGACAGATCTTTCTCTAATTGAATCTGATCAGAGAGGGATCTTTTGCCTGCCCATACACCTAAGACCAATTCCTGATGCAGTGTAAATTGTCACTTGTCCTGCTGGCGCGACTCGTGGCAACCTCTGCTTTCACCCCGCGTCCGGCGTTACTGTGAGTGCCACCACGTGGCGCCGGCACTACCGCACGCGCCCAGTGCGATGGCGGAGGAGACCAGGAGTCGCGTCAGTGGGACATATGGGAATGTACACTGCACGTGGGGGGAGGGATTGGGACGACAGGACATGTAGGGATAACAGCGGAGTGTCCATTGTGTATGCCCGTCATTGTGATATCGCACGCCATTGCACACCTGATCGACCACATTGGACCATGATTTTCCAGGATGCTTAACCTTTCTGGCGGTAAGCCCGAGCTGAGCTCGGGCTATGCCGCCGGAAACACCGCTCAGGCCCCGCTGGGCCGATTTGCATAATTTTTTTTTTGCTGCACGCAGCTAGCACTTTGCTAACTGCGTGCAGTGCCCGATCGCCGCCGCTATCCGTCGCGCCGCAGCCGCCCCCCCCCCCCCCCCCAGACCCCGTGCGCTGCCTGGCCAGTTAGTGCCAGGCAGCTCTATGGGGTGGATAGGAATCCCCTTTGACGTCACGACGTCGATGACGTCGGTGACGTCATCGCGCCCCGTCGCCATGGCGACGGGGGAAGCCCTCCAGGAGATCCCGTTCTTTGAACGGGATCTCCTGATCGCCGATGGAGATCGGAGGGGCTGGGGGGATGCCGCTGAGCAGCGGCTATCATGTAGCGAGACTGTCTCGCTACATGAAAAAAAATAAAAATAAAAAAAAAAAAGATTTGCTGCCCCCTGGCGATTTTTTAGCAAACCGCCAGGAGGGTTAACTTTGACTGATTTCGGTTCAAAATCAATTGAATTGATCGAGCCTGCTTGTTTGCGGCACCAATTTTCATTCGATTTAATAAAATAATGTAATCCGTATGGTCGATCGGGCTGCAAGATTGCTAGACGTCTGGGCACCTTAGAAGTAAGGTAGCGGGTCTGCAGGGCTGCCAAGCAACTGGTATTGTTTAAAAGGAAATAAATACAGTATGTATAAATATTAATAATAAGGCCGGTATATCCTCCCTATACCTCTCATTTCAGCTTCCTTTTAAAGTGGTCCTGAACTCAGAACTTCCTCTCTGCTCTAAAAGATACGAAATAGCATAATAACCTTTAAAGAAAAACATTTCTGTGTAACATCTGATACAAATAATGCAATAAATCTGCAGTGTGTGTACTTCCTGCTTTCATGGAAGCAGACATATGGTTAACATCCTGTGTTTACAAATTAGCTGCTCGGCCATGGCAGCCAGCTGACACCACTGAGAGATCAAATTACAGTTGTGATTAGTCACAGATGAGGGGGAATTAGACAGGCTAAATACATACAGGGTGCATTCCTCTATGCTTTCCTTCTGTCCTGTGCAAGAGTTCAGGTCCACTTTAATTACATTACCACCCTCCTTGAACATCCAACAGGTTTCCTGCAAATTCACCGTTTTATTGTTCGCTTCGTAAATAACCATCCGTATCTCTGCAAAACCCATCTCCGGCAATTCCTCTACACTACAGAGTCGCTGGCGCACGGTCTTGTCATTGTACAGTTTTCCTACGGTTTGATTTATTCGCTCTCTTACAGCATCGCCTTGCGATCGATAACGCTGTCAGCTCCCAATTTGTCTGACATTTAATAAGAAGCTGTACATTACCCCGGCAGAGTAATCACTCTGCTCCATCTCTGCTCGCTCATCACAGACTTCAGCGGAGTCACAAGATGCTGAATTCACACCATTACCAGAAGGAGCTTCAGCCAGATCTCACAGCCCTGCACCTGGGAGGTCATCTGCAACATGTCAGTGCATCTGGCTAACTCAATCACACATGGAATGGCCTATCTAATCAAATTAATAGAGATCAAAGCACAGGACTTACTGTATAACTAAGAACCCCCTGTATGCAAATTACTGGGGGGAGGGGGGCAAGATCAGTCATCTGTCTGCAAAGTTTTCATTCATTCAAAAAAAGGTGCCTATACGTCCAGGGACGTACGGGCAGATCAACCAAAAGACAGATCTTCCTCTGATCGAATCTGACCGGAGAGAGATCTGCTGGCAGGGCCCTTTCTAGTGACAATGGAGCTTCGGGGCAAAAGTAACCTAGGGCTCCTCTTACAACTAACCCCCTCCCCCCAGTATTGTAGTCCGAGGTGCCCCTATAGACCCCCAGAGTTACAGGGGCAGGGGTGACAGGCTGACACTCACCTTCTCTGAGGCGCTGGAAGTCTCGACTGTCCTCTCTGTAGTGTTGCTGCTCTGCACTTCCTGTCTCTCACAAAAGGCACTGGAGTCCAAACAGAGAAGCAGGAAGTGCAGAGCAACGACACTAAAGAGAAGATAAACTGGCGACCTGCAATGCCTGGTACTCGGAGGAGGCGTGTGTGTGCCTGTCACCACTGCCTCTGTAATGATGCATTAGGGACATAATTTAGTGGGGTGGTGGCAGACACTTGGGAACCCCTATGGATGCTGGGACCTGGGGCAATTGCCCCCTTTGCCCATATGGTAGCGCCGGCCCTGTCTGTTGGCTGTCGTTATGCCTCATGCCGATTCCCGATTGATTTCAACATGAAATGTATCAGGAATTGGCCTTGCAATGCAGCCGATTCCGACTACAAATTTGAGCGTCCACCAGCTTCAGTGATCAGTGTAAATAAAAAGCTGGGATTCCCAGTGGGTAGAAGGGTCCATCAGGCCCCTCATATAGAAGTCCATCCACGATAACAGATTTCCCATACAGGACTCAACCCTCCAAGGATATTTATCCACTGTCCTTTATTGCATTTTAGTTGCGGTAATACAGCATAAAACCAGCCCGCAGCAGATTCTGCCCACCCAACCACCAAATGGTAATGCCTCTTAAACCCTTCCAACCCCCCCCCCCCTCCCAAGGCCTGTGCATTGAACATCTCACCTGTCCAGCTGCCTTGACTCCCAGTCTCCTCTACTGTCTCCCCCGAGTGCCGCCGTCACACAGAGTGTCACCAAGTGGTGGCACACATACCAGGTGGCGAGTATGTAATGTCACACACGCTAGTCGGCACTCGGAGGAGACAGCAGGGGAGTTCCCACAGCTAAACAGGTGAGATTTACAATGCTCCCAAAGAGCATTTACATTTGGGAGGACAGCGGCCGGACGGTTGATCGGGTTGCAAAATGTATGGCCACCTTAATAGTTTGTCCACAAAAAAAATATTTAATAGAATCTTTGTCCTAGACTTTTTCTTTTTTTGCTCCTACAAGATGCTTCAGTTGAAATAAACTGAGCAAGAAATACACAGACACTGTATGCACACATAATCCATTTACTCCAGGTAATGAGAGCCATATGGAGCTCATTATGCAGATGTTAATAAAAAATAATTAGTGGTTTAACCAAGGCACTCTTCCGCATGAATGAAATGTGTGTGCTGCATTTTTGCAGTGCTGTCTGGCCAATAAGCAGGTACCAGAATACTATGTGGGGGGGCTGTAATATCTCTTGGGGGACTTATTAGCAGAAAGTAGATGTACAGAGGCGCCAAAAGGATAAAATATGCTAAAATGTTTAAAATATTCGGGTGGCGGCGGTGGACCGGCCACTCAGAAATAGACTCGATGCTGTCGCTTAAGATAAAGACAATTTATTCACATACTCCATGAACAGAACCGCAACGCGTTTCACGGGTATATTCCCGCTTCCTCAGGCAATAAACAGATAGGAGTACACTGTAAAGACAGAGACAGATAGCATGTCCTTAGACTAATGTATACGTGTGCTGATGATTTTTGGTGCATAGTTATGTTAACGTGAATAATGGGTAAACAATGCTGTGGTTAGAGGTATACTTGGAGAGGGGGTGTGGGGCTGTGCAGAGATTGTTATAAGAGTTAAAAATCGTAGTGAAAAAATGGGGGGGGGGGCACAGAAGGGGGGGAACTATTAGGGGAGGGGGGGGGTTAGGGAAAAATTAAGGGTGGCAAAACACAATGCAATCAGATGTAGTAAAATGCAGAAAACCAGACTCACCAGTACAGTCTCAAGGTCACGAATAGCGCCTCTGTACCGGTGAGTCTGGAGATCAAGGTTTATATACCTAAGAGTATATGGGTGGACCAATTGCATGGTTAACAAGGGGTGGGGGCTGTGTGATAGGCAGGTAATGTGTTTCTATGGATGGGGAGGAGACAAGCTTGGGTGTGTGTTTGTGGGCCAATAGGAGCAGGGGACAAGTTATGTAACCTATGTTGGGCCAATAGGAACAGGGGACAGGTTATGTAACCTAAGTTGGGCCAATAGCAAGAGGGGATGTGGTTGTGTAACTTCGGGGAACAGAAAATAAACAAATGTGTACAAAGTGTATCTATTCAGAGGCTGAATAGAGTACTGGTTGAGGGCACAGCCTCTGGCACAGGAGACCAGGGTTCGAATCCCGGCCAGGGTCAGCACCTATTTTGTAAGGAGTTTAATGCAAGACTGCCTAACAAATGTGTACAAAGTGTATCTACTCAGAGGCTGAATAGAGTACTAGTTAAGGGCACAGCCTCTGGCACAGGAGACCAGGGTTCGAATCGCGGCTAGGGTCAGCACCTATTTTGTAAGGAGTTTAAGGCAAGACTGCCTAATATTGCTGGGTGGCCTCCTGAGCACGTCCCAGTGGCTGCAGCTCCTGGGGCGTCTTAAATCCAACAGGAGAAAAGTGTTGTACAAATGTTTGAGTCTGGTTTTCTGCATTTTACTACATCTGACTGCATTGTGTCTTGCCACCCTTAATTTTTCCCTAACCCCCCCCCCCCCTAATAGTTCCCCCCCCCCCTTTTTTTTTTTTGCCCCCCCCCCCCCATTTTTTCACTACAATTTTTAACTCTTATAACAATCTCCGCACAGCCCCACACCCCCTCTCCAAGTATACCTCTAACCACAGCATTGTTTACCCATTATTCACGTTAACATAACTATGCACCAAAAATCATCAGCACACGTATACATTGGTCTAAGGACATGCTATCTGTCTCTGTCTTTACAGTGTACTCCTATCTGTTTATTGCCTGAGGAAGCGGGAATATACCCGTGAAACGCGTTGCGGTTCTGTTCATGAAGTATGTGAATAAATTGTCTTTATCTTAAGCGACAGCATCGAGTCTATTTCTGAGTGGCCGGTCCACCGCTGCCACCCGAATATTTTAAACATTTTAGCATATTTTATCCTTTTGGTGCCTCTGTACATCTACTTGTCAAGATATCCACCCTTGGTGGTTGGAAGGGTGACAAACCCTCCTTTCCTTCTTCAGAGAGCGACATCTTAATCCTGAGTGGGGACAGGTCTAATCTCCCCACCTGCCTATATAGTGGTTGCCTAAACGGTAACCCATGTTTGTAAGTATAATACTTACTCCACACTAATTCTCCCTGATCCAATACATACTACACTATATTGGGCTCTCGGTTTCTCTGCTTTAATTAGCAGAAAGATTCTCCTCATCTTGTCCGGGGAACACCCCTTGCTTTTATCTCTCTCCCTCTCTCCTCATTGGTCAGTTCATATAACCACCCTCAGAAAAGCCTAACTATTGGGCAAGCTTAGTAGCCTCACACAACCCACTTCTCTGCACTCTGGGTGGAATCCTTTTCTTCTTGTGTCATCGCAGTCACAACAAACAGGGGAGAGGAATAATTGTCATTATCAAAGTATTCACAATAGATAGGTACTCTAAAGGTACCCATAGACCTGACGATTATGGGCAGATTCGACAAAGAGACAAATTTATCTCTAATCGAATCTGATTAGAGATAAAACATTTTTTTGTTGATTCTGCCCATACACTACAGGCCAATACAAATCCTATTTCAGCATGAAATCTTCAGGGAATCCGCACTGCCGCTGCCCCCATTATATAATGTGCCCCTTGTGTGTGCATTTATACGTTACCTGTCCTGTAGCAGCCTCCGCGCGGTGTCCGTAATCCTCCGGGCAGCTCTCCGTACACGCCACTGGCGCATATCGTCTGACGTCAGACACTATGCGCCGTCAGACAATAGCGCCGTCAGACAATATGCGCCAGTAGTGTGTACGGAGAGCCACCCGAAGGTTACGGACACCGCGCGTAGGCTGCTACAGGACAGGTAACGTATAAATGCACAAACCGGGCACATTTACACATAGCGACGGTAGCGGCGGGGGTTTCGTCGCTGGTTCCGGAAATCGCTGCCGTACCGCCACACACCCGACCAACCAACTTCGGCCCGACTAATGAGTGTTGTATTTAAAATATTTTCTCTTTCTTCTTGGAAAAATGGCTTATCCTGGCTGGGCTGTTTTATATGTGCGATTTTTCGGTTTTCAATTCTCTTTATTTAGGCTAAGTGCACACATAACAGAGCGTAAAAGGTCGTGTTTTCTGTCAGGTGCAGGGTTTTTTGTGTGCGTTTTTAGTGCATTTGCAGTTTTTTTCCCACATACAGCTGAGAGATCAAATTACAGGTGTAATTAGTCAAAAATGAGGTGGGAATTAGACAGGTTCAAGTCTCTAAATATGTACAGGGTGCATTTCTCTAGGTTTTCCTTCTTTCCTGGGCAATAATTCTGGTCCACTTTAAACCAAAACTGAAAAGCCACCTGTTTAGTCTGGAATTTAGGATGACATTCATTTCCTTTGGAATGCCTGGTACACACCATGCAATTTCCCATCAGATAGATGGGTTGAATTGATTTCCGATCGTTTTTTTTTTTTTGATCGATTTGGTATAGAAGTGATCGTAAAAATTGATTGAAAATCAGATCGAACATGCCAGAAATAATTGATTTGACCCGTCTATCTGAAATTGCATGGTACGTACCTGGCATAACACATCACAAACCACATCTTTGTACTGATCTGAGGGAGGAAAGTGCTTTACAAATGTTTTGTTGATGTTGTTGTTGTTTGTCATGTCCATATTTTTCAGTGACAGCTGACTCCGGCAATATTTTCCATCAGCAGCAGACATTTCTGCCTGTCATAGATTGATTGAGTAATTTAATTGTTTATTGATGGAGCGTTCTACACAATAAGCATAAAGAGCATCCATTACCTCGTACCACTTCCTATTCCCTGGATTATCACATGTAATAGTCATTAGTCAGACCAGTTTATCTTTGCGTCTTTATACATACCACATTGGGGAGAGAGATTTGTCTCAGCGTTTAATTCCTTGACTTTATTACAGGCAAGATAACTCAGCTAGGCAAGCAATAATGTCAGCTCCCTGTGGACTTTAAAGCAGAACTCTAAGTTTAAAGTCTATACATCATCCCCTCTTTAGGGAACCCAGTTCCAGGGAAATATTTACTGTATCTCATCTTAGCAATGCTGCAATAAAATAAGAAAGCTTTCCATGGTCAGAGAATCGGAAGTTAGGTGGGTGTGCAAAGCATGTGAGTAATAATTGGGGGGGGGGGGGGTGGATCTACGGAGGCAAGGGAAGTGGGTAGGATTTTTTTTCTAAATTGTTATTTAAAAAAGATTAGATGTAATAAAAATCTATCAAAGTGATCAAACCTTGGATCAAAAGTAAAATAAGCGAGGTTACGACAGTGCGACAGTGAGACGCGCAAAGCGTGGTCATTACACCACATGGGCGGGGCTAACTGTAATGTAACGGTGTACCAGTAAGGCAGCGGGCCAGAATTTCTTCCCAAAACAGTTAGGCAAAGTGACCCTAAGGGTTATTAGTCATTGTTTCCCAAACACATAAGAAAGCAGAGTGTCCACCATGATGTGGTGAAACAGGAGATTTGCATCATGGATGTGCAGACGATAAATCTGCAGAAACTTTTTGATGCTATTTATTAGCATACCATTTAGTAATCATGAGCCCCCAAAATGCCAAATGCTGCAGCAATAACCCCAAAGTAGCAAATGCCACTAACTATGGCCATCAAGTAATAAGTGTAAAAACCATTACCTCCGACACATGAAATGCAACAACCATTATCTCCGAAACATGAAATGCAAGAACCATTACTTCCGACGCATGATATGCTACAACCATTACTTCTGAGTCTGACAAATGAAATGTAGCAAACAATTCCCTGACACATGTAATAGAAACGTTAATTTCAACACATAAAATACAGAAAAAGGGAAAAGAGGCAAATATTACCTCCCACAAGTTAAAATGTAGTAAACATTAAACATTAACCCCCACCTATGAAATGCTGCGCACATGTGAAATGTACATATTAACCCACATATATGAAATGCAAATGTTACCTCAGATATAAATGCATTAAATGTGTGAGTGGGGGACACTGGGTGGGGGGGGAGAGTGACACCAGGTGGGGAGGGTGACACTGGGTGGGGAGGTTGACACTGCCACACTGGGTGGGGATGAGGGTGACACTAGGTGGGGATGGTGACACTGGGTGGGGCCGGTGATACCGGATGGGGATGAGGTTGACACTTGGTGGGGAGGATGACACTGAGAGGGGAGGGTGCCACTGGGTGAGGAGGGTGACATTGTCACACTGGGTGGGGATGAAGTTGACAGTTAGTGGGGAGTGTAATACACTGGAAGGGTGACACGGTGTCCCTGTTTGCAGCTTTGGTTGTTGTTCCTCTTATCTGGCTTCACTACCACTGGGGGTAGGGGTTTTGCTTCCAAAGAATATTGCTGCTCTTCCAAAATAAGGAGAGATATGAGCTATGCAATAACAGTAACAAGATATGCCTCCATCATGCTGAATAATAAAGAAATCAGACCCAGTGCTAGAAGCCTATAGAGCATGATCTGCAGAACTTTCTCTGGGTGGAGTGAGAGGGCAACACTAGGTGCTAAGATGGGAGGGTGAGACAGGGCTTGCCAGTGATGCTGGGCTTGCCCCCTCCTGCTGTGGGGTAGAGGCAGAGCTGTTGTTGATAACAGGGATGTATCTGTCCCTGTTTGCAGCAGTGTTATGTCCTCCGCTGTACCTGGCTGCCCCTGTACAAATGCCACGGACACGCTGCGGGGTGGAGCTAGGGCAGAGGCGGAGCGGCTAATAATAACAGCGGCAAACCTGTCCCTGTTTGCAGCATTGGTAGTACCTGCTCTGTCCCTCGGCTCGCTCGGCTACACAACGCTGGGGGGTGGAGCTGGGGCAAAGGCTGAGCTGGTGGCAGAGAGAGAGGGAACGGCTTCAAGCCTGCAACTGGGTGGTCAGGAGGTGGTACAAGTGGCCACATAGAGGGACGGGGCCAGGACATCTGGCGGCCAACCTGGGACACTTTCCAGGCTGGGACAGAGGACCTGGAATCCAGGACATGTCCCGGGTAAAGTGGGACGCCTGGTCAACGCATCTACACACTTTTTTTGTACTAACAGAATTTTTTTAACATTTAAAATTAACCCCTTACCTTTCACACTCCCCAATAGATACCCCACAAAAAGTTTTGTAAGTATATATATATATATATACACACACAATTAAAAAAATACATACTTATCTTAGGGACTGAACTTTTTAATATGTATGCCAAGAGGGTATATTACTGTTACTTTATAAATTATGGGCTTGTAATAAGGGAAGACGCAAAACTGAAAACTGCACCTTTATTTCCAAATAAAATATATTGTACTAGGGAACAAATTTAAATGTTGTAGTAACCAGGATAAATGGGCAAATAAAATGTGTGGGTTTTAATTACAGTAGCATGTATTATTTGAAAACTATGATCGCTGAAAACTGAGAAATAATGAATGTTTTCAATTTTTTTTTCCTGTTGAAATGCAGTTACGATAAAATAATTCTTATCAAAAAGTACCCCCCAAGAAAGCTTAATTAGTGGCGAACAAAACAAGATATAGATTGTTTCGTTGTGATCAGTAGTAATAAAGTTATCGGCAAATGAATGGATGTAGTGCTAAAAGGTGAAAATTGCTCTGGGTTTTTTAAGGGGAAAAACCCTTGGAGGTGAAGCGGTTAAACTCTCACATAACATTCGATAAAAATGTGTTTTCCTACTTTTAGTTGCCCATACAGTTATCATATTTGCTTTTGTGCACACGTAATATTGTCTATTCACAAATTACAAGTTCCCAAAATACAGTTTATCTGCTCTGAAAGCTGCCATGACAATTTATTGCATAGTTGCTGTATTTATAAATTAAAATATATCTAGTGATCACTCTCTCTGCTTCTACTATGTGTGCAGCTCAGTTTCAGCACTGCTGCTAATGTTTACTAATTGTATCTGACAAAGGAATAATGTAATTACCTCTTTGATTCCACAACTAGATTTCCAGCAAACAGTATGAAAATAAAAAGGAGAAAAAAAAGAAATGAATACTTAAAGGATACCAGAGCTGAATTAGCTGAGCAGGCATGTATAGAAAGTAGTCCTTATGCCCACCACTCCCCCTGTTCTCCTCCGCCCCCCTCCTTTATTGAGCAAATGCCCCCGCGCAGCCACTTCCTGGACAGTTGGGTTAGTGCGCAAGCACTGGCCCAGCTGCACACGTCCTTGAGAAGTGCATTTATTTGTAATGTGTTTGGAGCCAACTTTTGGTGTCTCCACTTTCTCTGCCCCTGTTGGGTCTTAGGGCTGCCTCTGCCAGACAACCATACCACATGGTTTGCTCACACCTAGTTGTTACCTGGGGGGATGCTTTCCTTCAAGGCAATAGAATACACACTGTAATTTTCAAACAAGGCTTTGGTCTTGACATGCCAGAAGAAAAAGTGTCCTGAACCTACGCAATAAAATCTTGGGTTGGATTACAATCTACAATCTGTGTAAAGTTAATGCGATCGCAAGACTCACGGTTTTGCCATGACAATATGACATATGCATGGATCACCGATAAGACACTACTGGGAAAACAGGCCTAACACCTCTTTGTGATTCTTTATTGTGTCTGACCTGCGAGGAAACGTTGTCAGGATGCAAAATGTCCGTTAGGTTATTCACTCTCCTTCTTCGGTGCCAGCCTTACACGTTTATCATGTAAACTGTATTATAATAATATAATTATATTCACACCAGATGCCCTTGGGATGGGATATGAGGGATGACAATCAGTGGCGTAGCAATAAGGGATGCATAGGTAGTGACCCCACCAAGGACCAAGGGGCCCTCCTTCAACCGCTTTGTTTGCTCTTTATTGGCGCTAAGCTGGTAATGGTCACCTGTATATGTGCTTTGATTAGTTGTAACCATTAATAGACTGTTCTCCTACCCAGTGTACAACTCTCTGACACTGCAGTGACAGGATTGGTACTCCAGATTAATGGTTATGTGTGGGGGGCTTGGTGGGGGAAGAGTAAAAACCGCAGTGGGGCCCAGAGCTCCTAAGCTATGCTACTGATGACAATAACAATTTAGCTGGGATTTTGATAAATCAAGTTTTATTTGTTGTTATCCCTGTTCCTATAGGGGAGTTATCTCCACTTTCGATCAGGGAGAAAGTGTGAGAAATTATCCTAAACAGCGATACAGTTGGCAAGCGACAACAAAACCTTTTTTTCACAGTATTCAAAAATACTGCATAAAGTAATTGTTCTACTGGAGTTGGCTTTATAAAGGCATCCTATATAATAAAATCCAAGTGTCTCTGCCTCCGTGTGTGTCCCTGTGTGTGTGTGTGTCCCTGCTCATAACGAACTGCGCATAAGCGCAGAGACACTGAGGGGGACTGATGTGCGGCTTCAAGGGGCGGATGGGGCCAATGGGCGGGTGTGCGCGCGCCGCGGGCACACGCGCAGTGAAATGCGGTGAGTGACCGACCTAGAGCCCGTTTTTAAACGGGCTTAGGTCAGCTAGTTGTTACACAATGGAATTATACGGTATATTGCAACTAGGGTTAGATCAACTGTATGGCATTCCCTTTAAGAAATACAAATACTCTCACCACTGCTGCAGCGACTCTGGACTTGTGCTCCGTATGGACCAGTTAGAAGAAAGGAATGTCTCCAACTCCATGAAAAGAGAAAGAAACATGCGTCAGTACATCCTTGCATGGCGATCATGCAACTATGGCAGCCGTGGGAGTGGAGGTGGGGTAGCGGGCAGTGAAATGGGACAAGTGACGGCCATTTCGAGTGATCCTGAATGCTTGGTCACGCTGCCTTACAACACAAATAGCAAGACGCTCTTTGTAGCGGAAGGCAGCGTGACCAAGCGTCCAGGAGGACGTGAAATGGCCGTCGCTTGTCCCATTTAAAGAGTCTGAAGCCTAGAAAAATACCTCTTTTTACTGGGCAGTCCTTCTTCAGCAATAAGACCATAGCTGAAACACTACATTCCCGTGGCAGATCAATTAACCATCTTAGCGGTATGGACGAGCTCAGCTCGTCCATTACCGCCAGAGGGTGCCGCTCAGGCCCTGCTGGGCCGATTTTGTCCAAATAAAAAGCATCACACGCAGCCGGCACTTTGCCAGCCGCGTGTGCTGCCTGATCGCCGCCGCTCTGCGGCGATCCGCCGCGAGCAGCGGCGAAAGAGGGTCCCCCCAGCCGCCCGAGCCCTGCGCAGCCGGAACAAATAGTTCCGGCCAGCACTAAGGGCTGGATCGGAGGCGGCTGACGTCAGGACGTCGGCTGACGTCCATGACGTCACTCCGCTCGTCGCCATGGCGACGAGGAAAGCCAAACAAGGAAGGCTGCTCATTGCAGCCTTCCTTGTTGCTTATGCTTGCCGGAGGCGATCGGAAGAACGCCTCCGGAGCGCCCTCTAGTGGGCTTTCATGCAGCCAACTGAAAGTTGGCTGCATGAAATAGTTTTTTTTTAATTAAAAAAAAAACCTCCCGCAGCCGCCCTGGCGATCTCAATAGAACGCCAGGGTGGTTAATACCCCCAAAATCCCAGGGCAAAATTCCACAACTTTCCAGGCAGAGGTTTGTGCTGTAGCTCTGCCTCTGCTCGTGTCAATCTCCGCCTCCTCCCACCCCTCTCACTGAAAAAAGACAGAGGGGCGGGAGGAGGCGGAGATAGGTGGAGATTGACGCAAGCAGAGGCAGAGCTACTGCACAAAGCTCTGCCTCCACCGGACTTTTGCCCTGGAGATTTCCAAGGTGTTAATTGCTGCGGGAATGCTGCATTTCAGTTAAGGTCTTATTGCTGAAGAGGACTGCCCAGTAAAAAGAGGTAATGTTTTAGACTTCAGACTCTCTTTCAGTGCCCACTACTCCACCTTCATTCCCACGGCGTACACTATGAGCGATCTCAATGAAAGGATGTACTGATGCTGTTGGAAGATGCAATAAACCACAGCTGCATATGGACGGATAGGTGCACGTGTTTCTCTTTTCATGGAGTTGGAGACATAGGATTCGGTTAGAATACATTGGATGTACTGCGCAGCTATCTGAATGGGTTACTGCCTCCAGTCTGATTCAGTCTCACCCAGGAACAATAGAGACCCAGGTCACCTCATTCCATTAGCTCCCACATCGCCCATCTTAATAGGGAGCTGAATGATCCTCGATGTGTTGAATAAAATCCCTGCGTCTCGGCACACTCCGCTCACAATGGAAAATACCTGCCAGCTTTGTAATGCATTTTTAAGTCTTTTTGGATTGTTAAGCTTTGTGATTTGACAAAAATGGGGGAGGGGGGGATGAAAGGCTGCCAATTTGTCACCTTATTTACAGCACAAAAGAGGCACAGAATACTACATTGCAGATAGAATAAAAAAAATAAAAAAAAAAGATGAGATTGAAATTTCACAAACTATTCAAAAGTGCCGGTGAAATCTGTGTCTCCCCACCGAATAATAACATGACAAACCAAAGAGACATTGTTATTGCTCCGCTTTCAAACCAGGGAGGGAAACGGTTATTGCTTCATCATCAAATGGAACTGCAAACAATTACAGAGACTGTGGCGGTTGCTTTCATGGCGCCGTTCGTGGAAGAAAGGACGAGCAGATTTTCATTTGTGTCTCATAAGTAAGAATTGGTCAGGAGATGAAAGCAGCTCAGGTATGATAGAGTCGGCCGGATGGAAAACAGTAGCGTATTTTCAGAGAACAATTCTTGTAACGTTTACCCAATTTTTGATGCGATTTTACACTTGTGCCACATTTTTATTAAACGCTTCATATACAGACCTCACTCTAAAGCAGTCCCTTCGTACATTTATAAACTATTTCCCAGGCACCATCACGAATGTAATCTCCGTTCTGGAAACAAATTTGTTCTCTTAGCCACTCTAGTTAACCCCTCTCCCACGCTGTCAATCAGCACTTTTCATGGGTCTCCCCGCCCCGTTCCACGCTCACCAGCTCTCACAATCTTCAGATGCGAGTATTATATCTCACCTTATCAGATAAGCATTTAACATGATCTATGACATATCACCGAAAGTTACAGATTGTCCAGCAAGCTCATCGTGAACCAGAACTTCTAAGGGCCGGTTCACACGGCCGCTTGGCGGCGTCTACCGTCAAGCGTTCGGGACCCATCGGCTAAACTCTCCCATTCAAGTGAATAGGAGCGTTTAGCATTGCGCGGTTACCGTCGATTATTGTCGATTGCATAAACGCGGCGTTCTGATCCCGATTTAACGCATCGTTTCGGCCGTCCCTAGAAGCCGCATGCAACGTCCAGGGACGGCTAGCCGGCGCGGCTTCATGTCCCCCTGCGGGGACGAGAAACGCCGATCGCGACGATCTCTGTACCGCCGCCACCGAACGGGACGTCACAGGACGACGCGACTTCCTGGCCGCCCCAACGCCGCCTGCCGTCCGTGTGAACCGGCCCTAAGACGGGCTAAAAAGGATTAAAAAGTTCTTTTACTAAAAATGATATGGAAAACAGAAATTTGCCTTCTTAAAGTGACACTGAAGCAAAAAAAAAAAACCTCATGATATAATGAATTGGTTGTGTAATATGGATAATAAACAGAACATTAGTAGAAAAGAAAATAGTGTTATATTTTTATTTTCAGGTATATAGCTTTTTTATAACATTGCATCATTCTCTTATGATTGCAGTTTCCACAATACACTCAGCATTTTAAATGATTTCGCAGAGCGGCTAGTGACCCTTTGAACTTTTCTCTGCAGAAAAACCATAAACAGAGAAGAAACAATGAGAGACAGCTGAGACAGTGCTGACCCCACTTTATTAAGTCACAGAGCTCAACAAAGCTCTTTTGCACAGATAACAACTGAAGTTTCTTAACTCTCCCTGTACTGGAAGCAATATGAGACTCATATCTGTGCTAATAATGTTTTATTTCTTAGCAGTACTACACATACAAATCCTTATATCATACGTTTATTTTCACTTCAGATTCCCTTTAAAACAGAAGGTATTGTAGTGACACAACTCCCAACAGTCCCTTCTATTGGAGTGACAGTCCCTCTTTGGGAACCCCTTCCTCATTTTCCCTCTTTCAGGACTCATGTGCAAATCTGTGTAAATATATGTATATTTTTAATGAAAACTGTGTTCAATTGGCTCTAAAAACTTTATTCCCATACTTTAAAATTGATATATTTCTGGTTTTTACATATTAAAGTGGACCTGAACTCAGCTCTTCTCTCTGTTCTAAAAGATACACAACAGCATAATAACCTTTCAAAAACAAAAAAATTGTTACAGCTGATACAAATCTTAAAATAAATCTGCACAGTTTCTACTTCCTGATTCATGGAAGCAGACATATTGTTTACAGCTTGTGCTTTCAAATGGGCTTATCTGCTATAGGCAGTCATGTGACACGGGAGGATCAAATTGCATGTCAGGCTTGTCTGGTCAATGACCATAGGTTAGGCTGTATGTCCATATGAATGACCTATAGTCCAGCCCGTAACACCTGCACAAACTCCTACCTAGTACAAAACTATAATAACCCTGCAGGAAGATGTAGCATACAGACTGACAGATAGTATCCACCAAACAGAACAAATTGCAAAAATACAAAGCACAGTATCACAATGATATAGTCACCTGAGGCCTGACAGATGAGGTAATCCAGATGAGAGTCAGATAACTGCAAGCCGAAGTAGTGGTATGCAGATCAGGTGCTTAGAGATAGCGTGGTCAGTACTAGTCAGATGTCAGGGCAAGGAGCGTTCATGCAAGTCCTTATCCAGTCAGAGGTTGACCCAGGCGGCAATCAAACAGAGTCCAGGTACATTGGCAGTGTCGGCAACAGGTGATCCATTAGTGCATGGTCAGGAAACAAGCAAAGTTGGCAACGGGTAATCTAATCTAAAGTAAGTGTATTCAAGATACAAGGCAAAATTGGCAACAGGAGTCAAAAAGTTTTTGTAAGCACATTCCCAGCAACAAGCCAAAAGCTAATGCTATCACGGGCGATGTTTGGGGGCGCTCACCTGAGTTAAATACAAGGACTAACCAATCAGAAAGCAAAAGCATCCAAAATGACCAGTAACATTGCGGCGTGTCAGCATGTCAGCTGAAACGCCATACACACACAGCTATTGTTTACAGTGGCAGAGTGCGTACTGAGAGCACGTGTCCACCGTCTATCCAATGGGAGCTGAGCGCCATGCACTACAGTGACGTCAGCGGCCTGCAGAGACCCAGAGGCTTGCACCTCAGCGTGGGTCTCGGTGTTCCGCCATCATGAGTGCCCCGAGGATCTTACATTACAACTTGAGATTAGACACAAATGAGGGGGAATTAGACAGCCTAAACTCTCTAAATACACTTAGGGTACATTTCTATCTGTTTTCCGTCTGTCCTGTGCAAGAGTTCGGGTCCACTTTAATATAAAGGAAATTGAACAAGGCTAAAAAGGACAGTGTGGTTTTAATTATAAAAAAAAAAAAAAAAATTCTTATGAAATATTTATGGTATGTGTAACTAAGGATGTGTCTGGAGTGTGGTTAGGGGTGTGGCAGGGGTGTGGCTTAAGTGTCCCTCTTTCTCATCTCAAAAAGTTGAGAGGTATGGTAGTGATGCAATGTGGGACACCTCATATGCTCCCTCCAACCTAAGTTATTAAAAATACATTCTGTTGTAAGAAGACAAAATTTCTGTTTGACATATGACAGTGACTAATCTTATTAGGCAGGGCACCACTACAAGTTTATATAGACTCTCTCTTTACCTTGTTTTTCACCCCTTCGTTACTTTTTGTACTGAGAGCTAGCTTGGCATGGTCATCTCTCCCAGTATATCATGATATTGCTGTATATTGCCCTGTCCTTTATTATTTATAAAGCTTAAGAATAATCCCATTTT
This sequence comes from Hyperolius riggenbachi, assembly GCF_040937935.1. Taxonomy (NCBI): domain Eukaryota; kingdom Metazoa; phylum Chordata; class Amphibia; order Anura; family Hyperoliidae; genus Hyperolius; species Hyperolius riggenbachi. The sequence continues at coordinate 59,708,016 of NC_090655.1, forward strand.
ATCTTTATAAAATACTTTAGACACCCAAAAAAGGCAAGAAAAGTATTACTCAACTAGTTAAAGGGCCCGTCTGTTGAAAAATGGGCACTAGGAAAGAAAGCTCTGTAGGTGGGCAGAAGGGGGGGGGGGGGGGGGTCACTTGTGTGCTGAATTCAACAGCCCTGCAGCGAGACCTTAAAGCTGCAGTGGCCTAATTGTAAAAAAATAGCCTGGTCAGTAGGGGGGTGTAAGCCTACGGTCCTCATGTGGTTAAAGAGGAACTTTAACCAAGGATTGCACTTCATCCCAATCAGTAGCTGATACCCCCTTCCCCACCATAAATAGTTTCTCAAACAGATCATCAGGGGGGTCTGTGTGGCTGATAGTGTGGCAAAACTCCTACCACATTGTGACGTCATGACCATGGTCTTGATAGTTTTCTGAGAACCACATTGCATGGTGGGAAATGGCGACCTTTTCCAACTGCCAAGCAAGCAGTGTCTCCCTCTGTGCATAGAATGCTCAGCAATGAAAATTCCGTACAGATCACCTGGCAGAACTAAAGATGTCACCACCAGTGATACATTTCAGAATGTAATTCAGGGTGAGGAAAGATTTTACAACGGGGAAAACGCTGACTAAATAATCTACTAAGAAATATTGTACAAAAAAAATAGGCAATTTTATTATGTTATTTTCACTACAGTTCCTCTTTAAATCTATGTGGAGCCTGTTTATAAAACAAATTGAGAAGAAAAAGATCACCTTTTTTAAGGTTTACACTTCTTTTGAACCCTGATCTCCATTTTTATTACCCTATTCCCTTTTAGCAGATTTTTTTCTGATTAAAATGTTTTTCAACAACTCTAATTTAGCAGTAATCCTAATATTAAATGAACAAAAAAAAATGAAAAAAGAAAAAAAATCACTATGTTCCCTTCTCTCTCATGAATACCTGAGTATTTTTCAGAAAACAAATTAATATGTTGTCACATCCTGTAACCGAAACATAAAACTATGCTTCTAAGGCCTGCCGTCAACCTAGAACTGAATGATAAAATCATTCTCCCTCTAATCTTCTCTCCTGATTGAACGCGGCCCATTAAGATTTTGCGAGGCCATTTTCTAGTTGTCGAATCAATAACGTTCTTTTTTTTCAGATCATAATTAAAAGTTGATTTTACAACCAGAAAGAAATTGAGTCAGATCTCAGAATGCTCTCCTCGAATTGACAGTTTCCTAATAGCTTTTCTAAAGCAAACCAAGATTGATTAAAGTGTTATATCGATCCGGGGGTCCTAAAAATGTCCATTCATCACCATCATTAGTGAGAGAGCAGCCGTGGCAAAACACAAGGGGGGGGGGGGGGTTTCTTCTCGGAGCTGCTTAGTGAAGTTCCAAAGGCTGTAAGTCATCGAGAGGAAATGGGCAATGAAGTACGTGGGATGAGGTGATGCTCGCTAGGCCTAATGAAGTGATTAAGAGACTTGCCGTGGTCACAAATTAATGTGTTTTATAGACCGGGGGGAAGATTCTCATTGAGTGCTGTTGGCCTCTTTTATGATGTCCGACCTAAATTAATATTTCAGTACCCGGTGGAGGCTTGAGAGTCAAGCGAAGTGATATTTTCATGCATCTCTCAAGGTCTTCAGCGGTGAGTGAAGTTGCGTGAAAGCATTGCTTTTTGCTTTGTCTTTGATTTTGCAAAAGCCAAAGGTATTCAGGAAAATAATGCATTATAGCTTTTTATTTTCTGGTTGAAGAGCCCACAAAAAACACCTAAGGAAGAGCTTAAATAATCCTAAAGATGAACTCTGGACTCCTGGAAAAGACTTTGTAGACATTCCTGAGCATTCAAATAACGTTCCCACACGTGATTTTGGCTCTAACAGCCCAGCAGTACCATACTTTTTTTGTGTGAGTTGTCAATTCCTGCTTTACAGACCCACCCACCCAGCTAAAATCTCCTCCTCCGCTTAAAAAAAAGAGGTGTAAGCAGTACACACAATAGATCCCCTGTTGCTAAATACTATTCCCAATCCAAACATAGCAAAAACTCATCCAGTGGCAAGTGCCCCCCAAGACCTACCTAGCTCCTCCCCAGTGATTGATATGCCCGTCATTACCTAAAATTCTCACAAACTAGACATCTTTTCCCAGCATCTAAGCATTAAAGGACTTCCGGTGTGAATATACAGTATTTTTTAGTCCCCTGGGGCTTCTTCCAGCCCCTTGCCGTAGCTCTGGTCCTCAGTGTTGTCCTGCTGGCCGCCAGTGAATTTCGCAACCCTGCCGGCGGGTCGGGTCTTCTGCGTCCACGGCATCTGGCGCGCACTGCGCCTTCACACAACTACTGCGCATGTGCAGTACGCACCAGAAGACGCGCTGGCACGAAAACTTCGACCTACCGGCAGGATCACTATCATTAGGAGAGGCGGAGGACCGGGGCTGCGGCAAGGGACTCAGACGGCTGCGAGGGCCTGAAAGAAGCCCCAGATGAGAAAAAGATACATTTGTATATTCACATCGGAAGTCCTTTAAAGAAATTGACATCAGAGGAACTTCCACTTGCATCAGAAAGAAGTTCTTGTTTCCTGATAATGTCAGATATGAACCTTTGACTAATGAGTGTACATGCCAAAATTCACATTTCTGCATCTGTACTTGTCAGTTGTTAGGGCACATATTGTTGACAAATAGGCTTTCTCTGTCCTGCACTTTTTTACTCACTTCCCCTATTCAGCAGTATGTTGGTTCTATGCATATATCTCAGTGTTACGTGTACACACACACATACACACACACGCACGCACGCACGCACGCACGCACGCACGCAGAAAAATGGTCAACAGTGTAAAAGAAGAAGTGGACCTAGAAGGTCCACCATTGTAGCATACGTAAAACCAGTGCATGGGGAAGGTAAGTGTGCAGAGAATCACAGCATAGGGCAGCCATCTCTTATATGAATTGCTGACATAAAAAATAGTAATCTGAGGAGATCTTAGAGGTCTGGGCTCTTTCATTCAGATGTTTCGCATACACATCTAGAGAGCTCCCCCCATATAACAAGGGCGAAGAGGCACCCAAGGTTGAAAAAATAAGGAGCAGAGGCAGCTTACCTCCCAAATGACTCTAATAGCCATCCGCTGTATAGTCAAAACATTGCTCTGAGCTTTTGGCTATACAGCGGATGGCACTGTACTTGGCCTGAGGAAACGGGCTTGTATCCACGAAACGCATTGCCTGTGCAAATAAAATCATCCTTACAAATCTCTTTGTGGCTTGGCCACTCTTTGTACCAAAAGCCTTTTTTTTTTTTTAGAGAGTGACTATTTCCAGCCAGCTACACCTGGAACTCCCGAGTGGAGACGAGCCATATTTTCTCCATTTGCTTTATGTGGTTGGTTGCCTTTTGCTGCAACCCACCTTTGTTAGTATATTTCCATTGTATCTACTCTTCAAAGTTTAGTGACTTCTTCTGCTATTGGGCTCCCGCTGTCTGTGTTTTTTTTTCCCCAAGGTGTTTAACCACCTCGTCCTCCCTTCCCCCACATCATGTCAGATCAAAACTCCACCACACTGTGACATTGAGGGTCTAAATTCGGCATCACCGTAGCAACTGGCGTAAACAGAAAATGAGCTGGGCCCAAAGACATATTCACTAAACACTAATAGACAGCAATGAAGATGATGCAGAAAGCAGAGGGAAAGATGAGCCAATTAGGAAAAATAGCAAAATGAAGTGCTTAAGCCGGTAAACAGTCAATAGGCAATCAGGGCATTATATAACTATGAAGCGATTATACTGAACCTTGTGTCATCCTCGTATATAAATAGATCTGATCCGTGTTACTGCTAACACACAATATACACCACCGTACATAATACACATCACATGGCATATTCCACGGGTTACAGAGGAAGAGATATGTATTTATACACAGCGATGTATGGCATTAATGACGGGAATACATAATGGGGGCTACAAGGAGGAACAAGGGACCACACATCTTGTATAACATGGCCACAGGAAACATAGAAAAGAGCTCATTGCGTGCAGCCCTCTGGGCTCATACAACATGACCATAGAAAACATGTGAAGGCAATTTATAGCATTCAGTCCCCTGGGCATTACTGTGTCTGGCATGAAGATCCAGTATGATTCTGTAACGATCGGTGTAGCACAGAGAGGATCTGATTACCGGTGATCTGCAGTATCACTGGAAATACAGATATATACCAGATTATAGATGATCTGCAGTTTTACCGATAATCCGATATACAAGCTAACCTCTAGACACCTAAGCAGAGTGTTTGGTGCAAACAGTAGTAATGAGAGGACTGAGCCTCAGAGCAGTAAGGAGTACTGCCCAATTCCTTCTGGACTTTCCCGGAGGGAGGAGTCAGGCTGAGAGAAGGAACGACAGAACGAGAGTGACACTCAAGAGGGAGTGTCACTATCAGGACTGGGAACCGCCTCTAACAGTAAGGTCGGTTCTCGAGGTCAGACAAGCCAGGACAGATAAAGTACAGTTTCAGGAGGCAGAGGCGAAAGTCTGAAGTACAAGCAGGGTTCGGCAACAGGGTATCAGAAATATCGAGGTACAAAATCAGAAGGCAGAAGCAGAGTCTAAGGACGAGCCGGGGTTCGTCAACAGAGTATCAGAAAGACAATGTACAGGATCAGAATTCAGGAGAATGGTCAGGCAGGCAGAAGGTCATAACAGATAATCACAATCAAACTAGTACTTTAAACTATCAACAAATCTAGCTAAGTGTAGGATTACAGCTCCAGCTGGTCCCGGCACACTTTCGGATCTGACTCAGGTCTGCGTGCTACCACGTAATGATCGCAACGCCAGACAACCAGCAACTGAACAGCCAGCAGTATATATACACAGCCACTCTCCAGCCCCTCCCTAAGTGCTGGACCAATGAGAGGGCTCAGAATTGTCAGCTGACCAGCTTGGTCAGCTGACCTACTTCTGGCTGCTATATAAGCTTTGCCTCAGTGCGCGCGCGCGCGTGTCAGTCTGAATCTTGAAGGACTATCAGTCCCAGCCACACCAGTACTGCCTTGCAATGTATCCAGTGAACCGAGCGTGGGAGCCGCCTCTAATGCGGATTCCGCCGCTTCCAATGCGGATTCCGCCGTTCCCAATGCGGATTCCGGCGCTCTGCCTATGCGGCATGTGGCGTTTTTTCCGCGTTGTGACGTCATGCTGGACGCGGAAACAGCCGCCTCACTCTGAGAGACGGCGGCTTTTCCGCGTTTCCTCACAGTACCCCTCCCCCCCCCGAGGAGTGGACTCCGGACAACTCCTACCAGGTTTCTCGGGATGTAAGGCGTGAAACTCCTTCCTTAATTCGTCCGCATGCATGCGACTCCTAGGTACCCATTGTCTCTCCTCAATGCCATACCCTTTCCAGTGCACCAGATATTGTACTGAGTTCTGTACAATGCGTGAATCTAATATTTTCTCTACCTCATATTCAGGTCGTTCATCTACCATCACAGGAGGAGGAGGAGTGGAGCCCACATGAACTGCTGGTTTGAGCAGGGATACGTGAAAGGACCTTACCCCACGCATGCTGGCGGGAAGATCAACAGAATACGTAACGTTGTTGATCTTCTTAGCTACCGGGAACGGACCCACAAAGCTGGGACCTAGCTTATCTGAGGGCTGTCTCAGAGTCAAGTGACGTGTGGACACCCAGACCAAGTCTCCTGGCTGGAACCTCCACTCTAACGAGCGTCTCTTGTCAGCCTGACCCTTTTGACTCTGGAATGCCCTTTCCAAATTACTCTTCACCGTCCACCAGATGTCTTTAAATGCCCTTTGCCAAGCTTCCAGGGTTGGAAACGGAGAAGAGGCAACTGGCAAAGTGGAGAATTTGGGCGACCTACCTGTCACAATCTGAAACGGAGAAAAACCAGAAGAAGAACTCTTTAAATTATTCTGTGCGAATTCTGCGAAGGCCAGAAATTTTACCCAGTCATCTTGTGCCTCCATCTTAAAAAACATCTTAAAACATCGTAACATCTTAAAAACTGCTCCAAAGACTGATTAATCCGTTCAGTCTGCCCATTAGTCTGTGGGTGGTAGCCTGACGAGAAAGACAACTTCATGCCCATTTGGTGGCAAAATGCCCTCCAGAATCTAGAGATGAATTGGACTCCCCGATCCGACACTATGTTTTCCGGAATGCCATGCAGCCGGAAAATAAGGATGATGAATAGGTCGGCCAATTCCTGGGCCGTGGGGAGTCCTTTCAAGGGCACGAAATGGGCCATCTTGCTGAAGCAGTCGACTACCACCCAAATGACCGACATGCCTTCAGACCTGGGGAGCTCACCCACAAAATCCATGGACAAGTGGGTCCATGGTTCACTCTGGGCGGGCAAGGGCTGCAAGGTACCGACAGGTGCCAGCCGGGAGGGCTTACTTTTTGCACAAATTGCACATTCCCTAACAAACTCCTTGCAATCAGCTGACAGGGAGGGCCACCAGGCACACCTGGTAACAAGATCCTGCGTTCTGGCTGCTCCGGGATGTCCAGCATTCTTATGCGCATGGAACATCTCTAGGATCTGGAGACGGAAGGGCAGGGGAATGAACATAACCCCTTCAGGCTTCCCTTCCGGAATGTCCTGCTGGAAGGGGCTTAATGTCTCCTTCCAGTCTTCCCAAGTATCGGTTGCAGCCAGCACCAATTTCTGCGGAAGAATAGACTCAGGGATGGAGGGCTGTGCTGTCTCTGGCTCAAAGCACCTGGACAAAGCGTCTGCCTTAACGTTTTTGCTGCCTGGAGTGTAAGTAATTATGAATCTGAACCTCGTAAAGAATAACGACCATCGGGCCTGATGGGGACTTAATCTCTTAGCTCCCTCGATGTATTCTAAATTCTTGTGGTCCATGAAGACCGTGATAGTGTGCTCTGCTCCTTCGAGCCAGTGACGCCACTCTTCAAAGGCCAGTTTAATGGCCAGGAGCTCTCTGTTGCCTATGTCATAGTTCTTCTCTGCCGGAGAGAACCTACGAGAAAAGTAAGCACAGGGATGTAGTCTTCCCTGTAACCCTGACCGCTGAGACAACACAGCCCCTACCCCGACCTCCGAGGCGTCAACCTCAACAATAAAAGGATAAGAGGTGTCAACATGTCTTAGGATCGGTGCGGAACAAAACAATTCCTTCAAAGTGGAGAATGCATTCTGAGCTTCAGGAGACCAGTGGGTAGTATCTGCCCCCTTTTTTGTGAGACTGGAAAGGGGCGCAATGATCGTGGAGTACCCTTTTATAAACCTCCTATAGTAATTTGCAAAACCCAGGAATCGCTGGAGGGCTTTCAACCCCACAGGCTGCGGCCATTCCAGGACAGCTGGGTCCATTGACAGACCTGAGGTAGAAATCACATACCCCAGAAACGTGACAGATGTCACCTCACAAATACATTTTTCCAACTTGGCGAACAGCATATTTTGTCTCAGCTTGTCCAGCACAATTTTGACATGGCTCCTGTGTTCAGTGAGATTGTCCAAGTAGATCAGTATATCATCGAGATATACCAGAACAAATCTGCCCAACACCTCTCTGAATACCTCATTAATTAATTCTTGGAAGACGGCTGGCGCATTACACAACCCGAAGGGCATCACTAAGTATTCGTAATGCCCGTCGGGTGTGTTAAAGGCCGTCTTCCATTCATCGCCCTTTCTAATGCGGATCAGGTTGTATGCACCCCTCAGATCTAATTTTGAGAAGATCTTAGCATTAGTGACCTGTGTGAACAAATCGTCTATCAATGGTAGCGGATAACGATTCTTCACCGTGATTTTATTCAGGCCTCGGTAATCGATGCAAGGTCGAAGACCTCCATCTTTTTTCTTAACAAAAAAGAAACCGGCCCCTGCAGGCGACCGGGAGGGGCGAATGAACCCTTTGGCTAGATTGTCACGGATGTATTCCTGCATGGCCACTTTCTCCGGTCCAGACAAATTATACAGGTGACCTCGGGGGGGGGGGGGGGGGGGGGGCATACAACCGGCACGGAGATCGATGGGGCAATCGAAAGGGCGATGAGGAGGTAACTTATCAGCAGCCTTGGGACAGAATACATCCGAGAATTCAGAGTATTGCTCGGGAACCCCCTCCACTTGAATCTTGGTCTGACCTAATGTCATTTTCCCTAGACACTGCTGGGAACAAAAGTCTGACCAACTGGTTAATTGTCCTGCAGCCCAATTAATCTGTGGCGAGTGAAGCTGCAGCCAGGGCATACCTAAGGCAATTGTGGAGGTGGTCATGTGTAAAACAAAAAAACTCAATCTCTCCTTATGCAGTACCCCAATAGTGACTTCCACCTCTGGTGTCTGAGACAGCGGACGGTCTCTTTGAAGCGGGGAGTCGTCCACGGCAGTAACCTGGATAGGTGGTTCTACTGGGGTGAGCGGAATGCCCAACTTCATTGCAAATTCGGAGCTCATAAAATTAGCCGCTGAGCCTGAATCAACAAAGGCCTCTGTGGCTTCAGATTTGTCCCCCCATGTAATCGTACATGGAAGGAGCAAACGTTTTTCTTTTAGGGGTATAAAACGGACGCCTAGGGTGTTACCCCCTACAACTCTTAGGCGGCCGCGGTAGCGTTTCCTGGCTTATTAGGACAGTTTCGTACCCTATGCCCCTCCTCAGCGCAATACAGGCACAACTGTTCCGTCATTCTCCGTCTTCGCTCCACCTGGGACAGTTTTGATCGACCTATCTGCATAGGCTCGGGTGGAGGTAAGAGCGGAGCAGATGAGACTGAAGAAGATGATGCTGCCTGAGGTGTAGCGTAAGACACTACTCTGACGCGTTGACTACCCCTGGTCTGTTTTTGGTAGCGCAGTCTACGGTCAATTCGGATGGCCGCTGAGATGGCCTCATCGGCAGTTCTGGGCTCGGGCTGACTTAGCATCAGGTCAGAAACCTCATCGGACAGCCCTGACAAAAAACAATCTAGCAGGGCGTAAGTGTCCCACCTGGCCGTAACTGACCACCTCCTAAATTCGGCCGCGTAATCTTCGACCAGACCCTTGCCTTGACATAAAAACTTGAGCTTCCGCTCAGAAATCGAGGCAAGGTTTGGGTCGTCGTAAATTACCGCCATGGCTTTAAAGAATTCCTCCACCGAGGTAAGAGCTAAGTCACCGGCAGGCAAATTGTACGCCCAGGTCTGGGAGTCACCAGATAACAAGGTTTTAATAAATATGACCCGTTGGGTCTCAGTCCCCGAGGATCGGGGTCTCAACTCGAAATATGATAACACTCTACTCTTAAAATTCCGAAAGTCAGACTGGTGGCCGGAAATTTATCAGGTACGGGCATACGTATGTCATCACTATGAGGGGATCGCACCGAATCAACTGACGTCTGGAGGGTTCGCACAGAGCCTGATAAGGTATCAATTAATGCTTTGTGCTGGCCCAGTGCTTGATGGATGTTATCCACCGAAGTGGCAAGCACACCCAGGGGGTCAGCGCGTGCGTCCATCTGTTTTTTGGTCTGGCGTTCTGTAACGATCGGTGTAGCACAGAGAGGATCTGATTACCGGTGATCTGCAGTATCACTGGAAATACAGATATATACCAGATTATAGATGATCTGCAGTATCACCGATAATCCGATATACAAGCTAACCTCTGGACACCTAAGCAGAGTGTTTGGTGCAAACAGTAGTAATGAGAGGACTGAGCCTCAGAGCAGTAAGGAGTACTGCCCAATTCCTTCTGGACTCTCCCGGAGGGAGGAGTCAGGCTGAGAGAAGGAACGACAGAACGAGAGTGACACTCAAGAGGGAGTGTCACTATCAGGACTGGGAACCGCCTCTAACAGTAAGGTCGGTTTTCGAGGTCGGACAAGCCAGGTCGTAAACACACGGACAGATAAAGTACAGTTTCAGGAGGCAGAGGCGAAAGTCTGAAGTACAAGCAGGGTTCGGCAACAGGGTATCAGAAATATCAAGGTACAAAATCAGAAGGCAGAAGCAGAGTCGAAGGACGAGCCGGGGTTCGGCAACAGAGTATCAGAAAGACAAAGTACAGGATCAGAATTCAGGAGAATGGTCAGGCAGGCAGAAGGTCATAACAGATAATCAAAATCCAACTAGTACTTTAAACTATCAACAAATCTAGCTAAGTGTAGGATAACAGCTCCAGCTGGTCCCGGCACACTTTCGGATCTGACTCAGGTCTGCGTGCTACCACGTAATGATCGCAACGCCAGACAACCAGCAACTGAACAGCCAGCACAGTGTTCTCCCCAGAATTTTTTTCAAGCCGGGTGGCATGAAAAAGTAGCCGGGTGGGGAAGTAAGGACACATTGAGTGGAGAAGGGGGGGTCACGCGGAGGGGGGGGGGGGGTTGTGGCCGGGGAGTTGGGACAAGGGTGTGTGCGTGTAGAGGATCACGAAATGTGTCAGGTGGGGTATTTTGATCGCCCTGGGTAATACTAGGTGTGAGAGAAGATTGCGCTGAGTGCTACTGGATGTGGAGATAATACCACTGACAGCTATCAGGTGGGGAGGGAGATCTCACCCTTGGTGCAGCTGATGTGGGTGAGGGGTTCATACTAGATGCCTCACACTGTGTTGCTAGTGGATTGAGGGTACATGACTGGCTGCTGCTAATGGACAGGGAACCATCTCCCTTTGGATTGTATGGAGGAGGGGTCTCACACTGTGTGATATCAGCTCCTCCCTGGCTTGCATAGGCAGAACAGACCCATCAGAGTCCAGGAGAGATTTATTTACGAAGGATTGCAGTCTGGACTTTCACAGGACACAGGACTTTCACGTCACAAGCACACATATAGAACAATAGAGCTGTGTGCTTCCACAGCCACTGGCTCTCACACAGTTATGTCTGCAGTTTTACATTGTGGCTGACTCCAGACACCATTCCATCTCTCACCATGACCTGCCCGGGATCCTCCACTGTGCTAAAAATCACAGCCCACCACACTGCTCCATCCTGCTGTCAGCTCCCTATGACTCCAGCACGTGTTTCTCCCCTGTGCTATAAATCATAGACCACTGCACTGCTCCATACCTCTTTATGCACTGAACTTCGTGCACATAAATTAACACGTTCAGCCGGTCAATGATTGCGCTCTGCTTGCCTCTAGTCTCTACCCAGCACATCCCCACACAGCTTACACTTACACAGTCATGAGCCTCTGCAGTGACATTCGGCAGCTAGTGCCATGGTCACACCTCTTACCATGCGCTGAACCAATCAGTGCAGGAGCTCGCCGGGAAGCACGAGATCTCGTGTGCAGAGGGGAAGAAGCACATCCCGACAGCCGGGCACTTGTCAGTGAAGAGTGCAGCTAACGGTGACAGCGATTTCATCAGCCGGGCGGTAACTTCTCTTACCCGGGCGCTCCGCCCGGCTGATTGATCCTGGGGAGAACACTGCAGCAGTATATATACACAGCCACTCTCCAGCCCCTCCCTAAGTGCTGGACCAATGAGAGGGCTCAGAATTGTCAGCTGACCAGCTTGTGTAAACCAAGTGTAAGCCGGCCTCAGGTGAACATCAGATCACGGGGAATCCTAGTGGAGTGAGCGGTCCATCACACCACTCTGAACAGTCCAACTTGTAACAAACAAATCTCCACCATGGACTCAACCCTTCTTAGGATAATCTCCAATGATTTTTATTGCATTTCCATGCGGATACAGCATACAAAATAGCTTGGTCAGCTGACCTACTTCTGGCTGCTATATAAGCTTTGCCTCAGTGCGTGCGCGTGCGTGTCAGTCTGAATCTTGAAGGACTATCAGTCCCAGCCACACCAGTACTGCCTTGCAATGTATCCAGTGAACCGAGCGTGGGAGCCGCCTCTAATGCGGATTCCGCCGCTTCCAATGCGGATTCCGCCGTTTCCAATGCGGATTTCGCCGCTCTGCCTATGCGGCATGCGGCGGTTTTTCCGCGTTGTGACGTCATGCTGGACGCGGAAACAGCCGCCTCACCCTGAGAGACGGCGGCTTTTCCGCGTTTCCTCACAGATTCATTCTGTAGTAAGCGTTGCACAATCTCCACCACATCTGAGAGCTGAGATGTGGTCACCTATCTACATTTTTGTTTATGTTTCACAAGGTTCCTAAGAGATCTGGGGCACTTTTGGATACTCTGGCAAAAAAATGGATGTGGCCAAGCACCAGAATGCGGGTGTGCTCATGAGGGGGACCAAATTTACATGACCTTAACAGCAGTGTAAGTAGGCCTTCCCAAAAAATAAAATAAAATGCAGCATATCACATAAATATGCAGTGTCACTTAAACATATGGGACATGCTGGGTGCTGTGTGGTGCCATGTTGGGCGCTGAGGTACCTCTATGGGACATGCCCCCCCAGCACAGTAGCACAACAAGAGGAACTACTCATCTCCTCCACCTGCTCTCCAAGTCTGGAGAGATCCTCTGTAGCTGGTGATTCTCCCCCTAGCATCTGAGAATCAGACACTAGTGGGAGAAGCTCGGATGAGAAAATTACAGCAGAATCTGGAGTTGGATCAGGCCCAGGGGCGTAGCAATAGGCCCTGCAGCCCCTGCGCCCGCGGGGGGGGCCCGGCCCCCCCCTGGGGCCCGCTCGGGGCCGTTTTGTGGGTGCTGGAGGGGTGGCAGCATGAGGGGAAAGCCTTGCCCACAGTCGGCGGGGAGAGGGGTAGTTCCCCCCTCTCCCTCACCTCGGGGCTCTCCCCTCTGTGCTCCCCTCCAGCTCGTAAGTGTGTGGGGCTGTGGTGGGCAGCGGCTGGCAGATTCATACCTGCTTCCGTGCGTTCCATCGGAGACTTCTCGCTCTAGCGGCTGACGTCACTTCCGGAAGTGACGTCAGCCGCTAGAGCGAGAAGTCTGCGATGGAACGCACGGAAGCAGGTATGTATCTGCCAGCCGCTCGCTGCCCACCACAGCCCCACACACTTACGAGCTGGAAGGGAGCACAGAGGGGAGAGCCCCGAGGTGAGGGAGAGGGGGGAACTACCCCTCTCCCCGCCGACTGTGGGCAAGGCTTTCCCCTCATGCTGCCACCCCTCCAGCACCCACAAAACTCCGAGCGGGCCCCGGGGGGGGGCGCTCTGAAAATCTGCAGGGGGGCCCGGTGGGGCCTAGTTACGCCCCTGATCAGGCCCTTTTTCTGCCCTTAGGCCAGAGGTGTCAAACTCAATCACATAATGGGCCAAAATCTAAAACATTTATTGGATTTAACATTTATTGAACAGTCTCAAACTAAGTGGTGTAACTATAGCGAACATGGGGAGCCAGCCCCTCCCCCTTCTGCAGAGTCGTGCAGTGGAGCAGTTTAACCACTTCAGCCTTCAGCTGTTTTTCACCTTATGCATTCGAGCAATTTTCACCTCCCATTCATTTGTCAATAACTTCATCACTGCTTATCACAATGAAATGATCTATATATTGTTTTTTCCGCCAACAATTAGGCTTTCTTTGGGTAGTACATTTTGCTAACAATTATTTCTTCTAAATGCATTTTAATGGGAATATTAACCCCCTTGGCAGTATGAAAAATACCGCCAGGGGGCAGCGCAGCAGTTTTTTTTTTATTATTTTTTTTTTTAAATCATGTAGCGAGCCGAGGGCTCGCTACATGATAGCCGCTGCTCAGCGGCATCCCCCCAGCCCCGCCGATCGCCTCCGGCGATAGGCGATCAGGAAATCCCGTTCAAAGAACGGGATTTCCTGGAGGGCTTCCCCCGTCGCCATGGCGACGGGGCGGAATGACGTCAGCGACGTCGGGACGTCATTGGGAGACCCGATCCACCCCTCGGCGCTGCCTGGCACTGATTGGCCAGGCAGCGCTCGGGGTCTGGGGGGGGGGGGGGCCGCGCGCCGCACCGGATAGCGGCGATCGGGCGCGCGGCGGCGGCGATCGGGGTGCTGGCGCAGCTAGCAAAGTGCTAGCTGCGTCCAGCAAAAAAAAAATGAAGTAAATCGGCCCAGCAGGGCCTGAGCGGCACCCTCCAGCGGCTTACCCCGTGTCACACACGGGGTTACCGCCAAGGAGGTTAAGAAAAAAATTGAAAAAAATCATTATTTCTCAGTTTTTGCCCATTATAGCTCTAAAATAATACATGCTACCATAATTAAAACCCACATTTTTTTTTGCCCATTTGTCCTAGTTATTACACCATTTAGATTATGTCTGTAGCTTCTGCAACTATGGCGGCTGCGGACACGCAGGGTATACCCGCAGCCGCCTTTGTTCCCTGTTCTCAGGCCTCATCCGTTCCGTCGGCGTCTAGCACACCGGGAACGGTACTGTCTCGTGCTCATAGGGTTGCTGTATCGCGCGGGCGCGCGAGGAGACAGGACCTTTATGCTGGAAGAAGGCGCGTCAGCTGACCTGCCGGTCGGCTGGCGTCAGAGGTGACTCACGCCGCTCGGATTGGCTGATTGGTAAGGGGCGCGGCTGTGAGCTATCCTCGGCTTCTTAAGCCTTCACTGGTCATTTGCAACTTGTCTGCTGTTGCGAATACACTTGTGTTAGCGCTAAGACCTTAGACTAGTATCCGGTGTGCTTTGATCTGGGAGGAAACCAGGGATTTCACACAAGACTAGGACTATTGTTATATTGTACTACTGATTACCTGTGTATGATTCTGGCTATACTCTGACCTTGCTATTGCTCATCGATTCTGTACTTCTGCCTATCTGAGCTTAGTTGCTGAACCTCTGCCTGATAACTCACTATTCTTCTGCCTCACGTTTCTGTACTGTATTCGCCTCTCAGTTGCCAAACCTTGCCTGTCTGACCTCTCTACTCACCAGTGGGCCCTTGCCACTGGTGAGGTGCTCTTTTGATTAAACACCCACCAGCTCCTCTGGTGAGGCTTAGTTTAAGTTATACAGCTCCTGTGACTGATAGTACCTTACCAGTTCCTCTGGTAAGGTCTAGTTAAACTATTCAGTCGCTTGTGCTGATAAGTACCTTACCAGCTCCCCTGGTAAGGTTTAGCCAAACTTTGTTGTCACTCCTGTTGTTACTCCTGTTGTTAGTACTCCTCTGGTAAGACCTATTATTTATTCTACTGTTGTTGCAGCTAGCACCCACCAGCTCCCTTGGTGAGGGTTAGCACTGTTATTGCAGCTAGTACCCACTGTTGTTTCAGATAGTACTCTGGTGAGATCTATCCATTTAATCTACTGTTGCACCAAACACTTTACACCTCTGTTTCTCAGCCGTCTATACTTGCATTATTGGTGATACTGCAGATCACCACATAATCGGGTATAGAGTCTGTATTATTGGTGATTCTGCAGATCACACAATAATCAGACGTCTGTGTGCTACACCAATCGTTACAATGTCCCTATCACAATGTGTAGCGCCAATATTGCATTTGGAAATAAACATGCATTTTTTCAGTTTTGCATCCATCACTATTTACAAGCTTATACTTTAAAAAAAATAATAGTAATATACCCTCTTAACATGCATATTAAAGAAAAGTTCAGACCCTTAGGTAACTATTTATGTTTTGTTTTTTAATTGAAATGTTATTTATTTTTTATTAAACATTTTATTGGAGTATTTTTTGGAATGTAGGAGGTAAACAGTTAATTTTAAATGTCATTTGTTGTGTTTATTAAAAAAATGTATGTAGATGTAGTTTTACTATTTGGCCACAAGATAGCCTCAGTCATTTTTTTTCTTTTTTCTTTTTTTGTCCAGTAAGCAAGTGCTCTCACTTACAAGAAGTGTAGGGAGGACGTGAAACTTTTTTTTTCTTTAGAAAGATCGCGGCTTCTCATAGAAGCCGTCGGTCTTTTTTTAACGAGGAGTTAGATTAATGAATGGGAACTGTGTTCCCATTCATTGATCTCTGGGCCAACGAGCGGAGGCACGGGAGCATGCGGGAACATGTGCGATTGTCCGCGGGAGCTCACGGCAGCAGCCTTTCGGACGTAGCAGGTACGTCCAAAAGGCTAAACTGGTTAATATTTACCCGCTCCAGTGCTGCTTCGGCAGAAAAGGATCAAGGTGAAATATGGCTCAAGGCAAGTTGCTGAGGGCTCCATAGTAATTGTGCTGAGGGGCCCCATGGGATGCTGCTGCACCCCACCTCAAACTGACAATGATTCAACCAAAAACTGTTGCCAGTGTGCTCCTCTGGATTGGCAGGCAGTGTGCTGTAGTTCTTTTACTGCTTACAATGTTGCACATTTGAAGATCTGGAGGGCCACGTAAAATGGCAAGGAAGGCCACATTCGACTAATAGGTCTTGTGATTGACACCTGTGCCCTAGGCCAACTTTCTTGTGGCTCCCAAGTGCATAACGAAGAGGAATGAAGAGAGAGGCAGGCAAAGCATAGCATGTCATAGCATGGCTTCACTTGCCCTTCACATAGATGGAGACAGAGAGAGGCATTAAAGTGGACCCGAGGCGACATGTGACGTGATGAGATAAACATTTATGTATAGTTCAAAACATATTACTAACCAGGCTGTTGTACTTGTTTTATTTTGCTGCCTGAGAGAGTTAATTTCTAGGCATGGAAGTGGCAGCTTCTGTCTTGTCGGTACCTTGTCAGGAATAAAGTAGACATCACTGATAAGCAAAGTACAGCCATAAACGTTTTCCTGGCAGAATACAACTTCTGAGGGCAGAGGGAGATACAAAAAGGTTAATAGTTCATGGTTTTTTCACTCAGGGACATTTAATAGGCTGCCACTGAGCAGAGAATACAAAACATACAATCTACCGTATTTTTCGGAATATAAGACGCACTTTTTCTCCCCCAAAAGAGGGGGGGGGGGAAAGTCAGTGCGTCTTATATTCCAAAGAATGAAAAAATCGTACAGAAATGTCACCTGTGTATGCAGGTGTCTGGCGGCAGTGTCGGGCAGCCTGTGCAGGTGGTGTGTAAATGTGTCTGCGGCAGTGTCGGGCAGCCAGCCTGTCAGCATTGCAGGGCTCTGAGCGGCACTGTTGTCCCCCTTTTACAGGGCTCCGCGATCGGTTCCTGGGGATTGGCACCGGGCGGGACTGCAGTGTGTGCGGTGCAGTCTTCCGCTCCCCTTGCAAAGTAATAAGGCAGCGGTGGGTGTTGCAGCCGCGGGCATCACTCACCTCGTCCTTGGGGCCCGCGAGATCAGCCGCTTGTCTCTCTCACCTTCCCTCTAGTGCCGGTACTTCCTGGTCGCGTCATTACAGACATCACATCTGTAATGACGCGACCAGGAAGTACCGGCACTAGAGGGAAGAAAAGAGAGACACAGAAAAGCGGCTGATCTCGCAGGCTCCAAGGACGAGGTGAGTGATGCCCGCGGCTGCAACACCCGCCGCTGCCTTATTACTTTGCAAGGGGAGTTGAAGACTGGAGGAGGACGCTAGGCACACACAGGAGACAGGAGAGGCCACAAGGGGGGACAAGAGAGGCCACAAGGGGGGGACAAGAGAGGCCACAATGGGGGGACAAGAGAGGCCACAATGGGGGGGACAAGAAAGGCCACAAGGGGGACAGGAGGAAGCCACAAGGGGGGGCACGAGAGGCCACAAGGGGGGACTGGAGGAGGCCACAAAGGGGACAGGAGAACGATACCCACTGAGACAGGAGAAGGACACCCTGGGGGACAGGAGGAAAACATCTACAAGATGCCCCTGGACCATAGACGCATCAGGTTTAGTATATCTTCTTTTCCCTGGTTTTTGCCCTCTAAACCTAGGTGCGTCTTATATTCCGAAAAATACGGTAATTTGTAAATGTTTAAATATAAAATAAAAGCATGGGATATCTAAAAACAAAAAAAAACAAAAAATTAAAAAATTTCGGAGTAAGCACATAAATACAATTGTTCATTTAATCAGTTTATTTTCACCTCGTGGATCTGAACTCTGGACAAAAGAAAAACAGAGAAATGCACCATGTGTGTATTTTGAGAATTTAGCCTGTCTAATTCCCCCTCATCTGTGACTTTTCACAACTGTAATATGATCTCTCAGCTGTGTCAGCTGGCTGCCTTGGCAGAGCAGCTAATTTGTAAACACAGGATGTTTGACCGAATGTCTGTTTCCATGAAAGCAGGAAGTAGACAAACTGCAGATTTATGGCAGGATTTGTGTCAGCTGTAACAAAGAAATGTATTTTTCTTTAAAGGTCATTATGTTGTTGCTTATTTTTTAGAGCAGAGAGGGAGTTCTGTGTTTTTAAGTCCACTTTAAAGGATGTCTGAAGTGAGAGGGATATGGAGTCAGATGATCAGAAGGACAGCCTGGCAATGTGCATTGTTTCAGGCCCTCACACTTACCGCGTTGCATCGCTTCCACTTAACACACCCCATTGCAATGGCTATTAAAGCAAACGGAATGTGATACACTTCCTGCGATGCGCCACAAGTACTGTAGGTGACGCAGAGGCTACAGCGCATTATTGTGCACCGCGCGTGGTATGGGAAGCAATGAAAGTCAATTGGCCACAGAAGAGATATGGGGCTTGATTCACAAAGCGGTGCTAACTGTTAGCACGCCTGTGAAAACCCCCTTAGCACGTCTAAACAAGCTTTTCGCGCATAAAACTTTACGCGCGCAAAACTTTATGCGCGTAAAACTTTACGCGCCTACTGCACAGAGCACAGGGCGCACCGCGCGAAGTGCCCATTAGACTTAGCGCGCGTAAAACTTTGCGCGCGTAAACCTTTACGCGCGCAAAGTTAGCGCACGATCTGATTGAGAAATCCGGTGCTAACCTACTTAGCACCCTGGTTAGCGCGTCTAAAGACTTAAGAGGTGCTAAGTAGGTTAGCACCGCTTTGTGAATCAAGCCCATGGAAAGCAGAAGACTCCACAAAATCAAAATAGCTAAGCCCTCAAACCAGCAAACCAGCTCTGTAACATAGCATTGTGAAAACACTCATAACCCACAGGAAATGAGCAGAATGGCGCACATTTTTAAAGGCAGCTTGCCTGGAATTTCCCTGTCAACGCAGTCTCTCGCATATACTAAAGTGTGTGTAATGGTGAGGTTGCCATTTTGCCACGCGCAAATCGCATTGCACCAAGTGTAAAATAACCCTAAGGGCTCGTTCACACCTAACCGGGAATCGCGCGATGCCTGCTAACCGCAAACCGCTAGTCCTATTGTACCCTATGGCAGTGTTCTCACTGCCACGATTGTGGGCGTTTTGAGACTATCGCTAATCACAAATGCGGCCTGCAGTAGTTTGCCAGCGGTTCTGGAGCGATCCCGATAAGCATGTATAGAACCGCTAATCGCCATCGCTCCCAAAACGCTAATTTGTACAGTGATTTTTCCACGTTTATCGTGGAAAAATCACTCCCGCAAAACGCTAGCGGTAATTGCTAGTGTTTATCGATTTTAGATGTGAACGGGGCCTTAAAGGAAATAATTACGGCAGCCTCCATATCCCTCTCACGTCAGGTGCCCTTTAAACTAAAGAAAATGTTTTAGACTGCCTGCGGGAGAGTACATATTGTGTTGTGGCCAGCTGGGTGCCAGGAGAATCCGCAAATAGTAAAATAATGGTAATTGAAGTTGCCAATATTTTACTATATACTACTCTATATACACTACACTTTATAAAGAATTCATGTGTG
The DNA here is from genome assembly GCF_040937935.1 of Hyperolius riggenbachi. Taxonomy (NCBI): domain Eukaryota; kingdom Metazoa; phylum Chordata; class Amphibia; order Anura; family Hyperoliidae; genus Hyperolius; species Hyperolius riggenbachi. The sequence goes on from NC_090655.1 coordinate 59,727,613, forward strand.
CATCAAACCAAGTAACACCTGACAAATCTGGCTTTGCAAATTTGGCCTAATTGGCTATTCTCGAGACATAGCTCATGCAAATATGCATTTGCTTTCGCTTGCCAAAGCTTGCAGGGTTAAAACCACTACATACAATATATATACAACTACTCTATATACTATATACTCTATATACTACTCTAATCCCAACCCTTAACCCTCTATTGTGGTTGCCTAACCCTAACACACCCACTTAACGCCTAACTTCCCCCCACCCCACTTAAAGGATACCAGAGCTGAACTCGAAAAAATGGAGGGAGCAAAAACGACTGCGTCAATCTGCAGAGCAGTCGTGGCTGCACGATGTAGGACGCACACAGCCGGGCTAGGGCCTGCGCACTAATGCTCGACCCGGCCGACCCAGAACAGGCTGCTGGGGGGCATTTAGGTAACAAAGGAGGGGTACGGAGAAGAACAGGGTGGAGCTGTGGGAATGCAGACACCTTCCCATACATGCCTGCCCCCGTTTTTCCAACTGAGCTCAGCTCTGGTATACCTAACCCTAAAACCCCCCGTAGGTGCCTAACCCTACCACCCCCCACCACACACACACACACACCTGATGCCTAATCCAAACCTTGTGCCCAACTTAGCGATAGTTGTAGATAATAAACCATTAAATGGATAGCCGCATCCGATGCCCAGGTGACCTCCAAGGTACCCGGTACCCAAAATTTAGCACGGTAATCTATTAGCTGTGGGAGGCTATAAATGAGAAAATGTTGCATTTTTACATGGGAGGGGCTGAGGAATGTAGATGTATTTATTTTTTTTGCCTAAAATGGGTGTAGTTTTCCCTTTAATATGATAGAAGGCTTCACTGACTAATAGGGATTCCTAGGACCTCAAATTGAAGTCCCGGATTGGTTTCTGACCAGGGTTGCTCGTAAACTATGCCAGCGCGAATCTACGCATCGTAGTACGCAACTACGCATCATAGTTCGTAGGCGAAGTTTAAGAACTACACTTACGCATTTCCGCGTAGTCGTAGTCCCGCTATGCGTAGCTTCGCCCGCTACGCGTAGTTGACGTATGTATTGCGAAGTCAACTACGCGTGCGATAACTGCATTGATATGGGTCATTGCGCATGCGCAGAATTTTTATTGCCCTTTGTACGCATACAATTTCGCATTGTTGATGTTGGAATGTATGCTTAAATTAGTTTGTGTATGCGCATAGTTAGCAGATTATTGCGGAAATTTTTCCGTATAAGGGCATAAGCGGTCGCATCAACTACGCTACACAATACGTGAAGCTTGCGTATTTTAATGCGTAGTCTACGGTATGCTAACGTAGCGAAGTGGCTGCTTTCGGAGCCGTAGATTGCGAAGCGTATTTGCGTAAAAATATGCGTAGTTCCAGCGTAGCGAAGTTGGCTGCCTACGACCATCCCTGTTCCTGACGGAAACAGTAAATTCGGGCGCCTGAGGCTAGTGGACAAATCGGGCGCCGCCATTCACTCCTATAATAAATATCGTTTAATGGGCGCCCGATAGGAAAAAAGGGCGCCGGTGAAAAATAACGTTTTAAAAGCGGCGCACGGAGACTTAATGTTTTATTAATGCTTCTCATGATTACACATTATTTAATGATTTATACATTTTTAAATATTATTTTTAAACGAAAAACAGTACAATATTTTTTTCAAACATTATTTTTAAACGAAAAACAGTACATTTTTTTTATTTATTTTTTTTACATTATTTTTAAACGAAAAAACCAACAGGGGGGTCTTAGGTTTAGGCACCAACAGGGGGGTCTTAGGTTTAGGCATCAACAGGGGGGGTCTTAGGTTTAGGCACCAACAGGGGGTCTTAGGTTTAGGCACCAAAAGGGGGGTCTTAGGTTTAGGCACCAACAGGGGGGTCTTAGGTTTAGGCACCAACAGGGGGGTCTTAGGTTTAGGCACCAACATGGGGGGTCTTAGGTTTAGGCACCAACAGGGGGGTCTTAGGTTTAGGCACTAACAGGGGGGTCTAGGGGTTAGGGGTAGGTACAGGGAGGGTTACTTAGTAATTTTTTTTTTTAACGTTATTATATGTTTCAGTATTTAAACGAAAGATTAACGTTTTTACAATTGCCGATTTAATGCACATTATTTAATGATTTATAACTTTAAAAACATTAATTTTAAACGAAATATAGTACAATACATTTTTAAACGTTATCCATGCTTATCGTTAAAAACCCGGCGCCCTTTTTTCCCAGCGCCCCTTTTTAACGTACGCGTTCCTGACATCTGTTTTAACCTGAGTAGCTATTGGACATGTCGTTTGCTGTCTATATTTCCTCCAATTATGTTGTTTGTTTAAACACTTAGTTGGAGTAGCTTGAAACATAGTCTTTAAATAACTATTTCCCAGTGCTTTTTTCCGTTTCATTCCTGAGACATTCCGTTCCCCGTTGAGATAAAAGAAACGGCCACATAGTTTTTCTACAGTTCTTAGCATGATAAATACAAAGGCCATCCTCCAATCTTCAGTGCTGCCGCCAAAGTTGTACCCAGCACAAGTGCTAAAAAAGCAAAATTGTAACAAGTCACGTTTGGGCCGTTCAACTCAGAGTTACGACTGGCCCTAAAATAAGACAAAATTATCTGCTGATTTTCAGTTTCATGATGGAACATCAGATAATTCCAGGCCAGCCTAGCAGTAAAAACAAATGATCTTAATTATGTTGCAGTGAGGAGTGCGAGGTGCATCTAATTCAGTGCACGATGACAAGCAGTAAAAAAAGAGGTCCCAGATTTTACTAGCTTTCGAGACGTGATAATGTGTGGGAATCTGAAATTTCACACAAGACCAAAAAAACTGAGATTGGATGGAGGTTCTAGGCCAGTGGTTCCGAACCTATGGCTTGCGTGCCAGAGCAGACACTCAGAGCCCTCTCTGTGGGCACGTGGGCTGACGCCCCAGCCACTAGGGAGGCACAGAGCAGGCACTCAGAGCCCTCTCTGTGGGCACGTGTGCTGACGCCCCAGCCACTAGGGAGGCTACCTACACAGGGCGTAAAAACAAAAGCAGGAGATTTGGGCGCAGCCGAGGCCGTAATAGGCCGTAATAGGGATTACGGCTATAGCGGCATCAGTGAGTGATTTGGGCATCATCAAAAGACGGAGCACAAATTGTACACTGTAATTCAGACGCTAGCAATAGCTGGAAGCCGAATTACATCTTTCCCCCACTATTCACGGCGACCTGGAGGGTGAATAGTACACTGCCGGGACTTGAGCAGGAGCAGGGTGAGCCATTTATCGTCTTTATCCTGCACCCAAATCTCCCAGCGGATCATAGGTATGCACCTACACTGGGGGTCTAATCTGACTACCTATACTGTGGGGACCCTGCTTCTGGAGACCTACACTGGAAGAGACACATCTTTCTACCTGATACTGAAGGCCCATCTGGCTACCCATACTGGGGGGCAACTATGGCTACTTATACTGGGGGGCAACTTCTAGCTACCTATACATCAACATTCGGGTTAAATTGCGGAGTTGGCACTTTACGATACATAAGTGGGGTTTGGGTACTTAAAGGACAACTGACCTAAAAGGGATATGGAGGCTGCCATATTTATTTCCTTTTCAACAATACCAGTTGCCTGGCAGTCCTGCTGAACTTTCATGCATCAGTGGTGTCTGAATCACACACCTGAATCAAGCATGTGACAAATGCAAACTTAAGTTAAACATCTGATCTGCAGATTTGTTCAGGGTCTACGGTGAAAAGTATGAGGCTGTTTTCACACTGCTAATAAAGCATTGCAGTGTGATGAATGCATCACACAGCTATAAACAGCTTTCGGGGATTACCGCAGCAATGCGCGGTAATCCCCCTTCTAGCTGCAAGCCAAGCAGGAAGTGAGGCTTTCTAGCGCTCACTTCCTGTGGCCGAAATTCGAACTGCACAGAAGTGTATTGAAGAAATACGCTTCCGCGAATGTGCGCCGCAACGCAAACGCCAAATGAGTTCCGGTTCACTGCAAATCACCGTCTGTTGCCCAACAACGCGCTGTTGCTTTTGCAGCGAATCAGGCACTTTCGGCGGATTGCGTTGCGCGGTATGAAATGCCCTATAGACTTTCATTTGCGTATCGTTACCCTGCAGCAACAGGGTACAGCAACCAGGGCCGGATTACCGACCAGGCAACAAAAGCAGTCGCTTGGGGCCCCATTCAGAGTCAAAGGGGCCCCATCAGCACATAAACCAGCCCTCGCCATCCTGTCAGCGGTGGCTGGATGGTATAATGGTTAAAGGTACTCTGAGCAGTGCAGTAACTATGGAAAGATGCATATCATTTTAAAGCTCTCTTTCTCCTCTTTCCAATGATATATAAACCGCCGCCCTATGCCTTTTAGTTTTCGCTATTTTCGCAATCGAAATCGCGGCCACGGCAATTTCTATCGCAAAAATAGCGAAAACTAAAAAGGTGTAGGGTGGCAGTTTATCTATCATTGGAAAGAGGAGAAAGAGAGCTTCAAAATGATATGCATCTTTCTATAGTTACATTGTATTACACAGGACAACTTTTCTCCAAAGTCGGCAGCTCGATTCAGCACAATGCAATGAAATATAAGGAACCCAGGGGGATATAATTACAAACATCATGCTGGTAGGTGTGAGGATGTAATTAATTAGTTGTGGGTATGCTTAAAGGCATACCCACAGGCACTGCTCGGAGTCCCTTTAAGGGCTCTGCCTCTGACACAGGGGACCAGGGTTCGAATCTCGGCTCTGCCTGTTCAGTAAGCCAGCACCTATTCAGTAGGAGACCTTAGGCAAGTCTATCTAACACTGCTACTGCCTATAGGGCGCGTCCTAGTGGCTGCACCTCTGGCGCTTTGAGTCTGCCAGGAGAAAAGCGCGATATAAATGTTATTTGTCTTGTCTTGTCTTATGATGCCGTGCGCTGCTGATTGTCTTCAGAGCCAGGCTCTCCTCCTAGGTCCCCCTCCTGCTACTGTGCGCTCTGCCGCTGCCCACTCCTCCCTCCCTTCCCACAGAGAACCACAGCTGCAGCAAGAATGATAGCAGCAGATGGCAAACGCTCACTCACCTATCCATGATCCAAGTGATAGAGATCCCGTCATCTAAAACCCATCTGTCTCTTCTACAGTGCAGCCGCTCGCTCTGAACTTCCTGATTTTCAGATCAGACAGGAAGTAGGAATTAGTAATAGTAGTAGTAACAGAGCGGCAGCACTCTAGAGGACAGATGGGCTCCGGATGACGGGACCTCTATTGCTTGGATCGCAATAGGTGAATGTGAGTCATCTGGTGCTGTCATTCTCCCCCGCTGCGGCTGCCTTCTCTGCTGGACTATCTTATTCATTGGGATGGAGGCTGCATGGTGGCTGTCTAGTTTGGGAGGAAATCGGTTGTTCGGTGGTGGGGGTGGTTATGTAATTCTGTCTGGGGAACGGCTTCCGGTTTGGCAGTGTTCAGAGCTTTCTGCTATTGCCAGGCTGGAGATGCAGGGGGGAAAGTGCTGCTGCTGTGATATCTGGCGCCCTCTTCACAGGGGTGCCCCAGCCCGAGTGCAAATGTCCCAGCCATTCATCTCTCTCTCTGCATTTTGCCGCTGCTATTCCCTGCATTGTGCACCCACATAGGAAAGCGGGTTGTTGCCCATAGCAACCAGTAGCTCGGCTGCCCCGGTGTGTGCGGCATGTTGCTGTGCAGCTGCATCCTCTGATTCTATTACGACATGATGGGGGGCCCAAATCAGTTACTTTGCTTAGGGCCCCATTTAGCCTTAATCCGTCTCTGACTGCAACCCATCAGTGTGAAAGGGGATTTAGAGGCAGAGGATCAGCAAACAGCCAGGCACTCTGCTTTGTTTAAAAGGAAATAAATATGGCTGCCTCCAAATCCCTCTAACTTCAGTTGTCCTTTAAAGGTTTGTCATCACTGTTCTAGGCTTTTTGTGGTAAATATGGGTCTAAAGTAGCATATAAGGCATTTACTTACTTTGCTGACCTTTGCTTCTACTTGTTGGGGTTGAGAAGATTCTATGTAGTGCTGTCTTGGGCTGAATCCTTCATTCCTCTCAAGTAGAGTGGGGCCGAACCTCCGATTTTAGGTTTGCGAACCGGGTTCGCGAACTTCCGCGTAAGGTTCGGTTCGCGTAAAAGTTCGCGAACCGCAATAGACTTTAATGGGGATGCGAACTTTGAAAAAAAAAATTATGCTGGCCACAAAAGTGATGGAAAAGATGTTTCAAGGGGTCTAACACCTGGACCCCCAGGTGGAGGAGTGGGATACATGGCAAAAGTCCCCGGGAAAAATCTGGATTTGACGCAAAGCAGCGTTTTAAGGGCAGAAATCACATTGAATGCTAAATGACAGGCCTAAAGTGCTTTAAAACATCTTGCATGTGTATACATCAATCAGGTAGTGTAATTAAGGTACTGCTTCACACTGACACACCAAACTCACTGTGTAACGCACTGTTCTGTTCATGTAACTGAACAGAACAGGTATACAGTGGCAGGTTAACTGAACAGAACAGGTATACAGTGGCGGGTTCACTGAACAGAACAGGTATGCAGTGGCGGGTTCACTGAACAGTACAGGTATGCAGTGGCGGGTTCACTGAACAGTACAGGTATGCAGTGGCGGGTTCACAGAACAGGTATGCAGTGGCGGGTTCACTGAACAGTACAGGTATGCAGTTGCGGGTTCACTGAACAGAACAGGTATACAGTGGCAGGTTCACTGAACAGAACAGGTATACAGTGGCGGGTTCACTGAACAGGTATACAGTGGCGGGTTCACTGAACACAACAGGTATGCAGTGGCGGGTTCACTGAACAGAACAGGTATGCAGTGGCGGGTTCACTCAACAGAACAGGTATGCAGTGGTGGGTTCACAGAACAGGTATGTAGTGGCAGGTTCACAGAACAGGTATACAGTGGCGGGTTCACTGAACAGAACAGGTATACAGTGGCAGGTTCACTGAACAGAACAGGTATGCAGTGGCGGGTTCAAACAGTACAGGTATGCAGTGGCGGGTTCACAGAACAGGTATGCAGTGGCGGGTTCACTGAACAGTACAGGTATGCAGTGGCGGGTTCACTGAACAGAACAGGTATACAGTGGCGGGTTTACTGAACAGAACAGGTATACAGTGGCGGGTTTACTGAACAGAACAGGTATGCAGTGGCGGGTTCACTGAACAGTACAGGTATGCAGTGGCAGGTTCACTGAACAGGTATGCAGTGGTGGGTTCACTGAACAGGTATGCAGTGGTGGGTTCACTGAACAGGTATGCAGTGGTGGGTTCACTGAACAGGTATGCAGTGGTGGGTTCACAGAACAGGTATGCAGGTATCCAGTGGGCTCACTGAACAGAACAGGTATGGTGGGCTCACTGAACAGAACAGGTATGCAGCCAGGAACAAGCTAAGCCTAACTAATCTTTCCCTATGAGAGACAGTCTGCAGCAGCTCGCCCTACTCTCACTAACGCAGGCACACGAGTGAGCTTAATGGCCGCCGCTGCCTGCCTTTTATTAGGGGGGGAGTGGCTCCAGGGGCTAGTGTAGCCTAATTGGCTACACTGGGCCTGCTGACTGTGATGTAGAGGGTCAAAGTTGACCCTCATGGTGCATTATGGGGCGAACCGAACTTCCGCAAAACTTCGCCTGCGGGACGCAAACGCGAACCATTGAAGTTCGCATGGAACCGTTCGCAGGCGAACCGTTCGGCCCAACTCTACTCTCAAGTCCATTCCCAATCCTTTCAGCAAGTCTTTCTGTGTGACCTACAGAAATAGGTGAGGATTTTTTTTCTTTCCTCTAAGAATAGCCAAAATATCAGTTTTCCCATTTTACGCTCCTATCTTTGCCTGCACTAAAATTAGTTGTGGCAAATAAAATGACACTTTTTGTGTAAGTTTATATTAAAGGATACCCGAGGTGACGTGGATGAGATAGACATGTGTATGTACAGTGCCTAGCACACAAATAACTATGCTGTGTTCCTTTTTTCTCTGCCTGAAAGAGTTAAAGTCCTGACTCAGACAGGAAGTAACTACAGTGTGACCCTCACTGATAAGAAATTCCAACTATAAAACACTTTCCTAGCAGAAAATGGCTTCTGAGAGCAGGAAAGAGATAAAAGTGATCAATAGTTCATAGTTTTCTTAGCTCTGGCATACGTCAATGAATGTGTCATTGAGCAAAAACAATAACACTGTTAACACTTATAATTCGATTTAATTTTTAGGAGAAGGAAGATAGATACAATTGTTTATTTCATTAGTTTATTTTTGCCTCTGGTGTCCTTTAAGATAAAAGCAAAACTTCAGACATAATTCCCCCTCCATTCCAACAGTATAAGCACCCCATATACTGTATGCACCTAAAAGGGTTCATACGTTTACTTTCACTTTCTCCTGGAAGCAGCGTGCCTCAATGAGCTTCTCAGGCTGCCAGAATGTGGTTTCATCACTCAGGCCTAGTGCACACCAGAGCGGTTCGGTCGCATTTTCAGATCTGATTGCGGATGTGGAAACGCTAGGGTAATGTATTTCAATGGGCTGGTGCACACCAGAGCGGGAGGCGTTTTGCAGAAACGCATACTCCCGGGCTGCTGCAGATTTTGGATTGCGGAGGCGTTTCTGCCTCCAATGTAAAGTATAGGAAAAACGCAAACCGCTCTGAAAAACGGCAGTTCAGAGCGGTTTTGCAGGCGTTTTTGTTACAGAAGCTGTTCAGTAACATCTTTACTGTAACAATATATGAAATCTACTACACCAAAAACGCTTCACAAAACCGCAAAACGCTAGCTAAAACGCTACAGAAAAATAAGAAAAAGCGTTTCAAAATTTGCTAGCATTTTGCGGATCTGCTAGCGGGTTTTGGTGTGCACCAGGCCTTACTGCAGGAGATAATGCTCATTTATAGCAGAAAGCAAGATAAACTGGTAGAAAGCTTTAAATTGCAGTGTTGTCCTTGCAGATTGAACAGGTTATAACATTATTATTACAAGATGGGCATTTCCAATACTAGTTGCAATGACCAGCATGGAATTGTTATTTTCACAATGATGACATTACTTGGGACAAAAGATTGGTAGGATAATTACCCTGCACTTGGGGACCATAAAGTATTACATACATTAACCCCTCCAGTCCATGCAATCAATAACCCCTCCATGTCCCCAAATGCAGTAATTATCCACTCCCCCAGCCCCATTCCTTTACCTTAGTAAGTACTTCAGTCCACTATCTTTTCCCTTGCCATCCCTTGTTAATTGTTGTGGCCACTGGCCAAGAATTTCAGACCTGTGTTTACTTGGCATTTCCTTTATTTAGGCCCCGTTTCCACTTGTGCGCGGCAGGCATCTTGCGAGAGATGCGATGCCGGCACAGCTGTGACGTTTCTCGCAGCCGTATCCCTCTAGCCACGCTAAGCACGGCTATGGGATTCAGACTGTGAAGCTCGGAATTATGCTGCAGGGCCTCAGATTTTTCCCCAGCCAGGAATTTGGATGCTCTGCATAGAGTTCTAGGCTGTCAAATTCCATCCGAATTCGTGGCCGAGGAATCGGCCCGAATTCACACAAATGGAAACCTAGCCTAAGAAAGTGTCATTTACCACTGGATAAACTGGTGCATCTGGGAATAGTACACACATTACTCAGTGTGCTCAGTGTAATCTATATAAAGTAGTGCTTTTCCAAGCAAAAGGTGATGGTGAGCAGGGGGTTAAGAAGCACGCTGGACGCTGCGGCTTGCTCTGCGGAGGTTGAAAGAGAGGAGTGCTGCGAGTCAGAATTTAAATTTAGGTCCGACTCATATACAAGTCGACCCCTATACTTTAATTTAATGAGTAAGCCCTAAATTTCTAGACTTATAGTTGAGTATATAGTCAATGAGCTGTCAGGAGATAGGTTTTTAGCTGTATACAGTGGTTTACAAAAGTATTCGGCCCCCTTGAAGTTTTCCACATTTTGTCATATTACTGCCACAAACATGAATCAATTGTATTGGAATTCCACATGACAGACCAATACAAAGTGGTGTACACGTGAGAAGTGGAACGAAAATCATACATCATTCCAAACATTTTTTTACAAATACATATAGACATTGCCTGATGAGTGCTAATGACTAAATAGAGTGCACCTGTGTGTAATCTAATGTCAGTACAAATACAGCTGCTCTGTGATGGCTTCAGAGGTTGTCTAAGAGTAGAGGAGCATCAACACCATGACGTCCAAACAATACACCAGACAGGTCAGGGATAAAGTTATTGAGAAATTGAAAGCAGGCTTAGGCTACAAAAAGATTTCCAAAGCCTTGCACGTTCCACGGAGCACAGTTCAAGCGATCATTCAGGAATGTAAGGAGTATGGCACAACTGTAAACCTACCAAGACAAGGCCGTCCACCTAAACTCACAGGCCAAACAAGGAGAGCACTGATCAGAAATTCAGTCAAGAGGCCATTGGTGACTCTGGACGAGCTGCAGAGATCTACAGCTCAGGTGTGGGAATCTGTCCATAGGACAAGTATTAGTTGTGCACTGTACAAAGTTGGCCTTTATGGAAGAGTAGCAAGAAGAAAGCCATTGTTAACAGAAAAGCATAAGAAGTCCAGTTTGCAGTTTGCCACAGGCCATGTAGGGGACACAGCAAACATGTGGAAGAAGGAGCTCTCGTCAGATGAGACCAAAAATTGAACTTTTTGGCCAAAATGCAAAATGCTATGTGTGGCGGAAGACTAACACTGCACATTACTCTGAACACACCATCCCCACTGTCAAATATGGTGGTGGTAGCATTATGTTCTGGGGGTGCTTCTCTTAAGCAGGGACAGGGAAGCCCACTGTCAAATATGGTGGTGGCAGCATCATGCTCTGGGGGTGCTTCTCTTCAGCAGGGACAGGGAAGCTGGTCAGAGTTGATGGGAAGATGGATGGAGCCAAATACAGGGCAATCTTGGAAGAAAACGTCGGAGTATGCAAAAGACTTGAGACTGGGGCAGAGGTTCACCTTCCAGCAGGACAACGATCCTAAGCATAAAGCCAGGGCAACAATGGAATGGTTTAAAACTAAACATATCCATGTGTTAGAATGGCCCAGTCAAAGTCCAGATCTAAATCCAATCGAGAATCTGTGGCAAGATCTGAAAACTGCTGTTCACAAACGCTGTCCATCTAATCTGACTGAGCTGGAGCTGTTTTGCAAACAAGAATAGGCAAGGATTTTTCAGTCTCTAGATGTGCAAAGCTGGTAGAGACATACCCTAAAAGACTGGCAGCTGTAATTGCAGCAAAATGTTGACTCAGGGGGCTGAATAATTACGCACACCCCACTTTGCAGTTTTTTTGTTTTTATTTAATGTTTGGAATCATGTATGATTTTCGTTCCACTTTTCACGTGTACACCACTTTGTATTGGTCTTTCACGTGGAATTCCAATACAATTGATTCATGCTTGTGGCAGTAATACGACAAAATGTGGAAAACTTCAAGGGGGCCGAATACTTTTGCAAACAACTGTAATAGGCCAGAATGCCGTTCCACTTTATATAAACTTTGCTAATGTTAACTACAATAGGGAAATAATGGCTGTTAGAGGTCTTACCAGGTGGAAAAGACAAAGTAAAGAGACAAAGTAAAAAGACAAAGTAAATAGGATCTCTGTCCTCACCAGCAGCAGGACCAGTTCTAGCTACAATGGGGCAAACATAACTGAGGCAGTTGTGACAGGCAGACACTCACCTCCTCCGAGTTCCAGGTGCTGGGCAGTCCTGTCTGTTTTCTCTGTACTGTTGCTGCTCTGCACTTTCTACTTCACACAATAGGCACTAGCGCCCAAATGTTTTTGTTCCTGAAGCAGGAAGTGCCGAGCACCAACACTAAAGAGAAAACAGACGGACCTGCAACGCCTGGTACTCGGAGCAGGCAAGTGTGTGCCTGTGACCACTGCCTCTGTAGTGCTCGGGGGGAGGTCATGGAAGTGGTGGCACTTGGGGGCCCCTATGGATGCTGGGGCCCTGGTTGATTGCCCCCTTTGCCCATATGGTAGCGCCGGCCCTGACCAGCAGCCCTGCTAACAGAGGAGGCACTGTCTAATATTGAAAGCAAGCATTTTAAAGCATTTTTCGACTCAACATATATTGAGGCTTTTATTCGGCTGCTGTTCCATGAATGGGAGGTCTGTAAAAAGCCACTTGTTCTTGGCGGTTCCAAGAAATTGCCCTTTAGTTGCCATTCACATTACCGTTATTCTTTTAAAAACGATTTTCAATCTTGTTCTGGACAATTCCATTAGGTAAAAGCATGATAAATGAGAGGGTAGAGTGAATAGATTAGCACCTCCAGGCACAGCGAGTAACGCTGGTGGTCTGATAACCCCGTAGCTCCGCTGACTACCGCCGCAGCGCTCGCACTCCGTACGGCGACTCATTGTCATGCCGGCCGCAGCGTCCCGCTTTCTGCTGTCACAACTCCCAGTAACTGATGTTTTCAATAAGCCAGGGCAGGGCAGCAATTGTGCATTCCGCTCAGCTCCTGATTGGGAGCGGAATATAGAGAGACTACTTTACCGCCGCGATAACCATGCGCCCTGGATTAAAGTGAAATCGAGGAATTACAGCGTGGGGTTCGGGAGATAGGACATAACTCGGAGTGACTAAATGGCGTTTTTTAGAGTGGCGTGGAGTTCTTTAGAGGGCAGTTATACAGTATTTTCAGCAAGGACTGTTTTTGAGTAGCGGCAGATCCTTGTGCAACATGCGAATATGACATTTTCCCGAGGAAGCAGAGAACAGCTGTGATCATCAAAGGAAGGCTAAACTTTCTGGGGAAAATAGATATAGCACATATCAGTGCTACACATATACAAGCCACACTGCAATTTAATGTTATAAAAAATAAATAAAATGAAGAAAAACTTAACTTTTCATTCTGCACTTTACTATGATAGATGGGTCAAACTGAGCTGAGGCCTGGAACCCACTAGCAGCACTTTTCTGAGCACTTTGTGATTTGAAAAGCTCTTGCTAATGTAATGCTATGGGTGTGATCCCACTTGAGCGATGTGATTTTATAAAAATCCCCCATAGCATTGCATTAGCAAAAGCTTTTTCAAACCACTGGCGATTAGAAAAGACTGCTAGTGGGTTTGAGCCCTTATGCTAGGTATACAACATACAATCGATTATTTCCAACATGTCCGATTCAAACCTCGATTGGAATTTTCAATCGTTTTTTGAATTGTTTTTTCAATCTTTTTTTGATCGATTCTCACAGAACTGAACGAAAAACGATCGAAAAAAAATGCTTAAAAAAACTGTAGAAAAATCAATCCAAATTCAGATCTGATATGTTCGAAATAATCGATCTGGCAGGTAAATATTCCAGAAAATTGTATGGTGTGTACCTGCATTAGGGTTCGTACACACATCCAATTTTGTGCAAAAAAAGATGCATACTGGGCACTGCTTCACCATTGGTTTATTGCTATCATTCGGGGTACAGCCATATAGGTGGCAGGAGACATTAGGTGGGTGCAGGGGTGACAGGATTGGTAATTGCCCTATCATTGGGTAATTTTACCATTTCCATGTAGCATAAAGCTAATTACGATTGGACAATGGAATGACCAATTTTTCCACCTCCATGTAGTATGAGTGTTTACCTACTTAGGCTATCATTCATAAAAGTGTGTTTGGTAAAAGAAATCCATGCGGGAAAATACTGCATTCGGTATTTTAGACTTCTGTGTGCTAATTCTTAAAAATGTTTACAGTTGCGATAGTAGTGCGGTATTTTCCCAAACTAGGCTGGCGGTAGGCTTGCGGAAACACAAGAAGCTGCCTGAGTTGATACATTTTCTGAAAACAGGTACCCAAGGGGTTAAAAAACACAGCCTGGGATGCCGTTTTTTGTTCTGCTCTCACTGCTGCTGCCTGGGAGATTTGTCTCCATTCACTTAGCTGTTATCCGCATGCTTATCGTCTCTGCCAAGGGAGCGGTATTCTCCGTGCGGATTCTGCTTGCTCTAATCTTTATGAATTGAACATATGGTGACATGTGTGGAGATAATCGCCGCACAAGGCGGTAATTTCCTGCACTGCTCAGGAATTGTAGCTTTTCATGCGGAAACAGCTTTTATGAATAGACATTTTGCTAAATGGTGGGTAAACTCAGCAGTTTTCAGCATTTCCGCATGCGGGAATGCTTTATGAATGATAGCCATTATCTGTCTATAGTATTCAGTATATCTGTGTGTTGACCGTCATACTACATGGAGGTGGTAAAATCACTCGGTCAGTGATTAGACAATCATAATTAAAATTGTGTACCAGGCTTAGGGCCTGTTGTTTTTAACATTTTTAAATTGCAAAGCCTTTATGAAAATAAAAAAAATAAAAAATCGCATCGCACTAGTGTGTACAGGTCTTCACGATTTTCATGATTTTTCAGAAGACCTTGCGATTAAAAAACGCGTGCGATTTTAAAAGTGCAGCAGTTTGTACAGGCCCTTAAAGAACAAGTGACACCCATGCTAACCTAGAAATAAAAGACACATACAGTATATACAGTGGCTTGCAAAAGTATTTGGCCCCCTTGAAGTTTTCCACATTTTGTCACATTACTGCCACAAATATGAATCAATTTTATTGGAATTCCCTGTGAAAGACCAATACAAAGTGGTGTACATGTGAGAAGTGGAACGAAATTCATACAGGTTTCCAAACATTTTTTACAAATAAATAACTGCAAAGTGGGGTGTGCATAATTATTCAGCCCCCTGAGTCAATACTTTGTAGAACCACCTTTTGCTGCAATTACAGCTGCCAGTCTTTTAGTGTATGTCTCTACCAGCTTTGCACATCTAGAGACTAAAATCCTTGCCCATTCTTCTTTGCAAAACAGCTCCAGCTCCAGCTCAGTCAGATTAGATGGACAGCATTTGTGAACAGCAGTTTTCAGATTTTGCCACAGGTTCTCGATTGGATTTAGATCTGGACTTTGACTGGGCCATTATAACACATGGATATGTTTTGTTTTAAACCATTCAATTGTTTCCCTGCCTTTATGTTTAGGGTCATTCTCCTGCTGGAAGGTGAACCTCCGCCCCAGTCTTAAGTATTTTGCAGACTCCAAGAGATTTTCTTCCAAGATTGCCCTCTATTTGGCTCCATCCATCTTCCCATCAACTCTGACCAGCTTCCCTGTCCCTGCTGAAGAGATGCACCCTCAGAGCATGATGCTGCCACCACTATATTCGACAGTGGGGATGGTGTGTTCAGATTGATGTGCAGTGTTAATTTTCCATCACACATAGCGTTTTGCATTTTGGCCAAAAAGTTCCATTTTGGTCTCATCTGACCAGAGCACCTTCTTCCACATGCTTGCTGTGTCCCCTACATGGCTTGTGCCAAAGTGCAAACTGGACTTCTTATGCTTTTCTGTTAACAATGGCTTTCTTCTTGCCACTCTTCCATAAAGGCCAACTTTGTGCAGTGCACGACTAATAGTTGTCCTATGGACAGAGTCTCCCACCTGAGCTGTGATCTCTGCAGCTCGTCCAGAGTCACCATGGACCTCTTGACTGCATTTCTGATCAGCGCTCTCCTTGTTCAGCCTGTGAGTTTAGGTGGACGGCCTTGTCTTGGTAGGTTTACAGTTGTGCCATACTCCTTCCATTTCTGTATGATCGCTTGAACAGTGCTCGGTGGGATGTTCAAGGCTTTGCAAATCTTTTCGTAGCCTAAGCCTGCTTTAAATTTCTCAATAACTTTAATCCTGACCTGTCTGGTGTGTTCTTTGGACTTCACGGTGTTGTTGCTCCCAAGATTCTCTTAAACAACCTCTGAGGCCGTCACAGAGCAGCTGTATTTGTACTGACATTAGATTATACACAGGTGCACTCTATTTAGTCATTAGCACTCATCAGGCAATGTCTATGGGCAACTGACTGCACTCAGACCAAAGGGGGCTGAATAATCACGCACACCCCACTTTGCAGTTATTTACCGTCTTTCCCCTAAAGTAAAACATCCCCTGAAAATAAGGCCTAGCTAAAAAATCACGTATGCTGGAAATATAAGGCATCCTCTGAAAATAAGGCCTAGCACTAATCGCAGCCCACATGACGTGTACTTCAGCCACAGCCTGCTACTGTATCATCAAAAATTACGGTCCGTCTCTGCGTGGACTCGGAGGGTTCATGCCAGGCAGCATCGCTGCAGTGAGCTGTGGCCCGCATGACGTGATGCACATACCGGCACTGCTATCGGTATCCTCATATTGCCGTCAGTCTATGCCTGGTCTCTGGGGTCACTCTCTCCGTTCATGCCAGCATTGCCGCCTTCCTCCGCAATTTAACACAAGCTGGCTGCCTGTGAATCTGTGCCGGGGTCACTCTCTCCGTTCATGCCGGCATTGCCTCCTACCTCCGTAATTTAACACAAGCTGGCTGCCTGTGAATCCGTGTAACGTGGAAAACAGTTCAAGCTGCTCCGATATTAAAGCGTTCTAATTGGCCACAGGTCTCAGAGGCGGGGTCATGCTCCGTTTTGAGGCCAATCACTGCACTCGCTGTTACTCAGCGAGTGCAATGATTGGCCCAGTACCGGAGCCATGATCCCGCCTCTGAGACTTGTGGCCAATTAGAACGCTTTAATATCGGAGCAGCTTGAACTGTTTTCCGCGCTACACGGATTCACAGGCAGCCAGCTTGTGTTAAATTGCGGAGGAAGGAGGCAATGCCGGCATGAACGGAGAGAGTGACCCCGGCACAGATTCACAGGCAGCCAGCGTGGGGACACACATCGTGCAGTGCCGATCAGGCACTTGTCATGTCATCCTTACACACAGCAGATTTAACAACTGTGTGCAGGGATGACATGACAGGTGCCTGATCGGCACTGTAACTGTACAATGAGCAGCAGGCAGAGGCGGCCAGGATGGGGACACATCATGCGTAGCAATATAAGACATCCCTGAAAATAAGCCCTAGCACACTTTTTGGAGCAAAAATTAATATAAGACACTGTCTTATTTTCGGGGAAACACGGTATTTGTAAAAAAAAATGTTTGGAATCATGTGTGATATTCGTTCCACTTCTCACGTGTACACCACTTTGTATTGGTCTTTCACATGGAATTCCAAACAAATTGATTCATGTTTGTGGCAGTAATGGGACAAAATGTGGAACACTTCAAGGGGGCCGAATACTTTTACAAGCCACTGTAAGAAGATAAATAATAGTTCTACTACATAACAGATGTATTGCACTGTCTACGTTATGATTCCTGTGAATTTTACAGTATAAAAGAAAAGCAGAGAATCCTATTCTAGGCAGTTTCCATCTTTGTAACCTTTGACCTCCTAACATCATATCCTCCCTCACTTTTTTTCTCCTCTTCTAATTGTGTATTCGTTACCCGTCCTCCTCCCAGACTCTTCAGGCACTCCCACTGAAGTCTATACTAGGAAGTACACTGTCTTATGTTATTCGAAGGAGGGGGAACTAAAGGGAAGAGGGGGAATATATTATAGATTAAAAAAAAAAACAGCATGCAACTGTTTGGCAATGGCACTTAAAGGTATGTGATAACTCCAAACCATAACAGCAGAAAAAGTTTTGCATGCAGGATTAGCATCTTTATCACTTAATACACTCAGACCAGTTGCTGTTGAAATTTGATTTTTATGGTGACAATCCCGCTTTAAGGCTCCATACACATATCTAATTTCAATCTGCAGATGACTGGCCAATTTTAACACTGCCGTTCAATACTATGAGCAGATTGTGCAGGTAAACCCTCATACGTTCATGGACGTGGTAAAAATGGTCAATGATTGGCCAATCGTAAATGAAAGTGTGTTCCAGTTGAATTGCTAGAAACTGCCAACGAATAAAGTTTCAAAGATCTTTCTACTAAAGATATTTAGCGATAGGATGTGGACAACAGCAAAAGACCGCAAGAAGATTACCAACGATAGGATCGTTACACAAAGAAGGGTGCAGGGAGAAGTTCCGTAGACTTTAGCGGAAAGATCATTTAATGATCTGAACACACATTGAACGATTTGATCTGCCATGACAGTCTTTCACAATGCACAAGCATCATCGTACATTAGCTGTCTGTAACCGCCATTTACCGCTTTTCTTCAAAGGACAGTTATACAATGTCGTTTGGAACGATCGTTCATCTGTCATTTTGACAGGTGAAATCTTGCCGTGGGTATGAACCTTCAGTCCCCTTTTACACTTGCCTTGCGAGAGAGTGGGTTGAATTACCCCGTTTTATCCCAGGGTAACGCAACGACAATGCAAGGTAATGAGGCCCAGCATACTTAAAGGGTTATTTTGGCGGGGACGGTGCGGATCCGCGGGGAACTACGACGGGGAAACCTGGGTATCCCAGTGACGCACTTCCTTGCCACGCAGGAGTGCGGGCGTACTGTACTCGTGCAGGTGCAATAGGCTGCGCTCGTACGCAGAGGGAATGTGCCCATAAGACTATGGGGTTGATTCACTAAAACAAATAGCATACCTTATCAGAGTTAACATGCCTTATCATATTGGCCCAATAGGCTCCCTGTCAAGTTTCCTGTCAAGTGACAGGCAGTCTATTGGGCCAATCAAAGTGCTGGGATAATGTCCTTTAAAGTGATTGGCCCCGCAGGGGCTCAGGGCAGGACAAATGGAGCTCTGTCATTGCCAATTAGCAGGCATAAGTTTGTAGCGCTCGCTATGCTACTCTGATAAGGCATGTTAACTCTGATACAGCGTGTTAACTTCGATAAGGCATTCTATTTGTTACGGTGAATCGACCCCTATATCTGACAAGCTCTTGTCGGTTATGTTCAGAGGGTCCATGCGCAGCAATGGTGGGGGCAAGGAGGCAATGGGAAGCTTCTGGACTATCCAGAAGCAGCCTCTACCTAGGTAAGAATGCAAATTTTTTTTTTGTTCGGCCGCCTCAGGTTCACTAGTGCTTCCTCCAGCCCCCTGTATTGCCTCTGCTCTTTTGCCGTCCTCTTGGTCCCCTCCATTGTGCCGCTGTTAGTCCCAGTAAAGTCCTTGACTTCCCAGCCATGCTATGGAGGGGACCAGACCAACACGGAGGGGGCTAACAGACTACACATTAGGGCTGAACGATTTGTGGTTTTAAACCGAGAATCGTGATCATGCCCAAGACAATCTTCAGATCGTCAAAAACCGCCGCTGTTACATACTTTGATCCTGGCCTTCCCCTCCGCTCCTGGCCCCCTCCTCCGCTAAAGCTTTTCAATTCCAATCGGCCGCATTACATTGTATAGCCGCGGGGGGAGCCGCGGTGAAGAGGTGGCGAGCGTTGCCTAGTAACGCTGGCCACCAGCAAGTGATGTCACACTTCCTGGTACAGGCCCCGCGTTACTATGCGAGCACTCCTTCGCTCTTCACCACGGCTCCTACTGCAGCTATGCAATGCAATGCGGCCGATTGGAATTGAAAAACTTTACCGGAGGAGGGGGCCGGGAGCGGAGGGGAAGGCTAGGATCAAAGTATGTAACAGTGGCTAGTGGCGGCGAGGGGGAGGCGCCTATATACAGGGAGGGGGATCTGCCTATATACAGGGAGGGGGATCTGCCTATATACAGGGGGGGGAGATCTGCCTATATACAGGGGGGGAAATCTGCCTATATACAGGGAGGGGGATCTGCCTATATACAGGGAGGGGGGATCTGCCTATATACAGGGAGGGGGGATCTGCCTATATACAGGGAGGGGGGATCTGCCTATATACAGGGAGGGGGGATCTGCCTATATACAGGGGGGGGGGGAGATCTGCCTATATACAGGGGGGGGAGATCTGCCTATATACAGGGAGGGGGATCTGCCTATATACAGGGAGGGGGATCTGCCTATATACAGGGAGGGGGATCTGCCTATATACACGAAGGGAAGGGGGATTTGGATGGCTAACCTGTACTGCAGCACCTATACACTGGCTAACCTGTACTACAGCACCTATCCACTGGCTAACCTGTAGTGCGGCACCCATACTGGCTAACCTATACTGCGCCACTTATACTGGCTAACCTGTACTGCGGCACCTATAGCTGGCTTACCTATACTGGTGCACCTATAGCTAGCTAACCTTTCCTAGGGCACCTATAGTTGGCTAAACAATCCTGGGGGCTCCAATATATGGCTACCTATACTGGGGGAACTCATACTTACCATCGGTGTGCTGATCCATCGTTGTGTATTGAAAATCGTGAATCGAAATCGCAGTTTCTCACAGAAATCGTGCAATTCAATCTTTTCCTAAAATCGTTCAGGCCTACTACACGGGGCTGAAGAAAGCCCCAAGTAAGTATAAATCCTTTTGCTTTTAACATCTCAGGTTTTCTTTACATGTGAATCCACCACTGCAAAGACAAAAGCAGCTTCTTACATTGGCAAACATTATTTCTGCTTTCTTACCCCGGTTTTATGTGCAGAAGCAAATACATCCATTCCACATGGTGCCCTACACCAAAATGCCAGGGGGCTGTATTAGCTGTGTTGAGCAGCTGTTTTACTGTTGCAGTAAGAGCTGGTCCACACTAGGTCCGGAAACGTATCCGTGGCTGCGTTTTTCAAACCTGATGAAAAACGGAGTCCCGGATACTAATGATGAAAATAGCAGCCAGCCTCACCCAAGTAAAAAACGGATCCGTCTGCGTTTGCGGGGATCCGTTTTCAAAACCTGAACGGAAGGTCCGGATCTGCTGCATTTTCACGCAACGGATCAGGACCACGGATACACGCAGGGGTAGTGAAAGCAATGAGAAAACGCATCTCCAGCTCCACAGGCAAAAAACGGATGTTAAAACGGATAGCCTGAGCTTTATGATTGGCCCAAAAAAATCCTCCCACTCCTTCCTAATGATGGAGACGTTTTCAGTCAGGGAAAAACCTGAACGGAAACTGATGCAAAACTGATGCACTTTCATCAGTTTGCAGTACGGTGGGTACTTCCCCTGATCCTGCAACTGTGTCTAGTGTGGACCAGCTCTAAGAGGGGATATAGTATGTATGCATAGCTCCCAACTGTCCCTTTTTTCGGAGGGACAGTCCCTTTTTGGGAGTCCTGTCCCTCTGTCCCTGTATCACCCTCATTTGTCCCTCTTTCAGGACTTTGTCCCTCTTTCTATATAAATATATACATTTCTATACTAAAAATGTGTTCGACTCTAAACTTTATTCCCATCCTTTAAATTGATATATTGCCAATTTTAAAATGTTATTATGAAGGAAAATGAACCAGGATAGAAAGGACCAGTGTGGTTTGAATTATAAAACAACATATTTTCTTATGAAATTTTTATGGTATGCGTGACTAGAGGCGTGGTGGGGGTGTGGCCAGGGGTGTGGCAGGGGCGTGGCTTAAGTGTCCCTTTTTCTCATCTCAAGAAGTTTGGAGGTATGTGTATGCAGTTTGTATTTAAAATGTACTCCAAATGAGTTCCAGATTTATGGTTGAGGCTGCTTTCAGACTGTAAACTTGCGTTAGCAATGCAGTGCATGGTGCCCGTCGCACCGCATGGCACCGCCAAAAACAGGCCTTCAGGGAACGCCACGTTAGTACACCCTGTTCTCTGTCTGGCAATCTTCTAAGCAGGAAGTGACGCATGCTTGCGGTCACTTCCTGCTTTAGGTATGTGGAAGCGTATTGTAAAAACACGCTTCCGCGCATGCACCCTGCAAAGTTGCAATGCCAACTTAAAAAAAAAAAAAAAAAAACAGTGTCGCCGTAGACTAACATGACTTCCAGGCCGACGCAGACTGTCGGGGTCACGCACCGTAACATAGTTCCGTGCCCCAGCTAAACTCGGCAGCCTTGCAGTGCGGATGGCAGGCAGTTGTCATAGTTACCTGTCCTGGATCGGCTTCTACTCTCCTCCAACAGAGTCCTGATCACATGATATGATATGTGATCAGATCATGTGATCGAAACCCAGAGGAGGGTGTCAGAATTGCAACGCCACACAGTGGTGGAAGAGGGGGGATAGAAGAGTCTTCATCACCCCTCTTCCACCACGGAGCAGCCCTGTAATCGCGACACCAGCCTCTTGGCCCTGATCACATGTCATATCATGTGATCGGGACCCAGTAGACATGTCAGGATTGTAGCTCTGGAGTCGTCTGGACAGGTGCTGTCTGCTCTGCATTGCCTGCCAGGCTAGGGAAGGCAGACTTCCCCAGCGACATGAAAATGTGGCCCTGCATCCACATACTGTATATAGTAGTTTTACTATAAGTAGCTCCTAAAAGGTTAATAGTAAAAAAAAATACAAAATGGATTGTGTAGCCTGTAATATGTCATATCATTTTTTACTTTCGGTGATGAACAAAAGTGTAATTACAATCTAAATTACAGAGAACCTTTGGACCAACCAGCTTTAGTTTCTGCGCCTGTGACGCCAGATAAAGGCGGCAAGCTGTTACACCAGATGATGCTCCGCGATGACTCGATCACAGACTCCCGTGACACCTCTTGTTTGTGCCTCAGTCTCTCATCAGGACAATTAATTCTAGGAATAAAACACGTCACCTCAAAGCGTAGCATGAAAATTGTTTGAGGAACGGGGGGCGAGTTGGCGCCCCAAACACGACAAAACACAGTTGGCGGGATCTCCCCAAGTACCTGTCCCCTCCGGATTGTTATTGTTTTGCTTTAATCAAGACTCAACACACCATCTGCTGTTGGTACGCTTGGCCAGCAAACCAGCTGTGAGATATGAAGGGTCCAGCTGACGCGTTCAACGCTAACAAGCCACTCAACCGCACTGGTTGCTTTTTTTTTTCTCTTGCTTTTTTTTCCTTGCTGCATTCTGGGAAATGCATGACTTTGTTTTATTTGCCTTTTGGTTATCTTTGAAGGCCAAGTAAGGCAGAGCATTAAATCTGAACTAAAGATGGCCATGTAGTGGAAATTTGGCTCTCACAACTCATCACGTTTACTTTCGCGGGGGCTGTCTCTGTATGTTCCTGTAGTTGAATTGTCTGCTTTTGGTAACAATTTATGTTTTTTCAGGTCCTAAAGCTACCAACACACCCCAAACCCCACCCACCATAAAGAAAAACCTTGCACAAATCCACTTGTGCAGACCACTGTTCCCCCTAGACACCCTAACTTCAAACCACCACAAAGAAAAACCTGGCACAAGTGCCCTGGTCCAAACTACTGCTCCCTCTGGACACCCTCACCCACTCCACAGTAACAACCAGCACTAGTCCACTGGTGCAAACCACTGTTCCCCATGACACCCTCACCTCCACACACTCCAAGAAAAACCCAGCACAATTCACTGGTGTAAACCTTTGTTCGCCTATAGCTAAATTTAAACAGGGCTTGGACACTTTCCTTGCATTGAAAGGCATTCACGGCTATAATTAGTAGGAAAATCACGGGAGAGTTGATCCAGGGATTTATCTGCCTGCCACCTGGAGTCGGGAAGGAATTTTTCCCTTCTACAGCTAATTGGCCCAGGCCTTGTAAGGTTTTTTCACCTTCTCCTGGATCAACTGAAATATGTGCAGGATCAAAATGGTGGGTTTTTTGTTTTCGTTATTGTTGAATTTGATGGACAGATATCTTTTTTCAACCAAATTAACTACTGTATGTAACTGTAACATCCAAACCTAGCATAGCTTCCTCCAGCTCTACATACTATTCTACCTCCAAATCCATCCTATCCCTGTTAGTACCTGACACTACCTCCTGCCTAGGTATCATAAAAGTGCCCTCTAACCAGCATAAATAAAACACGCACAAGTGGCTGCATGCTACCAGTTAGGCGCAACGTGTACTTACACATGCGTACTATAGTATGGCTGTACACAAACAGGTACACAGCCATGAAAGCATACTGTATTTGACAAGTCCTCGTACAATATGTGTAGAGGGACCTACTCTGGAACAGTGAGCCACAGAACAATCAGGGAAGCCTCTGGACCATCCAGAGGCTTCCTGCTGCTGTGATAAGTTTTTTACCTCACTTCAAGTACACTTTAAGTTCAATTGGGAACAAGCCAGTTAACCTTCCAGCATACCCCCCAACTCTTTGAGCTTGATTCACAAAGCTCTGCAAACTGTTTAGCACAGGAGTGCTAAACAGTTAGCACGTGAAGTGCAGTTCGCTGACTTTTGCGCGCGCAAAGTGCCACGATTCGCGCGATCGCGGCACTTTGCGCGTGCAAAAGTCCGCGAACGGCACTTCACGTGCTAACTGTTTAGCACTCCCGTGCTAAACAGTTTGCAGAGCTTTGTGAATCGAGCCCTTTGGGGGCCTGATTCACAAAGCGGTGCTAACAGTTAGCATGCTGGTGAAAAGCCCTTTATCACGCCTAAACTCAGTTTAGGCATGATAAGTTTAGGTGTGATAAGTTTAGGCGTGATAAGTTTAGGTGTGATAAGTTTAGGCGTGATAAGTTTAGGCGTGATAAGTTTAGGCGTGATAAGTTTAGGCATGATAAGTTTAGGCGTGATAAGTTTAGGCGTGATAAGTTTAGGCGTGATAAGTTTAAGCACCAACTGGGTTAGCACCGCAGTGCACAGCTGATCAAAAGTTTTGCGCTAGCAAAGTCTGGTGCACTTTGCATAGAGTTTATTGGCGCTGCTTTGCGTGCAGGACTTTGCACGCGATCTAAACTTATGTAAACTTAGCATGCCTAAACTTAGCATGCCTAAACTTATCATGCCTAAACTGGTTTTTCACCAGCGTGGTGCAGTGGTTATCACGCCTAAAGTCTCTAACTGGGTTAGCACCGCTTTGTGAATCGAGCCCATGGAGTGATAACCATTGCCCCACACTGGTGAAAAGCCAGTTTAGGCGTGATAAGTTTAGGCTTGATAAGTTTAGGCATGATAAGTTTAGGCATGATAAGTTTAGATAAGTTTAGATCGCGTGCAAAGTCCTGCACGCAAAGCAGCGCCATTAAACTCTATGCGAAGTGCACCAGACTTTGCTAGCGCAAAACTTTTGATCAGCTGTGCACTGCGGTGCTTACCCAGTTGGTGCTTAAACTTATCACGCCTAAACTTATCACACCTAAACTTATCATGCCTAAACTTATCACACCTAAACTTATCATGCCTAAACTTATCATGCCTAAACTTATCACACCTAAACTTATCACGCCTAAACTGGCTTTTCACCAGTGTGGGGCAATGGTTATCACTCCATGGGCTCGATTTACAAAGCGGTGCTAACCCAGTTAGAGACTTTAGGCGTGATAACCACTGCACCACGGTTTTATTGGTTCAGACAGCGGACCAATGGGGAGCCCAGGCTGCAGATTCAAAGATGCTTTGCCCGGGCTCCTTCTATGCGCACAGTAATTACAGTGTCAGATACACTGTAATTACACTACGGATTTTGCGGCGAGAGGCGTCGGGTGATCTGCGGCGGTATGTATGCAGGGGTGCCGGTACAGCTACATGGGAGGCTTCTACAGTGTGCGGCGATCCGACTGGGAGCCTATTAAAGGAGACCCCCAGATGCTGCGGCGGCGACGTGCGTTAGCCAGTTTAGACCTGCTTTTTGCAGGTCTAAGCTAACGCTCATGTCTGCCGGGAAGTATCGCTTCCCGGAGGCATGATAAGGGTATTTGGATAACGTGTTAAGAACTCGCTGGGTGATTATATCGCCCAAGCGAGTTCTTTTCCACCTGGGGGGGTCTAAAGTTTTATAAGATTAGGCCATGCTCCCATCGCCTAAGTTAAGAACTCGCCAGTGCTTAGCACTGGCGAGTTCATCAATAGAATATGGCCCTAGGCGTGACAAAGGGCTTTTCACCAGCATGCTAACTGTTAGCACCGCTTTGTGAATCAGGCCCCTTGAGCGAAGAAAGAGGGATACCTTAAAGGAATGTTGTAAGGAGGGGGGGAGAGTTGAACTTACCTGTGGCTTCTAATGGTCCCCCGCAGACGTTCTGGGCCCGTGCAGCCAGTCACCGATGCTCCGCTGCTGATTCACTTCCGGAATTTGCGACTTTAAAGTTGCAAACCCACTTCGCCTGCGCAGCCACGTCCTCGCTCTCGCTGAGGTCACCGGGAGCATTCTGTGCTGGCGCAGACTGTACTGTGCCTTTCCAGTACGCTCCCAGTGAACCGGCGGCGGGGACCGGAGCATCGGCGACTGGCTGCATGGGCACAGGACGTCTGCGGGGGACCATTACAAGCCCCAGGTAACTTCAACTCTCCCCCCCCCCTTACAATATTTTTACAAGTCTTGCCCAGCCACACCCATAGTCATTGCAGCCAACACCCCTACTAAAGCATATCTCAGAATTCATAAGCAAACTATGTAGTTTTATCATTCAAGCCACGCTGGTTCCTTTCTATTATCATTAGTTTTATTTCATAACAACATTAGAGGGCTTATTCACATCGGGACTTTGCAAAGTGTTATAGCGCAGCTTAAAGCACCACAATGCTAATCCTATGGGATGTTCACAGTGCGATGTTAGCGTCACATTGTACCGTGTAGCATTATGGTAACACACTACTGCAGTGTGTTACCTCTAAACGCACACGTTACCGGGTACAGGGAAGCATACTTTTCATTGCCTGTATGCTTTACTGTACCTACTGTATGCAACGGTAACGCAGCGTTAATGTGTGTTACCACCTTTTTATTTTTGTGTTCCCTTGTAATGCTGTGTTGGGTAGGCTGACCAGGCGTCCTCTTTTGCCCGGACAGGTCCACTTTTTACGACCTGTCCGGGCCGTCCTCCCGGGCTTTTGAAATGTCCGGGTGAAGAGAGCTGAACACAGAGGGAGCAGAGCTGCAGAAGACCCTCTTTGTTCAGTGTGTGAGTCAGGGCAGACTGGCCAGGGGGGAAGGGGGGCAATCTCCCCCCCAGGGCAGCCTTTTATTCAGTGATTTAGGGCAGGTCTGGTGTATTCAGGTTTGTTGTTGTAAGGTAATGTGAAACACTTGGCTAGCTGATAAAAGTGCAATTAGAGGGCAGGCAAGCTTGTAAATATACACAGCATGATGCAGAGCTTGCCTGGAGGGTCCCTGGGCAAATATGTGTCTGGTCTCTCCCCATTGTTATAATGACTGCATGTGTGGATAAGGCGTTAAAAAAGTTGAAAAGTTTTTGACAGTCCCTAGACTCCAGGAGGGCTGCTTTGTGACTTGTGTGAGAGACTGGCAGGGCCTCCTGTTTTCCTGCACTTCATCACAAACACCTTTGTTAGCTTAAATTAACCCCAAAGTGTTCAGTTAAATCACTGAGATATCCAGCTTTCAGTATGGGCAAATGAATGGCAAAACGTTCAGTACAGCATGTTTAACTTGTCTTTTCTCAGCAGTTAGGCCCCGTTGACATCACAGAACGCGGGCGCGTTCCGTTCAGAACACAACGCACAGGAACGCACGTCATGTGCGTCTCTGTGTGTTGCGTGGCTGATCCCATTCACTGAAAGTGAATGGGACAGCCGCGCGTTTTGTTAGGAAACGCGTGCAGCATGTGTTCCCGGACCGCACAGGTCCGGAACGCATGCAGTGTGAACATCAGACAGTGTAGTCTATGCACTGTCTGATGTCGTGCGTGTCGACCTCCCGCACGCGTTCCCGAAATGCGGACGGGGACGCGTGCAATGTGAACGGGGCCATGTCAGTTTTAGGTTGAACAGAAGACATACAGCCATCCAGTTCAGCCAGAATACTAAATCATTGTGCTTAACTAGCATGGTTTTCTTCACTGGAGTTCTCACCATGATTGTCATTTGTCACCTGCCTGTGTGATTTTATTGCATTTTGTGGGGAAATCTTCTGCGAATCTGATTGCATTTTGTGGTCGATCGGCTGGCCGGCCCTCCACCACCATGTGGTCTGGGGGAAAAAAAACGGCCCTCCATGCCCGCGAAGTTGGACAGCACACTGCTAAGGTCTTGTATATTTCGCCCCACCCATGACCACGCCCACATGCTGTTGTGATTGTCCTCGTTTTTGGAAATCAAAATATGGTCACCCTAGTGTTGGGACTTTAACGTCACATTACAACGCAATGTCCCACTGCGAATGTAGCCTGAAAGTAAGAAATATATTAATTTAAAGGATGAAAATAAAGTTTAGAGTCAATTTAAAACATTTGTTTCCAAGGAGAAAAACACATTTATTTAAACAGATCTGTACATCAGTCCTAAAAAGAGAAAAATGAGGAAAAAAGCAGGACAGAGGGATTCGGTTCCCAAAGAGGGACTGTTGCTCTGAAAAAAGGGACAGTTGGGAGCTAGGCTTCCTGTGTATTTTGTGATGTAAGAGGAAATCCCTAGAAACATGGGGAACATACAAAACTGCTAATGTAGACAAGATACAAGTGCTCCTCCTTTTCTATACAGTATACCGTGTTTCCCCGAAAATAACACAGTAGCCCAGATGCAATTCACTTTTCTCCTGAGTTTTCTCCTAGGAGATATTTTTTTCATCTTCTATTTAAAATAACTTTTCAGCATTCTTCAATTGAAAAAAGTACCAAAAAGTAGGTGAAAACAAACTGTCAAAATTATTTGGTGTATTTTCTTGCTTGCTGTTGGTTTAAAAGGCTTTTTATTCAGACGTTTGAAAATCACACCTAGGAGAAAACTCAGGTGAAAAAATGAATTTCATTTGGCCCAGTGTCTTATATTAATTTTTGCTCCAAATATTGTGCTAGGGCTTATTTTCAGGGGATGTGTTATATTTCTATCAGGAAGTGTTTCTCAGCAGAACATTTCCTGTTCCTTTGTACTGTGCTGTTCCTGGATCTGAATGTATGCTACTGTACTGATCAGGCACCTGCCCGGTCATCCCTGCACAAAGCTGATAACCTTGCTGTGTACTGAGATAACAGGACCAGTGCACAATCCGCACTGCACCGCTGTGTCCCCACTTGCTGGCCACCTCTTCCTCCTCTTTAACTTGCGCTAGGGCTTATTTTCGGGGTAGGGCTTATATTTAAAGCACGCTCAAAATTCCAGCAATGGCTTATTTTCAGGGTAGGTCTTATTTTCATGGAAAGAGGCTACAAAACACAACCTATTCCACAGAAAGGCACAAGCAATCTTTGTTAAACCTCGACGCTCACAACAGCTGTAAACCTGCTGTCACATACATGCTCAAACATACACCACAGGTGACCAGACCCTACAATCAATGGATATGTACATGAATTAGGGTTGAATGTAAAAGCAATGCTTATTCTAAAACAAAGGTTAAAACTTATAAGCAGATTGTCAATACTCACATTGTGGGTCCTGAACAACAGGGACCCACAGATATCAACAGATTGTATAAAAGCACAAACAATGCAATCAAAGCAGAGTAGTGCCCACTGTCCAATTTCCCAACCGGTTTTGGCGTTTCACTGTCATAAGGGGCCAAAACCGGTCGGGAAATTGGAGAGTGGGCACTACTCCGCTTTGCTTTAATTGCACCAGTTGTGCCATTATATGCGCTGTTTATATAGTTGAGTCCCTGTTTTTCAGGACCCACAATGTATTGGCAATCTGCTTATACGTTTTAACCTTTGTTTTGGAATAAATATTGCTTTTAAATTCAACCCTAAATCCTCTGCATATCCCTTGATTGTAGGGTCTGGTAATCTGTGGTGTATGATTGAGCTGTGGGTTACTGCAGGTTTACAGCTGCTGTGAGCACTGAGGTTTAAAGGGGAACTGAAGAGAGAGGTATATGGAGGCTGTCATGTTTATTTCCTTTTAGACAATACCAGTTGCCTGACAGCCCTGCGGATCCTCTGCCTCTAATACTATTAGCCATAGCCCCTGAACAAGCATTCAGCAGATCAGGTGTTTCAGTGGTTCAGACTTATAAGTCTGATCTGACAAGACTAGCTGCATGCTTGTTTCTGGTTTTAATCAGATACTACTGCAGAGATATAGACCAGCAGGGCTGCCAGGCAACTGGTATTGATTAAAAGGAAATAAACATGACAGCCTCCATATACCTCTCTCTTCAGTTCCCCTTTAACAAAGAGAACATGCAAACTCCATACCTATAGAGTCCTGACCTGGAATTGAACCGGGGAACTAGAAAAACTCCAGTGGGTGCCCCTGACCCAGTTTAGCTATTCGTATTCTCAGAGCCGGCTAATCCATTAATATCCGTGTCTGTAACTGAGCTACAGATCATATTTCATGTTCGTTCTGTAAATAATACATGAACGATAATCACTAAGCTAAACAGTTATGATAGCAGTTAAGTGTTTCCAGGTGTAAGTTTGTAAAACAACCGTCAGATTGCTTCAGGGGAGGGGGGGCTGAAAAGAAAGCTAATTGCAAAACAAAGCTGAACAAGGAAAAACATTTATGTTAGATAAGAGAGACCTCTGGGTAGTTACACAAAAGGCTGCTGGGTGACCGCATATACTCAGATGCCATCGGCAGCAAGATAACAGCACTGAGGTAAAGTGTACAGAAATATGGCCAAGCTGGAAGCTGACAGCCTATTATTTCATGCAGTTGTTTTAATTAGGTTGTGCAATTGTCGTTTGAATAGTTCTGCCGACATCCCCTGTGCTGCACTCTCTGACTCCCAAATGCAGCTTGCATAGCTGCTGAAAGAGCAGGTCATAAAATCCCTCTTTCTCCTTCCCACTCTAGGTTTTATTGGATAGCATGTGCTTTTGTTTACATATGCCCCTTCATGAGAGAGCGGAGCATGAGCTGGATGTACCTCCCATCAACTCCCCCCCCCCCAACCCTTTCAACTTACATAAACACATGTAACTGTCCATGTTTTAATTTCAGTAAATTTGATATAGCAAATAAATAGAAAACTATTCCTGGCATTTTCCATCTTCACTGCCTCTGACAAACCAATCCTGATGTAATCTCCTGCCTTACTCTTTTTTTTCTCTTAGAAACTGCATCGTGACATCTAGCTTGCTTTGTAAACACATGTGAGCACAGCCTTGATTGTATTTCAACTGATTCTGCAGAGGAGTGAGGTGTATTTCCCTTCTCAGCCTCATCCTGTCACACTGAACTGCCCTCACCCAATAAGTAAGGAGCAGGAATGTAGGAGGGGAAATGATAATATTTCTTCTCATCAGCAATTTACCAGAATAGAGCCAAGCTGACAGATAGGATTCATTACAGCAGAAACATTTATGATTATTGTACAAGAGATATTGGCAGTGCTTCCAAATACATGCTGCACCAGAGTTGACCAGCTGCATAGATGTGCAGAGCCCAAAACACAGGCACACAACTTGCATTCAAAGAAGATGCAGCAAAGGAGGACATTAGCTTCCAAAACAGTTTGCGCGCAGTTTGCTAGGTATTAGATTCTCCCAAGGCAATGATGTGCCCTCACAGAAGAGCCCTACCCACTAGCTAAACCTAACCACTAGCTATCAGTTAAAACAGTATGACCCTGAGGCTGGGCTGCTAGCCATAAATAGTCTACACATTTTCTACAGAACGGGGAAAAAGATTGTCTGCGCTCCTAATTAGGCTGCAAATGAAATGACACCAACACAGGCATTCATCGCCCCCCAGGTGTAATGCTGGAGGGTCATCATTTCTGACCACCCAGCACAACAAGGCTAAGAGCTGGATAATGGAAGAGGCTACACAGGCTGCCCAGAGCAACTGCAGCTCTGGGCTTCTGATAAGACGCAATGGCAGCGCAGTGCGATGTTGCGCTGCTCTTGCGATAGCAAACATTCATACAGATACAAGACAGACTGGAGTGAGGTAGCCAATAGCAACCGCAGCAATGGCTACCTCGCAAGGACAGGACTAGGACAGAGGCTGACAGAATGAATGCTTGCTAATCTAGTCACTGCCTCAGTGACAGCAAGCATTCACAAAGACAAGAGTGAGGTAACCAATAGCAACCACAGCAATGGCTACCAAGGACAGGACTATGCTAGCTAAGCACGGGTGATCACGCTAAGCGCAACCTACCAAAATGTGCTAAAACTGACTAGCTGAACACAGGATATCAACAGTTTGAGTACGTATATATCAGCGGCACTGATTTATCACCGTAACACGAATACAAGGAAAATAACAAACGCTGACTAGAATATGTATATATTGGCGGTGAACCAATAAGTAGCAGCCACTACTAGTAAGAGGCAACGGGCGGGGATGACTCACCTCTTCCGTGTTCCAGCGTGTGTTCCACTGTCGTCACTTCCTGCAATGCCGTCCACTTACAATACAGTGGGCGGCATTGCAGCAAGTGACGACAGTGGAACGCGGAAGAGGTGAGTCATCCCCGCCCGTTGCCTCTTACTAGTAGTGGCTGCTACTTAACTTTTTAAAGCTGGAGGGGGAGCGCAGATCGGGGGACCCAGGCGACCCCCCCTCCCTGCCTCTTTGCCCAATACCCCCTTCCTGCCCGCTACCCCTCCAGCTCGGTGCCCCCCCCCCCCAGAAGTGCAACCTGAGGCATTTGTTTCACCCCACCTTATGGGCGGACCGGCCCTGAACATAAGAAAGGACTAGCTAGATCTGGACTGAAGCAATACAGCGAACTAACTAGTCAATACAAACAATACAAATTCTCTGCACTAGAAGGAGTACATATATATATGTCCCCGTGGGAAATATATAATCGTAGCTCCACAAGATAACTGAACTAGAAAGTAACAAGACAAGGAATATATTTCACAGTATCAAAGGACCCAGTAACACTATGACGGGCCAGTTCTAAATGGGGAGGCAGACTTTTATGCTGGCATCAGCCAATGGATGCAAGCATGCAAATCTCCACAATCATTCAATCCTGAGCTGGCTTGGTTACCATTTGCTAGCTGAAAGACTATCTGTACCAATGCATGCAGTCCTATGCAGCAACATGCATGCAGGAAATCCAGGGCTATCTGGCTGCAGTTCAGCTGTAGTAAGCCATTGGTGGAATGATGACAGCATTCTGAGCTGCCCAGAACTGCAGAGCAATTGCAAATGACAATGTGACTCATTGCGAGGAGGAGCCTCAGGTTTATACTATGTTTTAACTGTTAGCTAGTGGTTAGGTTTAACTAGTGGTTAGGTCTTTTTTGTGAGGGCATATCATCACCGTGAAAGAGTCTAGTACCTAATAATCTGCATGCAAACTGTTTTGGAAGCTAAGTTCCTCTTTTGCTGCATCTGTTTTGAATGAAAGTTGTGTAATCTGCCCGTGTTCTGGGCTCTGTACATCTATGCAGCTTGTCAACTTGGGTGCAGCCTGTATTTGTAAGGGCTGCCAATATCTCCTGTTGTACAAAAAAAAAAATAGATTAATGAGTAGACTACACGAGAGTTAAGTATGATGCGCGTATGTTTATTTTGACTTTTAATTTTCAGTTCAGGTTTGCTTTAACTAATTAAGTGGCTATACGTCTCCTGCGTAGCTGAGAAACACGTTTCCGTGCAGGTAGCAGACAAAAAAAAGACAATAATATCAGTGGCCGGATAGTGTACTGCAGGGGTGCCCACACTTTTTCGGTTCGCGAGCTACTTTAAAAATTGCCAAGCCGAGGAGATCTACCACCGCCCCCCCCCCCCCCCCCACACAAACACGCAGTGACTCAAACACACACCCCCCCCCCCATATGCCAGCATAGTTAGCAGGCCCGGATTTACCTCACAGGAGCCTATAGGCACAGATGTCCTGGCACCCCAGACTCCGCCCTCCATGAACCTACACGTTTGCTGGCTGTCCCAGCTGTCACTTCTCCCTTACTTCCCTTGCCTCTCATAGGTAGCTAAGGTGCCCCTTAGTATTAGGTAGCCAGAGGTACTGTCAGTGGAATGCCAAGAGCTTGGTGAGTAACCTCTCTTTTACACTCTGCTAGGAGCTTTGCATAGGGAAGTAAGGAGGGAGGCGTTCAGGGAAGGGAGTGAGCCGCCTTTCCATCATCAGGCGCCTGTAGGCTCGTGCCTACATTGCCTTATGGTAAATCCGGCCCTGATAGTTAGGCAGTTACAGGTTTATTCTGCCCCCAGAGCGGGAGGAGAAGCTGTCTCCTCATTTGCTCTTTGCTCCTTAAACGATCACCCCATTACTAGTAAGTTCATTGTAACATGTGCAGTGGCGCAAGTACCAGGAAAGTGTTATATTTTATATTATATTATAGTTGATGCAACTTTTATGGTTACCTTCAAACTTGATGTAAATGATGGAATCCCAAACAAGAATCTTCCCAAAATTGGACTGTGTACCATTCGGGGACAGCGGGATCCGCCATAGAGAGGACTCTGCGTTCTCCACCTGGACAACTAAACCACCAGCTGTTACGATGAGCAGGATGACCCAACAACACTGGTCCTCAGCCGCCATTCCCGACACCGGAACCAGGCTGCTGCAGCGTGTCACTTCCTGAAACATCGTCATGTGACCTGGATAGAGGAAGCCTCATTGGCTCCTCTCCCCTTCAGCCGCGCCTCTCCCTTCTCCTCACTGTTGCTGCCATGGCAGCAGAATCTGACAGCCACGGCTGCGTGGCTGCAGAATCTGACAAGACGAGGCCAGCTGGCCGCGATCTATTCTGCAGGCGGTCGTGATCTACCGGTAGATTGCGATCGACATATTGGGCAGCCCTGGTGTACTGGTTAAGGGCTCTGCCTCTGACATAAGAGGGGTTGAATGTCATCTCTTCCTATTCAGTAAGGAGTCCCTAACACTGCTACTGCCTACTGAGCGTGCCCAAGTGGCTGCCTAGTGGCACCTTGAGTGTAAAAGGAGAAAAGAGCTATTCAAATATTGGAATTATTAAAAATTTTCAAGAGAACTTGGTAGCTGAATAAAAATGAAAAGACTGTCAACATTTTAAAGGGACTCCGAGCACCTCTCATGGGCATGCCTTTAACCTCTTGCCGCCCGCGTCACGATGATGGGCGTGGCCGCGGCGGCAGCTCCAGGACCGCCTAACGCCGATTGGCGTAAAGTCCCGGGGCTCTGTTTTGCAGGAGATCACACGCAAGCTGCGCGCGCATCTCCTGCTTGGGGGGCGGAGCTCCGCCCCGCCTTCAGTCTCCGAGCGGCCTTTGCCGCTCGGGAGACTAGAGACGGCGTGATCGCCGTCTATTTCCATGTACAGTGCTGCGATCGGCAGCAGCGCTGTACTGGGGACAGCCGTGTCACACGGAGGGAGGGAGGGAATACATTTAAAGAAACAGGGGTTTTTATGAAAAAAACACAGATATAAATATTGATAAAAAAAAATAAACATGGGGGGAGCGATCAGACCCCACCAACAGAGAGCTCTGTTGGTGGGGAGAAAAGGGAGGGGGGATCACTTGTGTGCTGTATTGTGCGGCCCTGCAGCTTTGCCTTAAAGCTGCAGTGGCCAATTTTACTAAAAATGTCCTGGTCAGTAGGTGGGTTTAGCCCTGCAGTCCTCAAGAGGTTAAGCCAGACGACTTCCAACAAAGTCATGCTATGACCCCTCTGGGGGAGCTTCTTGCAATGGCCATGCGTGTCACTTCCTCTTCCTGCTTCATTCAGTGATGCACTTCTCTAACAGAAAAGACAGGGGTGACCCGGAAGGTATAACATAGCCAAGATGGCAGCTGCGGTTTTTAAATTGAGATCGTACGAAAACGATTTGGCGTAGAATGGCAATTAAGGCATCAAATGAAAGAGAAGAGCACAAGCTACAGAAAGGTATGCATCTTTAAGTACTTTGCACTGGTCACAGTCTTAAAGGCATGCCCATGAGAGGTGCTCGGAGTCCCTGTAGCCTCCCTGATGGTAAGCCCGACCTGAGCTCGGGCTTGGAAAGATGAGCTGCGAGCAGTAAGCCTGAGTTCAGGTCAGGCTAGGGAATTCCTTGCTTCGTAGGAGTCCTGCGCGCGATCGTTGCTACGCAGCGGGACTCCAGCCAGGGGCGTAACTAAGAGCCCCCGGGCCCCCCTGCAGAAATTGTGAGCGGGCTCCCCTCCCCCCAGGGCCTGCTCGTGGCTGTTTGGGGGGGCTGAAGGGGTCGCACCATGAGGGGAAAGCTATGGCCACACTCGGCGGGGAGGAGGGAAGGCCCCTCCCCCTCCCTCACCTCGGGCTTTCCCCTCTGTGCTCCCCTCCAGCTTCTAGCTATACAAGTGCAGCGATCGGAGCGGCGGGCAGCGGCAGGCAAACATACCTTCCGTGCGTCCGGACGCTTCTCGCTCTAGTGACTGACACAACTTCCTGTTTTATACAGGAAGTCGCGTCAGTCACTAGAGCGAGAAGTGTCCGCGCTGGAACGCACGGGAGGTATGTTTGCCTGCCGCTGCCCGCCGCTCCGCTCGCTGCACTTGTATAGCTAGAAGCTGGAGGGGAGCACAGAAGGGAAAGCCCGAGGTGAGCGACCGCCGAGTGTGGCCATAGCTTTCCCCTGCCGCGGGCGCATTGGCTGCATCCCGTATTGTTACGCCCATGACTCAAGCATCTCCCCCTGGCTGTCCCTGGCCTTTGTCCCTACATCGCTGGCCGCCGGGATCCCCACAGCCCCGCTCTTGTTCCGGGGACCCGGCGGCC
Organism: Hyperolius riggenbachi; assembly: GCF_040937935.1. Taxonomy (NCBI): domain Eukaryota; kingdom Metazoa; phylum Chordata; class Amphibia; order Anura; family Hyperoliidae; genus Hyperolius; species Hyperolius riggenbachi. The sequence continues at coordinate 59,764,127 of NC_090655.1, forward strand.
AATCAGAGCACGGCGTGACGTCACGGGGCGGGGGCAGGACAAAAAAAGTGGCCCTGAAGAGTCGCACATGGCAGAAGAAAAGGAAATTAAACAAAAAACCTGATCTGCATTTGTTTTATATATACACGCTGTATATATATGTATATACTGTGTGTATATACATATATACTGTATGCATACAAATTGTGTGTGTGTGTGTGTGTGTGTGTGTGTGTGTGTGTGTGTGTGTGTGTGTGTGTGTGTGTGTATATATACATACATATATACACACATACACGATATCTATACATACACACACGTGTATATATATTAGCATGTCTAATTTCTCCTCATTTCTCTATAATCACAAAATTTGATCTCTCCTGTGTCATCTGACTGCCAAGGCAGAGATGGTGATAAGCTAATTTGAAAGCACAGGATGACAGAATATCCAATTGCAGTTACCGATTTTTGTCTGGATTTTCACTACTCTCTGCCTGACTTATTTGTACAGTTTCACAATTTTTAAAATGTATTCATAAATTTAATAAATCATTTGTGTTCTAGTCTTTTATTTCTATGCAGAATGTCTACCAGGCTTTTAATCAGACATATTTTGGTGAGTTATGACTGAAAAATTGAAGGCCTAAAATTCTTGAAATAAGTGTACCGCTTTTGACTCATAATTCCAGACAGAAATGCACCGCCAGGGAGGTTAAACCTAGATTTTTAAGCTTGAGAACCAAAATAAGCCTATAGAATTCCAGAAAGTCCTATATAGTATTAGGACTATAGATAGAATGGTTTATATCATCAGTTTGTTTTCACTTAAACAGTTAAGGACCACAGGCTTACATCCCCTTAGTAACCAGGCATTTTTTTTTTTTTACAGTTCAGCACACTGCAGCTTTAAAGAGAGTCTGAAGCGAGAATAAATCTAGCTTCAGACCTCATAAATAGCAGGGGCATGTGTGCCCCTGCTAAACCGCTGCTATCCCGCGGCTTAACGGGGGTCCCTGATCCCCCAAATCCCCTCGGTGCAGCGGGGGAGCGCTTCCTGGTTGGGGCAGGGCTAACCGCCGCAGCCCTGCCCCACGCGCGTCTGTCAGCGCGTATCTCCGCCTCTCCCCCGCCCCTCTCAGTCTTCCTTCACTGAGAGGGGCGGGGGAGAGGCGGCGATGCGCCGCTGATAGGCGCGACTGGAGGCAGGGCTGCGGCGGTTAGCCCTGCCTCGAGGAGCGACCAAGTCTGCGACCAAGTGTTGCAGTGGGGGGTTTGGGAGTGAAGGGACCCCCGTTTAGCGTCGCGATAGCGGCGGTTTAGCAGGGGCACACGTGCCCCTGCTAACTTTGAGCTCTGAAGCGAGATTTATTCTCACTTCAGAATCTCTTTAACAGTTTGCTGCACGGCCATACAACTTAGCACACAAATTAATCTTGCCCCCTTTTCTTCCCACCAACAGAGCTTTCTATTGGTGGCATCTGATTTCTGCTGCGATGGTTTTTTATTATTATTATTATTAATTTAAATGTTTTTTGTTTTTTTTAATAAAAGTTGTTTTATTTTATTTTTTTACTTCCACCCCCAGAGCCAACCAGTGTGATCGCCTCCCATAGGCTGATACTGATCAATTTTTGAGCTACTCGAGGGGGCAGCTCAGTGACAGAGCTGTCTCCCGCACAGCGCTGCAGGAGATCGCAGTGATGTACATACAAATAACAGCTCTTTTTTCTCTTTTACAGCCTGTCAGCGCGTGTCTCTGCAGGGAAGAATCGTGCATGCTAATCCCCACATTCGGGAGGGGGTAAAAGGACAACTGAAAAGAAAAGAGAGGGATATGGAGGCTGCCATATTTATTTCCTTTTAAAGGGAGCCTGACGTGGTTTTTAAATAAAAAAATACTTACAGATACTTACCTAACAAGGGGAAGGCTCTGGGTTCTATACAGCCCTCCCGCTCCTATACTGGTCCCCTCGTTCCAGCACTATAACCCTCATTAACAGTCTTCAACCAATGGGTCAAAGACTGCTCTCTTCCGCCGCGGGAGGATTCTGAAGTCTTCTGCAGCCTCTCTCGCACACTCACGCATGTGCAGTACTGAGCCGCCCATCTTCGGGAGCACTGAGGCTCCCAAAGACTATAGAAGCCTCTCACGGCAGGAGATTAGAACAGAGGATCCTGCGATGGAACGAGTGAACCGCCAGAGGAACAGGAAGGCTCAACAGGACCCAGACCCTTCCCCCTCCATAGGTAAGCATCTCATATATATATATAGCTTCAGGTTTTCTTTGAGCAATACTAGTTGCCTGGTTCCCCAGCCGATCCTCTGCCTCTAGTACGTTTAGCAACAGGCCCTGAACAAGCATGCAGCAGATCAGGTGTTTCTGACGAGATTAGCTGCATGCTTGTTTCTGGTGTGATTCAGACCCTACTGCAGCCAAATAGAACAGCAGAGCTGCCAGGCAACTGGTATTGCTTAAAAAGAAAGTAAATATGACAGCCCCACATACCTCTCACTTAAGTTGTCCTTTAAGGTTCACTTTAACTCCATCATGTAATCTGTTTTAGGTCCCAAATTTTTGAAACAGAATTTTTAGCTGCTAAATTCTCATTTCACACAAAAAGGGTAACAACTGGATCTTGCTTACTAAACCATAATAGAGGTAGAGGTGGTCCCCAGGTGACTGGGTGGAGAGATAGGGACTGTAGTTTATTTCTTAACCTGAATTTGTTCTTAAGTTGAAACCCTGTACCTCCTCTATGCCTCCATAGTCTCTATGTCACCTCCGATCCCCGTGCCTTCAATGTCCCCCTCTGTATCACCTCTGTTCCCCTGTACCTCCTCTAAGCCCCCCTGTGCCTTTTAGTGCCCCCTCTGTGTCACCTCTGCTCCTCCATGCCTTCAGTGTTCCCCTCTGCACCACCTCTGCCCTCAGTGTAACACAGCAAAAAGTCATTTTACCAGTAAAAAAAAACTTTTTTTTTCTTTGAATTTTCTCAAAAACTACAAGGTCTTTTTGAACAAAAAAATTAACTTGTTTCCACCAAATCATATTCCACATTTTCAGGCCATATCGGCAGGTTGTTCGCAAAGAAGATGTTCATAAGTCTGGGGCTACCCGTACCAATATCTGTGCCTGGGCTTTACTGAGGAAAAAAGGGCAAATAAAATAATTTAATGTCTAGTTTATTCCCTTAAAATATTCCCAGCACAGCTGCAATTCATTTGAAGAGACTTATAAAAGGATGAAATAATTTTGTACCCCATTACAGAAACACGGGATGGAGAAACAGATGACACTCTATTGTGCCACCATCACCCACCATGTGACAGTTACGTGTAAGACTGGCGTGTTTACATGTTATACAAGCTGCCTATCATCTGGCCAGCATCCCCCGAGGCCATGAGATTGTAAACACGCGAGATTATGACTGCAGGAGGACCGCAGAGGGTCCAGGCTGAGAAAATTAGATACACATTTCAGCCTCTGGCAACAAACACATCTTCTTCCACACTGGCCTCCCTCCCTCAGAGCCGCTCCGCCACATCATCCTATAGCTGCAAAAAGATTATGTGGTGACGCACATGAGACCAGAAAAATCACCTCTCCAAAGGGAGATTTTAAATGTGATTTTAAATGTGTGCGGGTAACAGCAGGAAATGTTAAGGAGATCATTGAGAATAAGAGGAAAAAACAATTTTTTAAAAACACCTTATAGTTTTTGAGAAAATCGATTTTAAAGTTTCGAAGGAAAAACGTATACTTTTAAATGCAGTAAATGTCACTTTTAGTAGCAAACCTAACGGTAGTTTAATTTTACATGTATCAAAAGAAAGAGCAATACATTTCCTGACAGGGTTTCCAGGGGGTCCATACGCAGCTGCACCGCTTTGGCCAGAGATCGCTATACAACCGCAATATGGCTGTATGACGATCCCTGGCATTTTTTCCAATTTTCCCAAATTTAATTTTTTTTTTATGTTTAGAGTGTGGGAAATTTTCTTTTTTTTAATTATGTGGGGTCCCCCTCCTGAAACTTTTTAACTCTTTGTCCCCCATGCAGGCTGGGGTAGCCAGAATGTGGAGCTCCGACCGATTGGGGCTTCACACCCTGACTATACCAGCTGCAAAAAAAGGTCCCTTAATGCCGATTTTTGTTTCCCGGGGTATCTGTTGGGGGGCCCCCCAGGTTCATTTTGCCCTGGGGCCCCATTGTTGCTTAAACAGGCCCTGCTGGCCACCTTCCTCCCTAACAAAGTTCTCTGGTGTCTAGTGGTCCTCCCTCCCCTATACAGTTCCCTGGTGTCCAGTGCCCCCCACCCTACCCCTATGTAGTTTACTATTGTTTAGTGCTTTCCCACTATCTCCCCATATGGCTTCCCTGGTGATCTAGGGCTTAACCTCCAATATAGCTTCCCTGGTGGTCTAGAGTGAGCCAAACATAATGCAAAGTGGGTAAACCACTTGAGGGCCAAATTTAATGGCTCTGAGGGACAAATTAGGCCTGCGGCCCAGAGTTTGACATGTATGATATAAATAAACAGTGATTATCATAAATCATATGCGATTCCACAAATTTTTCTGTTACGTACAGAAAGATATTTGCCCATCAGACGATGTATGGGCAGATGGACCAAGAGACAGATCTCTCTCTCTGATTGAATCTGATCGGAGGGGGATCTGTTGGCTGCCCATACACCACAAGCAGATTACTGATCAATTTCAGCAGGAAATCTCTCGAGAATAGGCCTTGTGATGGTGCATCTGCCGGCTCGCCGCCTTCCGACGCTGTCCCACTAATGTAATATGTGATGATGAAGTATACTTTACCAGTCGGTATCCAGGCTAGCTCTATGTCCGCACTGCCTCTCATACACACAACCCATGTGGTTGCCAGTGCAACGTGGGCACGTGTGTGACATCACACATGCCCAGGTATATGCCGGGATAGTGCCAGGGATTCCATCATGTTTGTCACTCGTCACAGTATTGCATGCTGTTACTGCCACGCACCCGATCGAGCATGTCGGCCCTACATCTTTCAGCGTGGCTGATCGATGCGTGTGACCAATTTCGGCCTAAAATTGGTTGCATCATCAATCGAGCATGCCCACTGATTTTCATAGGATTATAATAATCAAATTGGATGGTCGATCGACAGCTAAGTCACCTGATATATGACCACCTTGAGGCCCCTTTCACACTGGCGCGTTTTCAGTACGTTGCGTTACTCATTTTTAACGCAGGTGATGCTAAAGCAATTAAAGTGTATGGGACATTTAATACCGGATGCTGTGTGAGCCAGAAGCATTCGATTTGACGCTACTAGGTCAACAGCGAGTTATGGGACAGCATCTGCGGTGACACACATTGGCCGGAAGTCATGTAAGTCAAGGGTGACGCAGATATTTTAAACAGTTTGCCATTAGCGCTGTGATGCGCATGGCTCTGTGACGGAACATATTGCTTGCAATATGTATTTCCACAACAGGAAGTGAGCAGTAGAGAGCCTCATTTATGGTGTGTATTGCCGCCAAAAATTACATTAACACCCATTAAAGCTAATGGGAACTGGGGAGTTCAAATAAAATGCCATATACTTACCTAAGGAGAGGGAAGGCTCTGGGTCCTAATGACCGGTGCCCTTGGTGCAGCTCAGGATCCCCGATTTGTATTCCCAGCCGCAGGAGCTGAGTCCTCCCGAAGACAGGCGTCTCCAGAGTGCTCGAGAGAGGACGCTCGCACATGCACAGTATGGAGCAGCTCCTCTTCGGGAGCAATCGGGCTCCCGGAGACTTTCCAAAGTCATCTTAGTCTGGCGGAAGGAGCAGTATTTGACCAATTTAGTCAAATACTGCTCCCGGGGAAAGCGCAGCACCAAGGGCACCGGGAGAGGAGAGGGAAGGCTTATTAGGACCCATAGCCTTCCCTCTCCTTATGTAAGTATCTGGCTTTTTATTTTAAAGAGCGGTTCCCATTCACTTTAACGCAGGTATCTATGAAGCTTGTTTTTGCGGTGCGATGCAATCATCTAATCGCACCGCAATTAAAACGCTGGTTGCCGATGTGAAACCGGCCTTCGTGTTCCCTTCTTCCAGCCCAGGCTTTCCTTGTTCTGTGCTCAGTCACAGAAAACCAATTCTCAGGGAACTGTATTTATACAATTCAAGCATGAGAGTTTTTTGGTGACAAAAGACAAGACTGTCACCTATTGTCCTCAAGACCCGAAGACTGTTTGTACAAGAGAAACAGGATTATTTTTTTCCATAAGCAACTTTTCCTCCTTGAGGTGACAGACTCACTTGTGGACGAATGACGTGCCCTGAAGGGACAAGATCCATTCGCACTCTGCAGGGAAGGTAACCGCAGCGTCTGGAATCGAGATACTCTGTGTACTTTCTACCTGCCGGAACAGGTGCTGGGGGACATTAGACACCTGCTGTCATCAGACCTTGTATCACCTAGTTATTTCTTGTATTTATACATCTCCAAACTACACCCACTGAACACTTTGTATGAAACACCTGCATATTTGTGTGATTATCTAATCAGCCAATCACATGTCAAAGTTTGCAGACAACTTAAAGCAAACCTGAAGCATTTTTAAATAAAAACAAAAAAATAGATACTTACCTAAGGAGGGTAAAGGCTCTGTTTCCCATTCTTCTCACGGTTTCCTTCACGGTCTCCCCCCTTAAAGGGAACCAGAGGCCCCAGAAAAAAGTTTTTATACATACCTGGGGCTTCCCTCCAGCCCCATACGCACAGATCGCTCCCACGCCGCTGTCCTCTGCTGCCTGGATCCGCCGGTACCGGGTCCCGTCATGGCCGCCAGTCGGCCGGCTGACGCGGCCAATAGTCCGCATCACAACAAGCTCCCTCCATGTATGTACGCGTGAGGCTGCTTACTGCGCAGCCTCATGCGTACGGGTAAGGAGGGAGCCGCTGTGATGCAGACAATTGGCCGCGTCCGCCGGAAGTGACGGGACCCGGTACCGCCGATCCAGGAAGAGGAGGATGGCCGCGTGGGAGCGATCCAGGCTTATGGGGCTGGAAGAAGCCCCAGGTATGTGTAAAAGCTTCTTCTTTTTTTTCATCACGTTCCTCTCTGGTTCCATTTAAAACCTCCCCCCATGGGAGGCTTTGGAAGTCTTCATTAGCCCGAGTGCACCCGCAGGCAGGCGGGCTCCATACTGTGCATACACACAACGGACCCATCTTCAGGAGCACTTGGGCTCCCAAAGACTTCTGAAGCATGGATGTATAAATCACCCGTGACCCCTGCCATCGCGGGGGGGGGGCAAATGCTTTGAGGGCCCCTCCTCCTCCCTCTACCCAACTGTAAGTGCAGCCAATTAGCAAAGCAAAACCTCCCCATTTGCTTAACCTCCTTGCCGGTCTAAAAAATCCGGCAAGGAGGCAGCGCCGCACTTTTTTTTTTTAAATCACGTAGCGAGCCCAGGGCTCGCTACATGATAGCCGCTGAGCGGCGGCATCCCCCCACCCACTCCGATCGCCTTCGGCGATCAGAGTATGCAGGAAATCCCGTTGAGAATGGGCTTCCCCGGTCGCCATGGCGACAGGGCGGGATGACGTCACAGGGAACCCCGATCCGCCCCTCAGCGCTGCCTGGCACTGATTGGCCAGGCTGCGCAGGGGTCTGGGGCAGGGGGGCATCTAGGCGCGGCGGGTAGTGGCGAATCGGCGGCGAGCAGCTGCGATCGCGTACTACACGCAGCTAACAAAGTGCTAGCTGCGTGTAGGAAAAAAAAAATTATGCAAATCGGCCCAGCGGGGCCTGAGGAATCCTCATGCGCAGGTTACCCCGAGCTGAGCTCGGGATAACCGGCAAGGAGGTTAAACAAACGTGCCTGACATGCAGAGTAGCAAGTAAAGCAGCGTCAGCAGAACACTCCCTGCTGCCATTCGCTGTCTCCCAATCACATGACTCTCATGGGGATCAGAGACCAAGGGGGCCCCATGCTATCATTTTTGCAGAGGGGCCCTATTAAGTCCAGTTACGTTCCTGTTCTGAAGCCTTCAGTGGCAGAAGAGGGAAGTCTTGACGGCTGTCATACTCATCCACTGCCCCTAAGGCTACGTTACCACTACAAGCATGCAAATCGGGGTTTTTTTAATGCGAAAATCCCATGGGAATGCGAAATAGCATGCAATCTTTTTACATGCGCATTTTTTGTAATGTGATTTTTACAAAGGAGGAAGGGCCAGTTTTTCACTACGCCACAGTGTGTCCCACAAGACAGTACTTGCAGAGATGTGAGTATGCATCAGAATCCCTGTTGCTGCGCCATGCACAGCAATAGGGATTCGGATGTGTGAAATAAACTGCTGCATGCTGCCCAAAACCATACTGTAATGCAGAGGCATATCTAGAGGGGTGCATGCATGGCTTGCGCCATGCCTGACCCTGTGCTGCACCGGCCTGCCTGCCTCCATGCTTCTGCGCCACTCAGACCTCAGATCAGATGAATTCTGTTATCTGGGGAACACGGCTACTTAACTTATGCATGTAGGGCACACTTTGCTTAGTGTGAGAACAGAGAACAGAGAGTGAATAACAAGAGCCATTTCCAAAAAAGTAACCTCAGCAATATCCTGAGCCAAAACACACAAGCAACCATAACACATGTACACGAGAAATGATGACGTTTTTAGAGAGGTAAGGGGGGAGCAGGAAATTTGGGCGCATGAGGCAGGTGGACAAAAAGGGCACCGCCATTCACTCCCATAATAAATATCGTTTAATGGCCGCCCAACAGGAAAAAAGGGCGCCGGAGAAAAATAACGTTTTACAAGCGGCGCCCGGTGACTTTTAATGTTTTATAACTGTTTCTCATGATTACACATTATTTAATGATTTATAATTTTTTAAACATTATTTTTAAACGAAAAACAGCACAATATTTTTTTAAAACGTTATTAATGCTTATCACAGGGGGGTCTTAGGTTTAGGCACCACCAGGGGGGTCTTAGGTTTAGGCACCACCAGGGGGGTCTTAGGGTTAGGCACCACCAGGGGGGTCTTAGGGTTAGGCACCACCAGGGGGGTCTTAGGGTTAGGCACCACCAGAGGGGGTCTTAGGTTTAGGCACCACCAGGGGGGGTCTTAGGTTTAGGCACCACCAGGGGGGGTCTTAGGTTTAGGCACCACCAGGGGGGGTCTTAGGTTTAGGCACCACCAGGGGGGTCTAAGGGTTAGGGGTAGGTACAGGGAGGGTTCTGTGTGAGAGTAGGGTTAAGTATAGTTTAGTAACATTCTTATTAATCTTTTATAAAATGTTATTATACATTTCACTTTTTAAACAGGGAAGAATAACGTTTTTACAATTCCCGATTTCATACACATTATTTAATGATTTATAACTTTATAAAACATTATTTTTAAACAAAAATTTAGCACAATTTTTTTTTAATGTTAGTCATGCTTATCGTTTAAAACCCTGCGCCCCTTTTTAACGTACGCAGGTAAGGGAGTTCTGACTGAGGAGGGGGGGGGGCGCAATTTCATTGTTTGCCATAGGCGCTATATTACCCAGATACGCCCCTGCTGCAATGCATTTCGGACGGCATGCTATTGCTGGAATAGGCAGCGTTTCCCCATGCGATTCGGATAAAGGAATTGCTGCATATTAGGCTAAAGTGAAATGGCCCTAAGTCCTATTTTTAGTATTGATTGCATATTGGAAAATGCAAAAAATGCATCACACTCGATTTTTCTGCATGCAACATCCGAAAAGTATTAACTTGGTTGTCAGTTTTTTTCCTGGATGCGAACTTTGTATTAAGTGGAAAAAGGCCCAAAAGGAAATCACTGCTGTGCAAATTTGTGTGCCGAAAAAACGCACAAATTTGTACCTAGTGGAAACATCTGACAAGATTAGCTGCATGCTTGCTTCAAGTGTGTGATTCAGGCACTACTGCAGCCCAAGAGATCAGCAGGACTGCCAAGCAACTGGTATGGTTTAAAAGAAAATAAATATGGCAGCCTTTATATGTCTCTCACCTCGGGTTACTTTTAATATCTCAGTGACATTTCATCCATTCCATCATCTATTCCCTGTGTGGTAGACTTCTGAAAACTGAAGATAGCTGAACATAGAACGGGAGGTACAGCATGGAGCAGATTGGGGTATTATTGACCCTTGGTTTATTTAGATGGTTGTTAAAGTGCACCTGTACTGAAAAAATGTGCCCCTTGGGGGACTTACCTTGGAAGAGGAAAGTCTCTGGATCCTAAAGAGACCCTCATCCTCCCCTGCAGCCCTGTTCCAGCACTGGGACCCCCAAAAAGTATACAATATTTAAAAATTGTTAAAAAGAGGTAGTAGTGGACTTACCTCCTTTGATGACCCAAACAGTCAATTTCAAAAATACTTTATATCACTTTACACAAACTTCAAATAGTGAAGCATTACGTGGGACGTTGCCCATTCCCTTCGGCCAGGCCATCTCCATCGCACCGTATGGCTTAGACACTTAGTGTGTCAGGTTCCTTTGACTTTGATGTCCCCTGCAACGAGCTGTGGCACGAGAGGGTTACTGCAAGGCAACGTCACGTGGTAAGTATGAAAGGGGAGTTAAAGGGAAATAAAATGGCAGCCTCCATGTACCTCTCACCAGGTTCCCTTCAAAGGATACCAGAGCTGAAACATACAGTAAAAAAAAGGGGGGAGCAGGCATGTATATGAATAGCCCTCATGCCCACTGCTACCCCCGTTCTCCATGAGCCTCCTTTCGCTCGCAAATGCCCCCCGCAGCAAATACCTGGTCGACTGGGTATCAATGCGTAGGCAGTGGCCTGGCTGTGTGCGGCCTTGATCACACAGCCGGAAGCGCCCTGCGCATGTGGACTACATAGTCGTGACATCATGAGCATTGCGCTCATGGCAGAAAGGCTGGCAAAAGGTGGCTAACACTGGGGGTGAAGTTAGGGTTCATTGGAAAGAAGGGGACATAGGAGCTGATTCATGAAGCTGCACTGCTACAACGCAAGCTCCATGACAGCACTCCAAGCTAAATGCAAGGCTGCACGCTACACTCGGTCTTGCCGCATAGTGTGACTTCCTTAGTTACATGTGCTGCTTACATAGCAACGCGCATTTCTTTAAATGCCGGCCACTGCTGTGACCGCAATACTTCACTAGAGCAATCGATACAATGTTAATTAACATAGTTAGTATGTGATTAACCTATTAACCATGCAAATTAACACAGTAGCGGCCGCTCTAGTGAAGTATTGCGGCCGCGATACTTCACAGCAAAGGCCAGCATTTAAAGGAGCGTGCTTTGCTATGTAAGCAGCGCGCGTAACTAAGGAAGACACTACGCTGCAAGACCGAGCATAGTGTGCAGCCTTGAATTTAGCTTGCGGTGTTGTCATGGAGCTTGCGCTATGTAAGCAGCGCATGTAACTAAGTATTTTACTAAGTATTTAATTAAGTATCAAGTGAGATATGCAAGACCGAGCATAGCGTGCGGCCTTGAATTTAGCTTGCAGTGTTGTCATGGAGCTTGCACTATGTAAGCAGCGCACGTAACTAAGGAAGGCACGCTATGCTGCAAGATCGAGTGTAGCATGCAGTCTTGAATTTAGCTTGCAGTGTTGTCATGGAGCTTGCGCTATGTAAGCAGCGCTCGTAACTAAGGAAGTCAGGCTACACTGCAAGACCGAGTGTAGCATGCAGCCTTGAATTTAACTTGCAGTGTTGTCATGGAGCTTGTGCTATGTATTGTCATGGAGCTTGTGCTATGTAAGCAGTGCATGTAACTAAGGAAGGCATGCTACGTTGTAAGATTAATGCAGCCTTGAATTTAGCTTGCAGTGTGGTCATGGAGCTCACGCTATGTGTTTTCATGGAGCTCGTGCTATGTAAGCAGCGCATGTAACTAAGGAAGGCACGCTATGCTGCAAGACTGAGCTTAGCGTGCAGCGTTGAATTTAGCTTGCGGTGTTGTCATGGAGCTCGCACTATGTAAGTAGCGCATGGCACGCTACACTGCAAGACCGAGCATAGCGTGCAGCCTTGAATTTAGCTTGCAGTGTTGTCATGGAGCTCGCGCTATGTAAGCAGCGCATGTAACTAAGCATTTGACTAAGTATTTAGGTATTAAGTGAGATATGCAAGACCAAGCATAGCGTGCAGCCTTGAATTTAGCTTGCAGTGTTGTCATGGAGCTCGCACTATGTAAGCAGCGCATGTAACTAAGAAAGGCATGCTATGCTGCAAGACCGAGCTTAGCATGCAGCCTTGAGTTTAGCTTGCAGTGTTGTCATGGAGCTTGCGCTATGTAAGCAGTGCATGTAACTAAGGAAGGCATGCTACGTTGTAAGATCAATGCAGCCTTGAATTTAGCTTGCAGTGTGGTCATGGAGCTCACGCTATGTGTTTTCATGGAGTTCGTGCTATGTAAGCAGCGCATGTAACTAAGGAAGGCACGCTATGCTGCAAGACTGAGCTTAGCGTGCAGCGTTGAATTTAGCTTGCGGTGTTGTCATGGAGCTCGCACTATGTAAGTAGCGCATGGCACGCTACACTGCAAGACCGAGCATAGCGTGCAGCCTTGAATTTAGCTTGCAGTGTTGTCATGGAGCTCGCGCTATGTAAGCAGCGCATGTAACTAAGCATTTGACTAAGTATTTAAGTATTAAGTGAGATATGCAAGACCAAGCATAGCGTGCAGCCTTGAATTTAGCTTGCAGTGTTGTCATGGAGCTCGCACTATGTAAGCAGCGCATGTAACTAAGAAAGGCATGCTATGCTGCAAGACCGAGCTTAGCATGCAGCCTTGAATTTAGCTTGCAGTGTTGTCATGGAGCTTGTGCTATGTAAGCAGTGCATGTAACTAAGGAAGGCATGCTACGTTGTAAGATTAATGCAGCCTTGAATTTAGCTTGCAGTGTGGTCATGGAGCTCACGCTATGTGTTGTCATGGAGCTCGCACTATGTAAGCAGTGCATGTGACTAAGGAAGCACGCTATGCTGCAAGACCGAGTGTAGCATGCAGCCTTGAATTTAGCTTGCAGTGATGTCATGGAGCTCGTGCTATGTAAGCAGCGCATGTAACTAAGGAAGGCACACTATGCTGCAAGACTGAGCTTAGCGTGCAGTGTTGAATTTAGCTTGCGGTGTTGTCATGGAGCTCGCACTATGTAAGCAGAGCATGAACCTTAGGAAGGCATGCTACGCTGCAAGACCGAGCATAGCATGCAGCCTTGAATTTAGCTTGCAGTGTTGTCATGGAGCTCATGCTATGTGTTGTCATGGAGCTCGCACTATGTAAGCAGCGCATGTGACTAAGGAAGGCACGCTATGCTGCAAGACCGAGTGTAGCGTGCAGCCTTGAATTTAGCTTGCAGTGATGTCATGGAGCTCGTACTATGTAAGCAGTGCACGTAACTAAGGAAGGCACACTACACTGCAAGACCGAGCTTAGCATGCAGCCTTGAATTTAGCTTGCAATGATGTCATGGAGCTCGCACTATGTAAGCAGTGCATGTAATTAAGGAAGGCACACTACACTGCAAGACCGAGCATAGCATGCAGCCTGGAATTTAGCTTGCAGTGATGTCATGGAGCTTGCGCTGTTATAGCAGCGCAGCTTCTTGAATCAGCCCCATAGTGTTAAAGAGATCAGTGCCACAGTAATAATAGACACATCCTCATAATCCTGAAATAAGAGTAATTGCTTTGCAGATTCTGGAGAGACAGTAGAGCCAAACCAAAAGACACTGAAAGCAATACCTGCCGCTAATTTTAGTATGTCGAGCTAATTAAAGTTACAGTCCAGCATCCAATTCTCCAGGCTGTGGGATAACACAGGCTCAGCAGAAAATGCTAATAGTCACATCTGATTCCGCTTAGATGAACATCTCAGAGGATAGGAATGTGTACATTACCTTCCAGCAAACCTCGTGCCGCTCACAATGATCCGCTAACTAATATTCTTCTATATTAAGCTCCTCTCTGCCACATTATGTAAAGTGATTTATTATGCCTGAAGCTGCTGCTGCTAACAGGAGAAAGCATCCTGGCCTATTTCATTCCTTAGCGTATAGGTACACCATTCCATACATTGGGTTCCTATGAATACACCCTGTAAACGGAGTGATATATACATAATTGCCATTATGTGACAGCATACACTTCCAACAGCCGCGACTGGTAAATATATGACAATGGAGAGAACACATCAGCATAGCAGAGCAGTGAGGTCACAGCGCTATGGAAGACTCAGGTTGACCATTCTGAGACCTGCCCTGCGGCACTCTGTCACCTGGGGATATATTGATCCACACTTCAAGAGAACCTGTCACCATAATAGTTTAACCAGTTCATGGCAAATGGACGTTTTAAATTGTCTTTTTTTTTTTTTTTTTTTTGCAATTTTCAGTGCAAACAGACCTTTTAAAATGATCTATGTAACAAGTAAGAGGACCGGAGTACACCCGTGGGTGGCGCCACCCTAATCATTCAAGAACATCAGCCATCTCCTACGGGTGCAATATATTTACAGGTGAAGTTCGAAAAATTAGAATACCATGCAAAAGTTCATTTATTTCAGTAGTTCAACTTAAAAGGTGAAACTAACATATGAAGTAGACTCATTACATGCAAAGTGAGATATTTCAACCCTTGATTTGTTATCATTTTGACGATTACGGTTTACAGCTTATGAAAACCTCAAAATTATAATCACGGCAAATTAGAATATTACATGAAATCATTAAAACAAAGATTTTAAATTGGAAAATTTCAGACCTTTGAAAAATATAATCATGCATATGTACTCAGTTCTTGATTTGGGTTCCTCAATGCGGCATGGCATAGATCCATCAGCCTGTGGCACTATTGAGGTGTTATGGAAAATCAGGATGCTTCAATAGTGACTTTCGACTCTTCTGCATTGTTTGGTCTCATGTCTCTGATCTTTGTCTTGGTAATGCCCCATAGGTTCTCTATGGGGTTCAGGTCAAGTGAGTTTGCTGGCCAATCGAGCAGAATAAGCCCATGGTCATTGAACCAGGTTTTGGTATTTTTGGCAGTGTGGGCAGGTGCCAAGTCCTGCTGGAAAATTAAGTCAGCATCTCCATAAATGTCATCTGCAGAAGGGAGAGTGAAGTGCTACAAAATATCCTTCTAGATGGATGCGTTCACACTACATTGAAAACCTGGACTTACCTGGGGAGCTTCCTCCAGCCCCCAGTAGCCCCCAAGGTCCACCGGCATCCTCTTGCTCCCTTCCGTGGTCCTGCTGGCAGATCCAGTAATCCAGCGACGTCAGGTGAAGTCATCACGCCGGTGGTTGTAAGCACCCTGCAGTTGCGCAGTTCAGTCTTTAGAGAACCACGCATGCGCAGGACGCTCACGGCGACTGGCGTGATGACGCGCTGGGGGCGCAGTCAAAGTTGCCCGATTATCGGAGGTGCCAGCGGGACCACGGAAGGGAACAAGAGGATGCCGGGGGACCTTGGGGGCTATGGGGGGCTGGAGGTAGCCCCAGGTAAGTCCAGATTTTCAATTTAGACCACTGCTCAGGGTCCCTTTAATGAAGCACAGTGAACCAACACCAGCAGGTGATATGGCTTCCCCAAATCAATATTCTGTGGAAACCTCACACTGGACTGTGTGCCTCTCCATTCTTCCCCCAGACTCTGGGTCCCTGGTTTCCAAATGAGATGCAAAATTTGCTCTCTTCAGAAAGAGGACTTTGGACCACTGAGCAAAAGACCAGTTCTTTTTTTCTTTAGCCCAGGTAAGACGCATCTGATGTTTGTTGTTCAGGAGCAGCTTGAAAAGAGGAATAAGACATTTGAAGCCCATGCCAGGATCCGTCTGTGTGTGGTGGCTCTTGATGCACTAACCGCAGCCTCAGTTCACTCCCTGTGAAAGTCCACAACACTTTTGAATGGCCTTTTCCTGACAATCCTCTCCAGGCTGTGGTCATCCATGCTGCTTGTGCACATTTTTCTTTCACACTTTTTCCTTCCACAGCACTTTAGGAACATCCAACCTCTTTTACAATTACCTTTTGAGGCTATCCCTCCTTGTGGAGGGTGTCACTGATGGTTTTTTGCACAACTGTCAGGTCAGCGCCTTTCCCATGATTCTGATTCCTACTGAACCAGACGGAGAGACCATTTACAGACTTCAAGTAACCTTTACAAGTTCTCATAAGCCGTAAGCCATAATCATCAAAATTAACAAACAAATAAAGGCTTGAAATATCTTGCTTTGCATGTTATGAGTCTATTTCATATACAATACTAGTTTCACCTTTTAAGTTGACTTACTGACATAAATGAACTTTTGCACGGCATTCTAATTTTTAGAACTTCACCTGTATGTACTGTTCAGGCACATTGCAGGTGGCTGGCGCCACATTTGTATCATTCTCCGGGCAGCTATAGCAACCTGCTGGAAAAATCCACCCCAAGCAGTTCATCATAAAGTAAAAATCCCCCAGTTAGAAATAACATATTCTTTCAGTTTAGCTCTACATATTACTAGGGTTAATAGCATATACTGTACAGTGAGCGGCCTCACACTGCGCACAGCGGCGCAGAGCACCACATTACCTTTCAACAGTTGCCTTAGCCGCCCCTGGTCTACGGAGCTGCTGTAGCCCAGCATGTGTCCCCGCCGCCAGCTGACACATTGCTGAACGGCCCACAATGGGAACAGCAGCGCAGGGTTACCCACCAGCCAATCACAGGGCATGGCTCCAGCCGGTCTATGCGGATGGGCAGAATGAACGAAACTGACACAGGCGCAGGCAACGGAGGACGCAGGCACTCAGGGATTTTATTATATTGATATACCTACCACAAGTGTGAATATACAGGCAGAGACTGGTCGGTTTGTCCCTGTGCACCTTTTACTCTATCCTTGCTGTGTGTGGCCTCCAGCTTAGTTAAAGCCCGTGCCGCCTGCATTTCATGCCATATGAGAGTGTTACCCATATGGCAGCAAATGCAGAAGACAGGTTTCAATAAAGTCGGGAGACCACACATAGAAGGGATAGAGTAAGAGGTGCACAGGGACAAGCTGACCGGTATCTGCCTGTATACTCGTGCACCTGGCAGCCAGCCGGTTGGCCTTTAGTGCACCACCCTGTATATTATATATACATAATGTATATAAATCTATATCTGAAGCCAAATGCTCTGCTAGTCTTCACTGATCAAATTCGATGTAAAATTGCTGCTATGAAAAATTTGAGCTAGTGACTAGTATGTACCAGTAAACCCCCAATTCTCAAAAGAATCTAATATCCTATGGTGCCACCAAAAGCACCAAGACCACCGCCTAGAACGTGAATGCCACTGCAGCCACCCTACAACGCATACACCACCACCACTAAAAGCCTGCTTGCATACACCCTAATTGCTGCCTAAAACATGATGCCACCGCCAACAAAAGCCTGTGCACTCACACATCAAAGCCTGTGTGCACGCACTACACAATTGTGGCCTACAACTTGAACACAACCACTGCCAAAAGCCTGCCACCCACAATGCAAACATAACAAGATACACCTGCATGCACACACCTCAACCGCCGCCTACAATGCAAATGCCACCACTGCCTGCAGCCAGACATGGAAAGCCCACAGAACCTCACTGCCCCCCCTGCACAAGGGAAGTGCCCTCCCACCTGCCGGCATTCTATACACCCTTTACTACCTGCAGTATCCTGTCTCCAATCACCTGAGACTCGCTCACACCGCACTTCCTGCTTCCCCTGTACATGTGGATCAGGAACACCTGCCGCCATGCCCTCTTTCCTCCCCACTGGTGGTTTTACCAGCTATCCCTCCCCCTCCTGTTGTGGGCGGCGACTTAGTTGTGTGCCCGTGCATACTTACTACCGTTGATTAGTATTTTAGACAATGTTCAACAAACAGACAACCAAAAATGCCTCTCTGAAGGCAGCTACTGTGCGAGTATGGCCGGATTTCAGGCAAGGCCGCAAAGGCCATGGCCTAGGGCACCAGGAAAGCAAGGGGCGGGCTGTTGGTAGTAGGGTGGCAGTAGCAGTTAGCCTGCCCGAGTACTCAGGGGCTGAAGGGGCAGCGAACAGGCATTACACTGATATCTGGGCTGCCTGTCAGTCACCGAATGTGCCTCTCGCCAAGGGAATTTATAATCTAATCCCTACCATCATGCCACTAACTGTCCTCAGAGGAGTCTACATCCTAATCCCTGCAGTGTTGGTGGTGGGAGTTCAGGGGCCTGTCGATCCAGATGCAGCTGGTGATAGTGGGCTTGGGCAGTAAAAAGTACAAATCTGGCCCTGTGTGCGAGACAGGTGTGAGAAACAAGCAAACAGTGGTGACTATTATCATTACAGTACCATTAAAGAAATAATATAGCAAATGAAGAATGATGCCATATGGTCCCCGCAGGTCCAGGGGTTCTGGTGTAGTCACAATCTATATGCCTCATATTGCTACACCACTGTATACTTCAGTTTACAATGCTCAGGCTTACTTCATGTTATTTTTAAGCTGGGATTGATCCAACCAAAAGTGTCTGCACTTCTCAGATTTGTCCCATGCAGAGATTACCATTTTTGGAAGATGGTTGTTTTTACTGATGACCAAATCAGTCTACTAACATAAAACAACTGTAGATGACGCTGCGGATATACAAGCCTCAATGTTTTTTCAGACCTGCTGCTACCTCAATTGTGGGGAAGGGGGAAGTGAGTTTGACTCTGAAGAAGGTGGCTGTGTCCATTAAAACAGGTTAGTCTGAGTACTAGCAAAATACTACCACTCACTCTCATTGGTACAACTGCTCTGCAAGGCTGTCACTACTACAGTAATACCGTTATAAAATACTAGGCCTAAGGTCCATTTAAAAACGGGCGCTAGGCTCTGGCTGCGACCTCCCTGTACTGCCTCCCTCCCCCATAATCAGTGCACACATCTGCGTAACGGGCGTGCACACGTCCGCCCTGTCCCCCTCCTCTAACAGCTGCCCACGTGCCGCGCATGCGCAGTACGCAAAATGCACAGACACAGGGACATACGGGAGGAGGACGTAGCGACATGGGATTTATTGTATAGGATACTTTAAAAAACAAAAAAAACAAAAAACCTATATATGTTCTCCATAATGTGTTCCACTGTTGACAGCAGAGTACGTTCCAACAAGGGAAATTGTTATAGACAGAGAAGTACCGGTAATATATGTGGTTTTGGAACGTGAATGATAGCAAAAGTGAATCCTCGTTCCAGGAACTTTACATTAAATCACACACCTATCCCACAGAATTCATTACATGCTGCAATTTTCACTGGAACCGCAAATCAGATAGCATCTGACCAGACTCCAAACTCCAAACTCCAAAAATATTGTAGCTGTAGAGACTGTGGGGAAACCACGATAGCCTGCAGTGACAGCGTGGATACCAGAAGCCATATGGTGCAGTATCATAACATACCAGGATAGCTCTATAGTACAAGAGTAATTATACTCACAAAGGTGGGTTGCAGAACCTGTAACCACCATATATCGCCTACAGGGAAATCACCGTCCCCACTCGGTACTCCAGGTCCTGCCTAACCTGGGTGGTCGCTCTCCTGGGGTCCTTACTAGCTGTGGATAGCACCACACTAGTGGGAAGGACACCTCCGAAGGAGGTCTAGTAGGCAGTATAGAGGGGTGGAGGCATCCAAAAATATGTATCCCTCAGAGTAAAACGTGATAAAATGAAGTATATGTGGTATCTTACCTCTCCAGATGAACCAGCTCAGACTACAAAGGTTTAGAACAGGTAAGGTTTATTTAATCACAATTTTTTAAAAACGACAACGCATTTCACCGATTTCTGCTCACTTTCTCAGGTCAATAAAGTGCCTTAGGAGATTTATTTTATAACGCCGGTGCCCACACTATAAACTGCTTTTGAAAATTAAAAAAAAATAAACTGGCAACCCCCCTTAAGGAGATGGACTAGTCCAAAACCTGTCAGATCTGTCAGATTTCTTCTAACCACTGCATAAAATTTGTGCATTTCATTCTGGATCATATATAATTAAAAACTTCCAAAGTCCCCTCCAAAACACTTGTTAAAAAAAAAAAAAAAAAAAAAAAGTAAAAAAAAAAATTGTTGCTTTAGGGACTTTTTTTTGTATGTATGTCATGAGGGTTTATTACTGTTATTTTAGTACGTAGGGGCTTGTAATTATTGACCGGACACAAACAAAAAAAAAAAAACCAGAAAAATTACACCGATATTCCCAAAAAATATATTGTCGCCATACATTGTTCTAGGAGCATAATTTAAATGTTGTGATAGCCGGGACTAACGGGCAAATAAAATGTGTGGGTTTTATTTATATTGTAGAAAGTGAAATCCGCACGATGTCGGTAGAATCAATATGGCTTTATTCAATCAATACACATGACAGGCTAAAATCCAACACCACATGCTGACATGTTTCGGGCATTACACGCCCTTAAGGTGGCCATACACTGGTCGATTTGCCATCAGATTCGACCAACAGATAGATCCCTCTCTGATCGAATCTGATCAGAGAGGGATCGTATGGCTACCTTTACAGCAAACAGATTGTGAACCGATTTCAGCCTGAAACCGTTCACAATCTGTTGTGGTGGTGCTGCTGCTGCTGCCCCCGCCCGCATACATTACCTGCTCCGCCGGCGCGACTCCAGTCCCCCGGTCACCGCTGCTCTGTCTGCGCTCTGGTCTCCAGGTCCGGCATGCCTCACTTCTTCTAGCCCGGCAGGAAGTTTAAACAGTAGAGGGCGCTCTACTGTTTAAACTTCCTGCCGGGCTAGAAGAAGTGAGGCATGCCGGACCTGGAGACCAGAGCGGAGACGGAGGAGCGGTGACCGGGGGGCAGTCGCGCCGGCGGAGCAGGTAATGTATGCGGGCTCTATTGCGTTGGTTGTCGGGCACTCGAACGCCGCTA
Organism: Hyperolius riggenbachi; assembly: GCF_040937935.1. Taxonomy (NCBI): domain Eukaryota; kingdom Metazoa; phylum Chordata; class Amphibia; order Anura; family Hyperoliidae; genus Hyperolius; species Hyperolius riggenbachi. The sequence continues at coordinate 59,785,072 of NC_090655.1, forward strand.
GCGATGCGCTCTTTACCCGCAGGCGATCGACGGTTATTTTCCGCACGGCGCGATCGACGGGATCGGATGAAATGGATCGAAAGTCGGCGTGTAGCGTGAACGATTGGCAGCAGATTCGATCCTAGTGATCGAATCTGCTGTCGAAACGGGCGCAAATCGGGCCAGTGTATGGCCAGCTTTAATCATAGCATAGGCGCAAGTGAGAAAGGGTGACTCATATATAGAGTAGAGCCACACCCGATACCACATGCTCGAATGACCCCACCCACAAAGAGGAGTGCATATAAAACAATTGGGGGAAAAAGGACAGAAAAATCCCCCAATTGGTGTAATTCAGTACATAAAAACATGATACAAGCGTAAAAATGTAAATGCATACGATTAAACACAATATACCATTAGACAGCAATGAGTGTGATCATCTTCATGAAATGCTAAAATTTAAAATTTAAACATACAATTGTATGAAAACAACAGGCAAGCATGAACATTCCAGCCACTTTAAGTGACTGTATTGAGGTCCCATTTAGCATTAAGCCCTCCTGGTGAGCGTGTCCCTAACTGGAATATCCAATACGCCTCCCGGGTAAGGAGACGTTTGTAAACGTCTACCCCTCTCGTAGGCCTCAGGACACGCTCAATACCCTGGAATGAAAAAGAGGACATATCGCCTGAATGGACCGATCTAAAATGCTTCGCTACATTGGACACCTCCAAGGTTAACCAGCCGGCTCCCCTATAATGTTCCGCTATACGTTGTCTGAGGTGTCTGGTGGTGCACCCCACGTATTGAATATGGCATAAGGAACATGAAATAAGATAAATCACGTACTTTGTATCGCAATTTATATATTGTTTTATAGGAAAGGTTTTGCCATTATAGAAGGAAATGACAGAACGAGTAGATTTGTGGACAACACAGTAATTACAGGTTGAAAAGTTGCATCTATAAGAACCAAGGGTGGTGAGCCAGCACGGCCGTTGTGTACTAACAGGGAATAGACTGGGTGACAGAATGCTCCCAAGTGTAGGAGCCCTCCTGCTCGCAAATCTGACTCCCTGGTTGATTATCTGGTTAAGAGTTTCATCCGCCTGTAATACAGGCAAAGATCTCCTCACAATCTGTATGATTTGTTTGTATTCCTGACTATAAGTAGTCACAAAGGTTGTATCAGTATTTGGCCGTGGCAGCATCCGGCGAGAGCCAGAGATTAGTAGTTCCTCCCTGGTTTGCATCAGGGCCCGCCTCCTTCCCCTCTCTACCATCCACCGTGGACACCCACGCTCCGCAAGACGAGAACCCACAGCATCCAACTCCAACCCAAGGGCCGAACTATCAGAGCAGTTGCGACGTGCTTGAATCGACTCACCCACGGGAACCGCACAGATGGTATGAGACGGGTGGCAACTGTTGGCCCTCAGGGTGCAGTTGCCACTGCAGGGCTTGCGGTACGTGCCAGAAACAACAGAGGCAGAAGAGGAGTCACCCCTCAGTGTGAGGTCAAGATAATTGACCTCCGTGGGGGTCCACTGGGAGGTGAACACCAAATTCAGAGAATTAGCATTAAGAAACTCCACAAATTGCAGAGCCTCGTCGCGCGTGCCGTCCCAGACGACCAACAGGTCATCTATATACCTGCCATACCACACAATATGACCCGAATTAATATTTGAATCGCTAAACATGTGGAGCTCCTCCCACCAGCCCATATATAAGTTGGCCAGTGAGGGAGAATATTTTGCTCCCATTGAAGCTCCACAACGTTGTAAATACAAATCGGACTCAAAAAGAAAATAATTGTGGGTAAGCAGATATTGGACGGCACGTCCGACGAGGAACTGGAGGTCCATAGAAAAAGCAGAGTATCTCGCCATATGATAATCAAGAGCGTCCAGGGCGTGAGCATGCGGGATTATTATTATTTATTTATAAAGCGCCAACATATTCCGTGGCGCTGTACAATGTAAGAAAATAAACAAGGGATACATAATGATACAGACAATGATATACATCAAATATAAACACTGATACAAGATACAGCACTGCTGATTACAATTTGATTTAACATGATGACTAAAATGTATAAATGCCTAACAGTGTGCATGCAAGCAATTAAATTAATACCAGTCCATGACACAAAAGGGTGAGAGCCCTGCCCTTGCGAGCTTACAATCTAAAGGAATGGGGTGGAAACAAGGAGGTAGGGATGTATACAGTATATGTACAGGCAGTGCGTAATTAGGTTATTTAGTGGGTGCATGGCCTAAGCTAGAGAATATGCTTGTCGGAAAAGGTGGGTTTTGAGGGAGCGTTTAAAGATTTCAAAGGTGGGAGAGTGGCGGATGTGTTGTGGAAGGGCATTCCAGAGGAGGGGTGAGGCACGTGAGAAGTCTTGTACACGTGAATGTGAGGAGGTAATTGTAGAAGAGGATAGAAGAAGCTCATGTGCAGATCTGAGACTGCGGTTGGGTTGGTATCTGGAGACTAGTGAGGAGATGTACAGGGGAGAGAGATTGTGGAGGGCTTTGTAGGTTAGGGTTAAGAGTTTGAACTGAATCCTTTCATTAATTGGTAGCCAGTGAAGAGCGAGAGGAGAGATGAATGAGTCGAGCAGCAGAGTTCAGTACAGAATTGAGCGGTGTTAGTCGGTTAGTTGGAAGTCCACCAAGCAATATATTGCAATAGTCCAATCGAGATATAATAAGAGCATGTACTAACATTTTGGTTGTGTCATGGGAGAGAAAAGGTCGGATACGTGCTATGTTTTTCAGTTGGAAATGGCAGGAGCTGGTTAGGGAGTTAATGTGAGGAGTAAATGAGAGAGAAGAATCAAATATTACCCCCAAGCACCGTGCTTTGGGAACTGATGTTATAGACGTGTTGTTAACATTTATTGTAATATCAGGCAAAGGGGTGGACAGGGATGGTGGAAAGACTATTAGTTCAGTTTTATTCATATTAAGTTTTAGGAAGCGAGTGGACATGAAAGAGGAAATAGCGGACAGGCAGTCGGGAACCCGTGTGAGGAGGGAGTTAAGGTCTGGGGCCGAGAGGTACAGTTGTGTATCGTCTGCATATAGGTGGTATTGGAAACCAAATGAGCTGATTAAGTTACCAAGACCTTGCATGTAGATGGAGAAGAGGAGGGGACCAAGGACAGAGCCTTGAGGTCAGGGCCGGGCCGAGGCATAGGCTGGAGAGGCTCCAGCCTCAGGGCGCAGTGTAGGAGGGGGTGCACAATTCATTCAGCTGTCATTCCTAATTGTGTTTGAAGCAGAAAGAAGTAAGAAAAGGGGATACATGGCAGTGACTGCAAGCCAGATAACTAGATATTAGGGTGTTGGGGAGGTTGTGGGCCCTGTGGCGCTTCTTAGTCTAATAGCAATCAGTGTGTGATGGCTGGAGTGGCAGGGATGGAGGGGCGCACTTTGGTGTCTCAGCCTTGGGTGCTGGAGGACCTTGTCCCAGCTCTGCTTGAGGTACCCCTACAGACAGAGGATGTGAAGAGGAGGCCTGATCTGAATAAGAAACAGTGAAAGACCTTCCAGAGAGGTAGGAAGATATCCAGGAGAGAGAGAGGTCCTTTATTCCTATAGATGAAAGGATCTGTAGGAGTAGAGTGTGGTCGACAGTGTCGAATGCTGATGACAGATCTAGAAGTATGAGTATGGAATAATAGCCTTTGGATTTAGCTGTGAGGAGATCATTGGCTAATTTGGTGAGGGCTGTTTCTGTGGAGTGGTTTGGCTGGAAGCCAGATTGGAACTGATCAAGCAAGGAATTTGCAGATAAATACTGACTTAGTTCAGCAAGTAATTTAGATGCAAATGGGAGAAGTGACACTGGGCGGTAGTTAGCAAGTTCGGTGGGGTCTAGAGATGTTTTTTTAAGTAGTGGTGTTACAACAGCCCTCTTGAGTGAGGATGGAAAAATTCCGGTAGAGAGGGATAGGTTAAACAGCGATGTTAGGGCAGGGATGAGGCATGTGGATAGCTGTGGAATGAGATGTGATGGGATAGGATCCAAAGAACAGGTGGTTAGATGGGATTTGGAGATAAGGGAAGAGAGCAAATGTTCGGAGAGTGGAGAGAAACTGGAAAGAGAGCAGTCAACAAGAGGAGTGGAGATGGAGTTTGATGTCTGCGTGGAAAACACACTACGGATTTTTGCAATTTTATCTGTAAAGTATGTTGCAAATTCTTCAGCTGATAAGCATGAGGAAGGAGGAGGAGGGGTTGGTCGGAGAAGGGAGTTGAAAGTACTGAACAGGCGCTTTGGATTGTGCAAGTGGGAGGATATGAGGGAGGAGAAGTATGATTGTTTTGCAGAAGAGAGAGCGGTTTTAAACTTGTTCAACTCTTTTTTGTAAGTAATGAAATCCTCATTAGTATTAGTTTTTCTCCAGCGGCGTTCAGCTACCCTAGAGCACCCCTTTAACTGTTTAGTAGCTTTGGTCAGCCAGGGTTGGCGACTGGCACGGTGTGGGCGGACATTGGTGAGGGGTGCGATTTCATCCATGACTTGCGTGATTGAGCAGTGATAGTGTGCAGCTGCTGAGTCAGGGTCAGTGAATGGTTGTGTGAGGAGAGGTGCCAAGGCATCAGAGACAGATTGCATGTCTATGTTGCGGTAGTTCCTGCGTGTATATGAGCGTGCTTGAGGCAGGGTGGTAGGAAGAGAGGAAGAGAAAGAGAAGTTTAGTAAGTTATGATCAGAGAGCGGGAGAGGAGTATTAGTGAAATCAGTGATAGAACAGAGACGAGTGAATATGAGGTCAAGTGTATGACCATTAGAGTGAGTTGGAGCAGTGGACCACTGAGACAGGCCGTAGGAGGAAGTAAGTGACAGAAGTTTAGTGGCGGCAGAATTGTTGGTGTCAACATGAATGTTAAAGTCGCCCATAATGATGGTAGGGATATCGGAGGACAGGAACTGGAGGAGCCATGCAGAGAAGTGATCTAGGAAGAAGGAAGCAGGGCCAGGAGGGTGATAGATTATTGCGATCTGGAGGTTAGAGGGAGAGTATAGACGGACTGCATGGACTTCAAAGGAAGGTAGAGAAAGAGAAGGAATGGGGGTGAGTGGCTTGAAGGAGCATCTATCAGAGAAAAGAATGCCCACACCACCGCCATGTTTATTCCCACTTCTAGGCGTGTGACTAAAGTGGAATCCCCCATAAGAGAGGGCGGCAGGTGAGACCGTGTCAGAAGGCGTCAGCCATGTTTCTGTGACCCCAAAGAAGGTGAAGGCGTTGGAATTGAAAAGGTCATGGATGAAAGGAAGTTTGTTGCAGACTGAGCGGGCATTCCAGAGAGCAGCAGAGATAGGTGGGGGAGGAGGGGGGAGAAGAGGAATATTAATAAGGTTGTGGCAGTTTCGGTGTGCATGTGGTTGGCTGTTAGCAGTGCGATTAGTGTGCAAGAGTGAGGAGCGAGCCGGCAGAGAGGGTCCGGGGTTTGGTGAAATGTCTCCTGCAGCTAGGAGTAGTAGGAGGCAGAGAGAGCGGAGGATAGGGTGGGATTTAGATTTATGGGTAGTTGGAATATGAAATGTATAGCGCGGTTGTATGAATAAGAAAGTTTCGTGAGAAGCAACCTGTGGAGAGGATAAAAGAGAGGGAGAAATGTAGAGCGTGTTGCTGACAGCAGGAGGATGCAGTGAGTGTACAGATTTGAGAATAGCAGGGGAAAGCAGGCTAATCATGAAGAGCCAAGACAACATTATTTCACTAACCGTAAATCAGATTGCTAAAGTCTTGTGTCTGTTCCTTTTGGTCTCTTCTGGCTTAATTCTGGTCTAATTTGGTCGTTCTCTTTGTACTTGGAAACCGGTGTACTTTAAAATACCGGTGCATAAATCGACCAAGGTCTAATCGACTTAGAGTTGCATTTATATAGTAAGAATGATAAGCCTATGCTTAGCAGGCCTGATTGTAGACTGACTGATGCAGGTGAGGGAATGAGCTCAGCCTGTAGCAGATCACAGTACAACTCAGGTAATTAAGCAGGAAGCTGCTTAATTGTCTATAGGTGTTGGGGCCAAATTAGCATGGAGCCAGAGGAGAGCAGACTAATTCATGGAATATACAAAGCCAGTCACTTAGCTATAGTAAAATGCAAAGGGGGATGCAGAAATATAATGATTTTACATCATTGGCAATCCAACTGTAGTTATCATGCCATTGAAAATGCTGTAAACTGCTAAGAACATGCTTAGTATCTCGTATATAGCCGGGAAGACGTCGCACTAGAGGCTGTAGGTGTTCATCTACCCAATTTCCCAGGCGTTCCCCCAGAGCCAATCCCAGCCACAATTGGCCTGCCCTCTGGGGGAAAACCCTGTTTGTGGATCTTGGGCAGATGATGAAACACCGGGACGACAGGTGAGGAAACGGCGAGATACTCTGCTAAACGCTTGGAGATCACCCCCAAACTTTCACCCAAAGACAAAAGTGAAAGTAACTGGTTGCTAAACTCCGCAGTAGGGTCACATCTCAAAGGAGAATAAAGGCCCATACACGGATTTCCGCGAACGACGGGTTGTTTGAACGTCCCGTCGTTCGCCCGCTAAATCGTGCGTGTGTACAGACTGTCGTTCGCTTGATAAGGGTGAGTTTGAGCGATCCGCCCGGCAGATCGCTCAAACCCACCCTTATCAAGCGAACGACAGTCTGTACACACGCCAGATTTAGTGGGCGAACGACGGGACGTTTAAACGACCCGTCGTTCGCGGAAATCCGACGTGTGTATGGGCCTTAAGTGACCAAATCTCGGAGTTGCCTCAAGACGGTAGACCTCAGTATCCAGCACGACCACTGCTCCCCCCTTATCAGCATTTCTAATGAGTCACCCTTTCTCACTTGCGCCTATGCTATGATTAAGGGCGTGTAACACCCGAAACGTGTCAGCATGTGGTGTTGGATTTTAGCCTGTCATGTGTATTGATTGGATAAAGCCATATTGATTCTACCGACATCGTGCGGATTTCACTTTCTACAATATTGGATCTGAGGTCTTAGCAGCCCGTTTTCCTGCACTGTCGGTGGATGGAGGTCATGAGCGGAGTTCCACGTACTTTGTGGTTTTATTTATAGTAGCATTGCTTATTTTAAAACTATAGGGGATGGAATTGGAGAAATAGTGTTTTTCTTGATTTTTCCTATAAAATGAATAAAAAAATAAAGTAATTACTGAAAACAAAAAGCCTAATTCGTGGTAGGAAAACAAAACAAAAAAAAAGGTATAGATAATTTTGTTGTGGTCGGTAGTAATAAAGTAATCGGTGAATGAAAGGGAGGAACGCTCACAGGTGTAAGTGCTCTGGCCGTTAGTATAAAAAACCCTGGGGGTGAAGTGGTTAAAAATAATGTCTTATGTCTCTGACACTGCTTATGTTTCCATTTGATCCTATTGTGCAAGCATGCTTGATAAGTCAGAATTTACGAGCCCTTTTGGTTTGCAACACTGCGGTTTGATCAGTTCTCACCGGATTTCCAGCTGAAATCTATTGAGAATTGATGTCCTGACTCCTGCGAGCGGAAAGGATCGATCCCTCACTGATCAGATTCCAACCAGAGGGGTTCTGTGGTAGGTATGCTGAACTGGGGGAAATTGATGTACATATAATTGTGTGTGTATGGGTGTCTATAGAGATGGTGGTGATCTAAACAGAACCAGTCACATACAGGTTAGGTTGGTGATCATTTGGAGGGTGACTCTGTAACCAAGTGTAGCATTAAACTTAAAGGAAAAGAACTCAGCTTTGGGGGCTCTTATGCAGGGTTGCTCCACTATACAGCAGGGTAATTCGTTCACCTGTCTTCTCCTTTAAAGCAGACCTGAACTCAGGACGTCATCTCTGTTCTATGAGATACACAACAGCATAATAACCTGTTAGCAATAGGTCTGCTTCCATGAGTCAGGAAGTAAAAACAACAGTACAGATTTATTTTAGGATTTTTTTTTTTAAGGGACCTTGAGCAGTCGAAAAAAATGAAACTGATACTTACCTAGGGCTTCCTCCAGCCCACCTTAGGCCGCAAAGTCCCCCAGCAACCTCCTGGCTCCTCTCCTAGTCCTGCTGGTGGCCCCATTACCGGCGACTTTCAGGCTGAAGGTTGGCCGGTTACTTCCTTAACAGGGACGCATAGCGACTGCTGGTGTGATAGTGCGGAGCATCTCCATTCAGGAAGTATCCGGCCGACCTTCAGCCCGAAAAAATCGCCGACAACGGAGCCACCAGCGGGACTGGAAGAGGAGCCAGGAGGACACGGGGGACCTTACAGCCTACGGTGGGCTGGAGGAAGCTCCAGATAAGTACCAATTTCATTTTTTTTCAACTGTCCAGAGTCCCTTTAAAAGAAAAAAAAAATTGTTACAGCTGATACAAATCCTGAAGTAAATCTGCACTGTTTTTACTTCCTGATTCATGGAAGCAGACATGGGGCTTGATTCACTAAAGCGTGATAACTGCTGTACTCATCACGTGATAACTGCTGTGAGAGCACTTATCACACTTTAGTGAATGAAGCCCAATGGCTTGCACGCACGTTTGCACATGTAAAGCTTTTAGGTGTGATAACTGAGTTATCACGCTTTTGTGAATCAAGCCCATATTATTAGCACCCTGTGCTTTCAAATGAGCTTGCGACACAGAGGAACGATCAAATTACAATTTGTGATTAGACACACATGAGGGGGAATTAAACAGGCCAAACTCTCTAAATACATACATTTCTCTCTGTTTTCCTTCTGACCTGTGCAAGAGTTCAGGTCCACTTTCAGATGGCTCCAGCAGGACATGCTCATAGCAAGCCATTGGAGAAGAAACACCGGAAGCAATGCACAAAGACACAGTAGTACTGTTATTCAAAAGTACATAGATATACCCTGGGAGTGACAGGTGGAGAGAGGTGGGTGCTGGGGGTGACTGTGTCCATCAGCCTCTACACCAAGGTTACTTACCTCGGGAGGGGGAAGCCTCTGGATCCTATCAAGGCTTCCACCGTCCTTCTCCATCCCACGGTGGTCTTGCTGAGCCCCTCCGGAGCCACAGCTAACAACTTGTCAAGCTATGGTGCAGGCACAGCAGTGCTTGCAATTTTTGTCTTCCCGGCTCCAGCTCAGGCGCAGTAGCAGCTCGGGATCAGGTGGAAATAGCCAATCCTAGTCAGGTCTGCTTTACTGAAGTACATAGACAATTGAGATAACAAGCTTCAGAAGACAGAGCTCTTTGCAATTTTGAAAGTCGTGGAGCTCAATGGCTCTTTTGCATTGATAACAACTGGAGTTTCTTAACTCTTTCTGTACTGGAAACAATATTAGACTTATGACTCTGCTCCTAATGTTTTATTTCTTAGCTGTACTACACATACAAATCATATCATATTCTTTTTTTCGCTTCAGTGTCTCTTTAAACAGCCAAGAAACAGTGAAAGACAAATTGAGCTAAGGTTTTACTGCATGTGGCAGGATGCAAATGTGGCAGGATGATGCAATGTTATAAAAAAAAGGTATAGAACTGAAAATAAAAATGAGACTTTTCTTTGATATTAATGTTCTATTCATTATCCATACCACAAATACAATTCATTATATCATAAGTTGTTGTTTTTTATTTGCTTCAGGTTTGCTTTAGCTCCAAGTGGAGAGGGGGGGGGGCAGCTTCTCTGGGAAATAAAGGAGCAACTGTATTGCAAACTCTTAGCTCTGCGCACCTCCGTCTCTGGAGGTTATTACATTCTTGTTTTAAACCAGTGTTCCCAAGCTCTTCACTAGTTCTCAGCTGCCAGCCCCAAAAATCTAAACTTTAACTCCTGTGTGTGATCGCTCAATAGTAAGGACACTGCCACTTTAAATCTATTACATTCAGGTAGCGCAGATAATGTGTATGTGTTGCAGTTACACCTTGTGCCAGTGAGAAGCGGGAGGACCCCCACTGGGCACTAAAAGCTGTTTCATACTGTTTGGCAACTACTTCTCCCTCTTAAAGGAAGGAGAGTGTGGAGGATTACAGCTGGATCAAGCTGTATTGTGCATTAAGGCTAGCATGTCGCCTGAAACGTACTGCAGCTATCTTTTAAAGCATATATTTTCCCGCTGACTATTCCGCAGCGCTGGCTTATGGAACAGCGCAGAGGAGGAGACGGCACATTAGCCGCACAGCCTGACAGTGAGCAGGCCCGGGTATAATTATATGTTATGCATGCGCTGAAAACTCACATGGTGGAACCAGGAAAACAAGAATAATTAGCGAGGAAATTGGATGAAAACAGTATAGACATGAATTATAAACAGCCTCTCGTTTCCTGCAGTGTCGCAATTTTCCCATACTAAAATGAGCAGCGCTGCTGTATGAATCCTACGAAAGACGCAGCAAGTAGAGAACCTCTCTTTTCTTGTGTCCTGAAGGAAAAGTTACAGTGAGGAAATGCCAAACACAGGTAAGGTGAGAGCCGCGCTACCATTTGCGATGCAATATCCCAGTTGTACACTGAGTCAGATAACCTTCAAGGCAAGTTAGGCAGGTGCCTAGTAGGTATGAGGTCCACAGCTCAGATACAAATAGAAGTGGGGCATTTACAGTTGCTGCGGGGGGACTCACCTTGTTGCTGCCTGTAGCTGCTGCGCTTCATGACACACCTCATCACGTTCCACCACTCCAATACTTCCTCCTTCAAACCCACAGAGAGGAAGTATTGGAGTGATGTGGAATGTCACAGAGCGTAGGGTCTATATATATAGGTGGCAACAAGGGTGAATAACCCCCCGCCGCGGTCCGCCAGTGTAAAGGCTCCATTTCGGAACAGCGGAGCTCATGCCTAGTTCCTAGTGGGAGCCTCCCATACCAAAGAAACTAGGTAGCGAGCTGGGGAAGCTAAATATGCTAAGCTTCTTCAGGCCCCATTTGCCATTAATCCTATTCTTGTACAGTGCAAGTTACTTAACGTTGGCACTAACACTAAAGTATTTTAAAGCCGAGTGCCAGCTCTTGGTTCAAAAGGGTAATGGGTTATCAGCACCCGGTGATAGGTTAAAGTGAACCAGAGACAAAGCACCCTCATGTATTTTACCATATATATCAGTGGGAACATTAGAGAAAACACCTACCCTGCTCTCCGTTTCATCCTTCACTGCTTAGCCTGCTTATTATCAGCCCTGATAAAATCCCCGACTGAGCATTCAGTCTGGCTTTGCTCAGGAATCATTATAGCTGAGTTTGTCTTCTCTGATGTCTTTTCAAGCCCAACCCTGCCCCCTTCTGGCTCTGCTATAATGACTCAGCTATAATGATTTCTGAGCAAAGCCAGGGAATTTATCAGGGCTGTTAACAAGCGGGCTGAGCAGTGAAGGATGAAACAGAGAGCAGGGTAGGTGTTTTATCTAATGTTCCCACCGATATATATGGTAAAATACATGAGGGTGCTTCATGTCTGGTTCACTTTAACCAAGTATTGACTATCAGTTTCAACAGATCCATAGTGTTTAGTTTGTATGCCAGCGTTCATTAGTTCTATATCAAAGCGCCATCTAAACAGTTTTACAGGCCTTAAAGGAGTCATCAGGGAAAATGTAATAAAATAAGTGCTACTTACCGGGGGCTTCCTCCAGCCCCAAGCTCCCAGCATGTCCCTCGCCGCAGCTCTCCCCGCAGCCGTTCGCCGCAGCTCCCTCCTGGTCCCCAGTGATGACATCAGGCCGACCTCCAGGTCAGCCTGTACTGCGCCTGCGTGAGTGGCGCTGTCAATCACCGCCACGTGGGCCGGAGCGGACTGCGCTGGCACAAAACTACTGCGCCGTCCGCTCCGGCCCACGTGGCGGTGATTGACAGCGCCACTTGCGCACGCGCAGTACAAGCCGACCTGGGGGTCGCCCTGACTTCCTCGCTGGGGACCGGGACGGAGCTGCGGCGAACAGCTGCGGGGAGAGCTGCGGCCAGGGACATGCTGGGAGCTTGGGGCTGGAGGAAGCCCCCGGTAAGTAGCACTTATTTTATTACATTTTCCCTGAAGACTCCTTTAAGGTGGCCACACACCATATAATTTTCATGCAATCTGACTGTACAATTTTTATACAATCTTACCAACATCCATGTAGTATAAAGGTGCCCATAAATGGTACAATAAAAACGGTTGATTTTCCAGTTTATTCGACCAAAATGATTGAATCGAATGAAAGTCAAAAATAATAATTTTTTTTCGATCAAGAAAAAACAAACGATTAGCCAGATTGCATGAAATTTGTACGGTATGTGGCCACCTTTTGTTTAAAAAGGAGTTTGAGGGGGAAGGTTAGGGTTAGGAATAAAGGGAACTTTGTTTAAAAATGGCGGGAAACAGCAAAAGTACCACTGCAAAGCCGCTAGCTGAATAATGGTAACAACACATTCTTAACACCCTTGGCGGTACGCAGTTTCTGAGGCTGCGTCCGCCGGGAGGTTTTTTGTCCCCAATTTTTTTTTTAAACACTTTAGCTAGCATTTCACTAGCTAAGCGTATATCCAAAGTTGCTCCGCCCTCCCCCCCCCCCCCCCACGCCCGCCGATCGCCACCGGCTATACGTACCTCGCCACGATCCCACGAAAGGTGCAGTTTCCCGATCAGCTTCCGGCGTTGCTATGGCGACGATTGGAGATGACGTCATGATGTCATAGACGTCATCTGCAATCCCGATCGCCGTCATCGCGAAGCCTGGAGCCGATTGGGCAGCTGCGCCGGCGTGGGAACGCTGGGGGGTACGTATACCGGAAGCTATTGCGGGCGATCGCGGGGGACCGGAGCAACTTTGAGCATACGCTTAGCTAGCGAACCGCTAGCTAAAGCGTATGGCACCATTTAAAGAAAAAAAAAATCGTCCTGGGGCCAAGTGATCCTCCGCGGCAGCTACTCCGTGTGTAGTACGGGGTTACCGCCAAGGAGGTTAATATTCTCACATGCGCAGAAGACCACGACTGAGCCAGTTACGGGGGCTGATCGCAGGAGGACGGCGAGGGACTCACACGTGCTTATGGGGTTGGAGGAAGCCCTGGGTAAGTATCTACTCTTAGTATAGTGACAGCTCTTGTAAACTTAAAGCGCAGCGGGCGTTTTAACTCACCTCCCCCAGACACTGGCAGCCATTCTCCTTCCTGTCCTCAGAGGCTCTGGATCATTCTGGTGAGATTGCCGCTTGTTGTCATGACGACAGACAGCGATCTTACTATAGGGTTACAGTGCCACCTGTAGGTTGGAGGGAGAACTGCAGAGCTGGATCACAGGAAAGTAAGTGCTGGGCTGCTGCAGATCTCTCTGCGGTATAATTTTTTTCCTTGTTATAGGGTCTAAGAGCCTGCCAAAAAACTGCACAGCTTTTAGACCCTAAAGTCCGGAAATAAACCGCCAGGGAGGTTAAGGTTAGTTGTGACTATAGCAGTGCCCACAATGTAATTTCAATAGTAGTAAAAGGCAGAACAAATATTGGTGCAGGGACTGCTTAACATCGGAAGGCGTCCCTTATACCAGCAGAAAATGTGATATTCTACTAGCGGCTTTCCTCAGTGCATAAATTACCCTTTTCTGTGTTCTGCAAGCTGTCATTGCATGGCAGAGGGCATAGCACATAATGCATCTGCAGAACTTCTCAAACTACAGCTTTATTATGTAGAATAATATGGCATTCCACCTGCCCATATTAAAATCTGTACGGTCTCATTTCTGTGATTGGAGATAAAGGCAAGTTTTCACAACAACGTCCGTTCCACGAAAAATCCTCTATTCTGAGAATTTTTATTGGGAGTGCTGCCAAATTCCATACCAACAAAAGATTGTTCCCAAGAACGTCCTAAATGCCCTACTTCCAGAAATAGCTGCTTTTAGCCTGATACTATAGGGGCGCTAAGATTAAACTCTACGGGCCTGTTTACAACACAGTGTTACATGACGACCCAGCTGGTATCTTAGCCCTGATCGCCATTCAGCAGAGAGAAGGGCATGCCAGGTGCCAAAAACATCAACAAAGCTCAGATCTCACCTGCTGATCCTTTCTCTGTGTCCCGATAACCTGATTTCAGATATGGCGAAAGTATTCCTCTCATATAAAGCTGGCATTACTGCACTTGTGCTGATCAGCCAAAACAATATAAAAACCACCTGCCTTATGTACTCACTCCTAATAACCCAACCTTTAGATCAGCGCTGTGGAGTCAGAGTTGGAGTCGAAGAGTTGGAGCAATTTTTGGGTACCTGGAGTCGGAGTTGGAGTCGGTCAGTGGTTTCATAAACTGAGGAGTCAGATTTTTGTACCCACTCCATAGCCCTGCAAGGTCAGTCAGAGTCAGTCGGAGCAATTTTGGCACCTGGAGTTGGTGATTTCATAAACTGAGGAGTCGGAGTTGGAGCCGGATGATTTTTGTACCCACTCCATAGCCCTGCAAGGGCTGTGGAGTCAGAGTCGAGGAGTTGAAGCAATTTTGAGGAGTCGGAGTTAGAGTCAGATGATTTTTGTACTGACTTCACAGCCCTGCTTTAGACACATGGTAGTTGGGGGTGAAGGATAACACACTAAAGGAAAAAGCACTGAGACGCCCGAGAGAGGGGCGGGGAGAGGCGGCGATCAGCGGGGATTGACGCGCGAAGAAGCAGAGCTACAGCCCTATGCTCTGTCTCATCAGGAAGCGCTCCCCCGAGTTTGAAGAGGGGATTTGGAGGGTATAAAACCCTTGTTCTGCCACGGGGATGTGGCGGTTTAGCACCATCTATAGTGCTTTACAGTATTGACATGCTTTAAGACTCGCTTCAGAGTCCCTTTAAATGCGGCTACTGGCATTTATCGGCGCTTTATTTGGCCTGAGGAACTGACGAGTTCCCACGAAACACGTTGTCTGTGGTTTATACTAATAAAAATTAATTTTATATGAAATTGTCGTCATTGAGGTAACCCACCTAATCCTTTTCTTTTTATTGGGTTTTAATACATTTTATTCCTCCTGGGCGCCTTTTTTTTTCCTTATCCTGCTTTAGACACACTCAATAGCTTCAACAAATGGGAGAGAGATCTTCAATGCACATTCTCCGAAGCGCAGAGAACCATGATGTGCACATAAGACCTACATTTCTGTTAGAATACAGGAAATAAACTATAAGATATTAATGCAATGGTATTGCACGCCACAGAAGCTTCATCGCGTTTTCCCCAGTAAGGACCCTAATTGTTGAAGATGCCGTTCAGTGACAGGATTGCTGTTGCATCTACTTTGAGACTGCATGCAAACTGCGCCATTTTAGCGGACCATGGAACAATTACTTATAGTACCCATACACAGTACAATATAAACGTTCGATTTTCCCGTTTAATCGACCAAAATGATCAAATCGAAATGAAAGTAGAAAAGAATCTTTTTTGCGATCAAGACAAACGAACGATTATCAAGTTTTTTCTATAAAAATCCGATCGGATATGTTGGAAAAATCTTTATATTTGATCTAACTGAATCATAGAACAAAATTATCTAATGGAAAAAAAATGAAAAAATTGTACCATGTATGGGCACCTTTAAGGAGATGACTGCCAGGGAAATGTCATTTTACCCCACAATACTTCCTCCTTCACCTCAATAATTGGCATTAAAGTCCACAAAGGTAGGCACCACATGTAGTAAAAAATGGCTTTTTATTCAAAAAATATTAATATGACATCAAGTAAAAAATGGCTACGGCCGTAGCCATTTTTTCGACTTGATGTCATTTTAATATTTTTTGAATAAAGAGCAATTTTTTTTTTGTTTACTACAGGTGGTGCCTGCCTTTGTGAACTTTGATGCGGATAGGTCTCTTGGTACTGTGGCCCTAGGCAACGACACACTGAAGGCAGGGCCGGATTTAAGCCAAGGCCACATAGGCCATGGCCTAGGGCACCACAGGATCAAGGACAAGTGGGCAGCAGGCTATACTAGGTGGAAGGGAAGGGTCACCTGGCTTACTATACTAGAGGGAGGGGCATCATCAGGCTAGCTTTATGGAGGGGGGGGCAGTGAGTTCTTTGGCTTCTTATACTAGAGGAAAGGGCCTCCCCCCTCAACGGGATACCTATACTGGAGGGAAGGGAGGCTTGTCAAGCTATCTAAACTGGAGGAGGTGGGGGGAAGGGTTATCTGGCTACCCATACTGTAGGGAAGGGTCAAATGGCTACCTATAATGGAGTGCGAGGGGGGGTTATATCTATACTGAAGGGGGGCGGCTGCTGACAGTGGCCTTGAGCGGTAAAGAGTACAAATCCGGCCCTGAATGAAGGACCTTATTTCATGGGTGCTCCTCTCTGTCTGGACTTCAATAATTGGAGCATGAAATCCTACAAGCGCTCAGTGGTAAGACATCTTGAATGCCGCTATGACGATCGTAGTGCGTAGATGGGGAACAAGTGATATGCCAAACTTGAAAGAGCTGGTCCGAGAACTAGACCACATAAACGACATGGAAAACATGCTAATGTCGTTACAGGGCTGCTCGGAACAATTCTCTAAAACCTGGACGCTCTGGGCACTCCATAGGGAATTTAATGATTGGAAGAGATTGCTTGCGCAATAATAGAGGACCAAATGTATACCACTGGCATTCGATAGGATGATATCTGAAACTTGCGCATCTCTCTAGCATTGACCATGCTGCCTCACAAATTTCAGATGGTGTTAATTACTATTCCCCCTCCAAGTCCTAGCAACTTGGAGGGAGAAGTAATACGGCACCCAAATTACACTGCTCCAAGGCCAGAGACATATGTCTATGGTGGTGCAGCGCAGGGAAGAGCGTTTGCCGAGATGACCCGTTTCGTGCTTTAAAGGTCTTAGCCGGGGTTGGTTGGAGAGTAAAGGCCAGTGCACACCAAAATGCGCTAGTGTAATCGCAAATGCTCAACGCTTTTTGAAGTGATTCTGCTAGGCTAGTGCCTAGCGATTTCCTAAGCATGTCTAGCGATTTTTGGAGCGTTTCGGTGTAGCGTTTTTTATATTTTGTTACAGTAAAGCTGTAATGGAACAGCTTCTATAACAAAAACGCTAGGAAAATCGCTCTTTCCTATACTCCACTTTCCTATACTTAACATTGAGGCTGAATCGCCTCGAAAATTAGTAAAAATGCTGCAGGACCCTAGTTTATGTTTGGAGAAAAAAAGCATATCGCTCTGGTGTGATCCATCCCATTCAAATACATTAGCCAAGCGTTTTTTGAAGCGCAAGCATTTTAAAAAGCGCTTAGAAGCACTCTTGGTGTGCACCAGACCTAACAGGAGGAACTTTGTACCCACAATAGGGCAGCACGGTGGCGTAGTGGTTAGCGCTCTCACCTTGCAGCGCTGGGTCCTTCATACAACATCTGCAAGGAGTTTGTATGTTCTCCCTGTGTCTGTGTGGGTTTTCTCTGGGCACTCCGGTTTCCTCCCACATCCCAAAAATATACAGATAATTTAATTGGCTTCCCCCTAAATTGGCCCTAGACTATGATACATCCACTACAGGATACATACATAGACACAGGACTATGGTAGGGACTACTAGACTATATACTCTGTACAGTGCTGTGTAATATGTCAGCGCTATATAAATAAATAAATAGACCACTTGCTGTCTGGACTCCACACTTTTATGGTTGTTTGTTTGTTTTTAATTTAGCTTACTAAACTACTCCTGCCTCTTTCTCTATCAGCCTATTAGCATACTCCCTTTCGTAGAAAACACGGTCATGCTTTGGCTACTATACATTGCAACCATACGAGTGGCACATAATGCTTATATCCCGTGTTTTTATACAGCCCACTGGGATGCTACACGCTAATTTAAATGTATTTATCACAATTCTATTTACATGGTATGATGAAGCATGAGTTTATTGCTGTTTACCATTCGCATTTACAATACAAGGTTATGGAATGTACCTGTTGACATTATGTAACGCATGTTCTATGTGAACGGAATGTGAACCAGCTCTGTATGTTTGTGATTTTTTTTATTTTATTTTTTTATGTAAAAAACTGCAAATTTTCTACAATAAAAAGTACCGGTATATGAAAAAACAAAACCACCTGCCTTTTTCTTCTATAGGTTCTCCTTGTGCCACCAAAACAGCTGACCCATCAAGAAATAGACATAACTCAGAAGGTATCTTGCGAAGAATAGTTACAAAGGGCAAAGCTATATTTGTAGATGCAAATCGCATAGTGGGCGGCCCAGCCTCCTGCTGTTATAGAGGCCACCCTTGTAAACGTTGCGGGTTTAAGGTTAGGTGCGGTGGTTGTTAAGGTCAGTTGCATGGGGGGTGTTAAGGGTTAGGGACTGATAAATATTACCGATCTCTTACTATATGGATTAATCGATTTTCTAGTACCCCCATCCTGCTCCCTTTTAAATGGGCGCCTTATTCAAATGTAGGCATCCTGTAGTGTCTGGCACAAAATATTAACAACAGATCCTATAAGACCTCTAACTTGGTGGCTTGCACTTGTTTTTCCATCAAATCCCTCAGATGCTTAACCTCTTCGCGACTGCTCAATGCCGACTGGCGTGAGCAGCACAGCAGCCCCAGGACCACTCCACTCGGATTGGCATGAATGGCTGCAGGCGGACATTGCATGGGATCGCGGGCGCCGATGCGCGCGCATCCCCGCTTGAATGACAGAGCGGAGCTCCATCAACATTCTCCCAGCGGCGACTGCCGCTGGGCACTGTTAGACGGCGAAACCGCTGTCTATTAACAGTGTACAGTGTTGCGATCTAAGACAGCCTTGTACTGGGGACACAGCTGTCCCCCTGGGAGGAAAAAAAAGTGATCCGCTGTCAGCCGATCACGCTGATTGGCTGGTGGGGGGGAGGGAGGGGGAATTAAAAAAAAAATAGGAAACTATTTAAAAATAAATAAAAAAAAACTTCAACTCAGGATCAAACCTCATCCCAATCAGTAGCAGATTCCCCCTTTCCCACGAGAAATCTTTATCTCTGTAACGATCGGTGTAACACAGAGAGGGTCTGATTATTGGTGATCTGCAGTATCACCAAGAATACAGATATATACCTGATTATTGATGATCTACAGTATCACCGATAATCAGATATATCGCTAACCTCTGGACACCGGAGAGATATGATTGTTTTGGTGCAACAGTAAATACTTTGAGAGCAATACCTGGAGAACAGGTATCAGAGCAGTAGGCTATTCTGCAAAAGAGCACAAGTGCCTTCCAGTAACCTGAGAATCTCCCGAAGGGAGGAGTCAGGCCAGGAGATGGAAGGACCAGAGCGTTAGTGACACCAATAGGAGAGTGTCACTAATGATCTGTGAACTATCTCTAAGGTAGGGAGATAGCTCTTGAGGTCAGGCAAGCCAGGTCGGCAACACACGGACAGATAAGTACAAAGACAGGAGACAGATACAGTAATCCTAAAACATGCAGAGTTTGGCAACAGAATATCAAATATAGCGAAGTACCAAATCAGGGATCAAAAGAGTGGTCAGGAAAGCAGAAGGTCATAACAGATAATAAACAATGCCTAGTCTTGGTGTAAGCTCCGTGATCATCAACACCCTGGAACTAGTCTGAAGTATAACAGAATGATAATACAATTCCCTAGTCTGAGTGTGAGGTCCTTGATCATCAACACCCTGGAACTAATCTGAAGTATAACAGAATGGTAATACAAGTCCCTAATCTGGGTGTGAGGTCCTTGATCATCAACACCCTGGAACTAGTCTGAAGTATAACAGAATGGTAATACAAGTCCCTAATCCAGGTGTAAGGTCCTTGATCTTCAACACCCTGGAACTAGTCTGAAGTATAACAACTGGTAACACAGAATCTAACAAAATGTCTGAGTGCTTCCACGTAGTGATCGCAACGGCAGACAACCAGTGAATGACCAGCACCCAGTATATATAGCACAGCGCTCTCCAGCGCCTCCCCTAAGTGCTGGACCAATGAGAACTGGTTGAATCGTCAGCTGACCGGCTTGGTCAGCTGACTCCCTTCTGGCTGTCATAAAAGTTCTGCCTTTCAGCGCGCGCGTGTCCTTCTGAACCTGTGTGGACTATCAGTCCCAGCCACACCAGCCATGTGTTGTGTACCACCCGCCACGCTGGACGCGGAACCAGCAGCACCACTATCAGGGCATGCGGCGGTTTCTCTGCGTTCCGCCATAATGGTGGATGTAGGCCTACACGTGCAAACCGCCGCGTTGGACGCGGAATCAGCCGCCTTGTTCTGAACACATGTGGCGGCTTTTCCACGTTTTCTCACAATCTCGAATAGATCATCAGGGGCATCTGTGTGACTGATATTGAGGTGAAACCCCTCCCACAGTGTGATGTCAGGGCCATGCCTGTGAACTTTACTGCATTCTGGGAAACAATGGCTGTGCAATCAAATTGCATAGTATATGAAGATAATATCTGTGCATAGAGTTGGTATTCTCGGCTATCCCTCCACATTCCTATGGAGACCATATTGGCACACAATGACCTGTTACAACACAAATGACAATGGCTGTTATACATGACAGGTGAGTGTTAAACATTTTTATTTGGGTACGGCGAGTGCCTAGCAGAGGACTGGGGCTGCACCTACTAATCATTAACTAATTATATTGCTATAATTAATACAGGTATGCTGTAATGATAGTTAAGCCTAAGAGAGTTTTCTTCCAGAGTAGCTGCAAACAGTAATTAGGCTCTTCATAAATCCTAAACAGGGGTGGGGCCTCAAGTAACGCAGTTAACCCTTTACAGTCAGCCCAGTCTCTACAATCATTTCCTGGATATTCTTACATGTCGTCATATCTGCGCTGTGTTATAAAAAAAGAAAACTGAGTAGATTAAGACAGAGAATAAAATGCTAACATCCTGTATAGCACTTTTCTCTTGTCGGACTAAGCTTGAGAGCTGCAGACGCTTGGGGTGCACTCAGAAGGCCACCCTGGCGAATTAGGAAGTCTTGCCCAAAGATTCTTTACAGAATAGGTACTGGCACCAGCCAGGATCCAATCCATGGACTCCTAAAGGTGATCCCCATAACCAGTACATGATCCAGATCCACTTTTCTCAATATTTTCTTTATTCTTGACAAAAGCCATTCCCTGGAAAGGATCTATACAACCATGCCAGACTCTAGTTTGCACACTATTTAGTCAGTATGACTGAGCAACTGCTATTTAAAAAGTGCTTTTGTGTATGTGGAGTGTAAGGCTCTTAAGGTTAGGAGCACACTTGTCTGATTGTGTGCATTTTCTGCACAGGAAATTTGAGAACCAATGTTAATCAATGGGTTAGGGCCTGTTTTCACTATACCTAGGAGAATTTGCATTGAAAAAAAGCATGCAAATTTGCATACGTATGTGAATTTGCGTGTACTTGTATTTGCGTTTTCATGCGAATTCGCATTTTTTTTCCTATGTGATTTTAACCCTTTCTTTACTTGATGATCAAGAAAGAAGCTGACGTATGTTACTTGCGATTTTTTGAACATACTGTGACTTCCTTCCTGTCTCTCTTTGTGGGTTTTGAGAAGGCGATTGAGTAGGAGTGTTTGATGTGTCTGTAGTGAAATGCTGTACTCCATGCCTGCAAACGTCTTGTGCCTGAATAATAAAAAGGAAACAGGATTTTAAATAAAAAAACAAAAAAAGAAAAAGCTTGCGGAATCGCATAAAAAAAAGGCGCAATCAAGCCGCAAGCGAATTTCCAAACAAATACATTCCGTGCAATTCACACCTCCTGCATACGGCATGTGGAAATTTGTGACAAAGCCATCTGTTTTTTGTTTGTTTTTTTGCCTGCAGCAGGATGCGATTTTAGCATCCAATGGAAACAGCCACATTAAAATACATTGCTATGCGAATTCTCATGCGGCTAATGCACGCAAATTCACCATATTGGAAACAGGCCCTAAGTGCAAACTTGAATGCATTTTTACCATGCAGGAAAAAACCTGACAGTGGTGCAGTGCCATATGCGTTTTCTCCATCAATGACACTAGCTTCTGTGAAGTGAAAAAAAAAAACAAAAAAAAAAAAACAGGTGTTTTCCCATACACAGACACACAGAAAAATGGGCATAGAAAACTGACAAACAAGTTTGGTCCTAACATGACTGTTCGGTGCCTATAAGGGCCTATTTCCATTCTATTCTGAGCGGCACCCGTGCTGCTATGAAGTTGCAGCTGAATCGTAACTGACGTGATGCCGTAAACTGCAGGATACCATGGAGAATCGCACCTGCATGTGATTTGAACGGCATGCTATTGGCGGAATAGGCAGTGTGTCCCCATGTGACTGATGCGGGGAAATGCTGTGTATTCCGCAGTAGTGGAAACAGGCCCTGAAGTTCCCAATACGTAAAGCTAGCTGAAAACAGCAATTTATTCAAGGGGATCAGAGGGTTGCAGCCTGCAGCTGTCAAGCAGGTACATGAGCGTCCTAGCCCACCAGGGCACCTGTCAGCACTGTGACTGCCACATAATAGCCCTTTCTCTCCACTGTCATTTTTTCTCTATTTGCCCGGACTGCCAGTTCAACGAGTCGTGTTAGTGGGGTAACCCATTAACCAAGCTAGCTCATAGTAGTTCCTGATAAATGTACCGTCTCAAAGCAGGCAATTTGAGCGCCCGCTAGTGGCGGAAGTGTGGGCCCCGCCATAGGCACCCATTAAAATAGCGGCATTTAGTGGAAAATTGGGTGCACTCTAGGGTTAGGCGCCAGGTAGGGTGTATGTGGGCGGGGAAGAGGTTAGAGTTAGGCGTCTGGGGGAGGGTTCTGTGTGAGAGTAGGGTTAAGTTTAACTATAGTAAAATATCAGTATTTAATAACAATTTAGGATCCTTGTTTACACTTTAATAGTAAAATATCGGTAAATTCACCAATATTCTACTATCGGCTTTCCTGGACGCACAAATCTCCAAGTGCCCTTTTATTGCGTAGGCGTATTGTCTATATCCTATCGCCCTGATCCACTCATGCCTGTTTCACCAGTGGAAAGCTAAAGATCTTGGATCTCACCCTCTCTCAGTGAGTTCCAGCGTTAAATTTAGCCACCCTGGCAGAGCTGCGGAGAAGTGTGCTATCTGGGCTGTGCGTGACATGTATACAAAATCACAGCAACACTCCATAGATCCCTCACCACCGCAGACATAATGAGGTGCAGGAACCCCATTCTGTCAGTGAGAGATCTGCATATCCCCCCGGGACACGCCGCTCTCATCAAGCAATCCACATGCTGCAATTCCTCACACTGTCTGTGTATATGTAATATATATATATATATATATATATATATATATATATATATATATATATATATATATATATATATATATATATATATATATATATATATATATATATATATATATATATATATATATATATATATATATATATATATATCCTGGTAATTATGGAGTTAAGGAGAGAGTGCAACCATTTCCATTGCAGAACAAGGTATTTATCCCCCGAAATCCCGGGGCAAAACTCCATGACTTTCCAGGTCATAGATTTTGCTGCCCGGGGGAGGCAGAGCTTTGCGCTGTAGCTCTGCATCTAATCCAGTCAATCTCCGCCTCTCCCCGCCCTTCTCAGTGAAAGAAGACTGAGAGGGGCAGGGAGAGGTGGAGTTCCGCAGAGATTGACTAGAGAAGAGGCAGAGCTACTGTGCAAAGCTCTGCCTCTACCAAGAAGCAAAATTCTGCAATTGTAGAATTCCCCCCCCCCCCCCGCGGATTTAGGGGGGGGATTAATACCTCGTTCTGCCACGGGGATGGGGCGAATCTGCTTTAATCTTAATGCTTAAGATAACTGTACAATAAAAAGAGGCAATTGAAATGGCTTCAGACTCTCTTTAAGGCCTCGTTCACATTGCGTTCCGATCGCATTAGCATTCGCGTTGGACGTTTTTTGAAGCAATTTTTTTTTCACTTCCCGGCGATCTCTGTTCGTTGGACATTTTTGGTAAGAGTTTTTGCAGGGTGATTCTGTTTTTTTTCACTTCCTGACGTCAGTCAGGAAGTGAACTCTTTGATCCGGAAAATAATAAATACAATGTATTTACTCTTAAAACCGCGAACGCCATCGCTACACAAAGCGATTGTGAGCGTTTCGCATTTTTCCTATACCTTCCATTGTAGCAAAATCACCCCGAAAATGGTCCATGCAGCGCTTCTCTGAGAGGAAAGCGGACGGATCGCCCTAATCTATACTTGCACATAGGGTAGCACGGTGTAATCGCTTTCAGGGCGATCTTGAAAAATCGCAAGCGCTTAAAAAAAACTAAAACGCCTTCAGTGTGAACGCGCCCTAAAGGACAACCGAGGTGACATTATGAGATAGACATGTGTATGTACAGTGCCCAGCAAACAAATAACTAGGCTGTGTTCTTATTTTTCTTTCTCTGCCTGGAAGAGTTAAAAAGAGTATGCAAGCGACAGTTTCTGTCTGGGTTGGGACTGGGTCAGTCTATAGCATAACCCTCACTGATAAGTAATTACAGCCATAAAATACTTTCTTGTCAGTAAAAAGGTTCTGAGAGCAGGAAAGAGATAAAAAGGGTCAATAATTCTTAGAAATGAGTTCTAGCATACTTCGATGAAGGAGTCATTGAGCAGAGACAATGAAACAGCAAAAACTTAAAAACTAGATTTAAATATAAAATAAAATGGTGAGATATCTAAAAAAAAAAAAAAGCCATTTTTAGGAGAAGGAGGATGGATACAATTGTTTTTCTCATCAGTTTATTTTCACCTAGGATGTCCTTTAAATCCCCTTTACAACACTGTCTCCAGTATTCTAGCAAAACGTATCTTTTTTTTTTATGGCTCGTTCCAACTAGAGGCGTTTTAAGCGTTTTGAGTCATTTTGACGAAACGCGTAGGGCGGAGCTTGGAGCCATGCAGGACGTTGACTGGGAAGTGAGACGAGCGGAGGTTAGCTTCCAAAGGTGTGCAGCGGGATCTGACCGCAGCGGATGCTGCCACTATCAGATAAGCTCTTTGACTCTTTATATTTGGTGCGCATATTTTATGGTGGATTTTAGCGATTAAAACATTTACGGTTTTACACTATGGAAGCTTCTGGTTTTGTCTTTTAACGGCTTATTTTTAAGGTTCCATACCAGGATCGTAGGAGGGCTGAGATGCTGAGTAATTAAGTGGGCACACGGTGAGTGCAACCCACTTGGGGGAGTGTACCCCACCCACTAAGTGTTTCCATGGTGAAGACACTATTGCTTCTGTCCTACAGTGATCATGAGGGTGTTGCATATTCATACAGTATTGCGCTATGTGCTATCTGTTTTTATAGGTTGATCCATTTCCTTACCTGTGTGAATATAAGGACTTTGGATTGCAACACTGCTTTGTTGGAACTAATCTAAAGTGGAAGATATATGTGATCTTTTTGAGCAAGTGCTTTGTCTTATAGATACGTTCACCGTTCAGCTACATCTTTAAATATTGGTGGTCTGCATATAGAATAGGAGTGCTGGCACCACCCATCCACATGGAAGCCAGAAAGCAGTCATTCGCTGGTTTCCAATCAAATTCCACATCAGGTGTAGAGATGTGGCGAACGGTTCGCCGGCGAACATCTCCAAATCCCGGGGGCACTCACTACTTCCGGGTCGCACTGACGCTGCCCGGCGGAGCGCGTTCTAGATCGCGCTCCTGTTGCCGGGCACTTTCTGCGCGTGTGCGTGACGTCACGAATGACGTCACGCTCATGCGCAGAGAGTGCCCGGCAACAGGAGCGCGATCTAGGACGCGCTTAGCCGGGCAGCGCAGGCGTACTACTCCAGGTCAGTGCGACCCGGAAGTAGTAAGAGCTCCAGAGATGTTCGCCGAGCGAACAGTTCGCCACATCTCTAATCAGGTGACACTGCTGTCCACTGCAGGTTGTCACCTGGGTATGCTTAACCTTCTGGCGTAGTGGTTAGAGCTCTCGCCTTGTAACACTGGGTCCCCGGTTCGAATCCCAGCCAGGTCAACATCTGCAAGGAGTTTGTATGTTCTCCCCGTGTCTGCGTGGGTTTCCTCCAGGCACAAAGATAAGTTAACTGGCTCCCCCCTAAATTGACCCTAGACTACAATACATACACTACATGATACATACATAGACATAGGACTCTGGTAGGGATTAGGTTGTGAGCTTCTCTGAGGGACAGTTAGAGACTAGAATATATACTATGTACAGCACTGTGGAAGATGTCAGCTCTATATAAATAATAATAGATCATTTTATGTATACTCCGGCACCCCAGCGGTCTGAGGTATGTTGCCCCGGCCCTCCACCCAAAACTTTTGGGGACCCCTGTTCTAAGCTCAAAGTGCAGACTCTAACCAGCTAATTCATCCAGAGCACCAGCAAAGGGTTCCTATTTCATAGATTAACTTCCCCTTTTGAGTTGAATTACTGAAATAAGGCCCAGTGCACACCAAAACCCGCTAGCAGATCCGCAAAATGCTAGCAGATTTTGAAACGCTTTTTCTTATTTTTCTGTAGCGTTTCAGCTAGCATTTTGCGGTTTTGTGAAGCGTTTTTGGTGTAGTAGATTTCATATATTGTTACAGTAAAGCTGTTACTGAACAGCTTCTGTTACAAAAACGCCTGAAAAAACGATCTGAACTGCCGTTTTTCAGAGCGGTTTGCGTTTTTCCTATACTTTACATTGGAGGCAGAAACGCCCCTGCAATCCAAAATCTGCAGCAGCCCGGGAGTATGCGTTTCTGCAAAATGCCTCCTGCTCTGGTGTGCACCAGCCCATTGAAATACATTACCCTAGCGTTCCCAAATCCGCAATCGGATCTGAAAACGCGACCGAACCGCTCTGGTGTGCACTAGGCCTTAATGGACTTTTGCACAATATTCTATTTTTTTGCGCTTCACCTGTACACTATATTTTCATTGTTAGGTGCAATAAAGAAACACAATCACGCTGCTAAGTTGCAAAAATGCAGCAGAACAGCAATCGCAATCAGGGAAAAAAAAACCATCACGCTTCTAGAAACGTTAGCCACAGATTCCATTAGATCTTTCCTAATTGTGTGGTGATTGCGTTTACGTTTTTAAGAATACATTGTATTTATTCTTTTCCGGGTCAAAGATTTCTTGCGTCAGGGAGTGGATTACAAAACCGCTCGGGAAAAACGGTTAGAAAAACGCTTAGCTCAAAAAAGAATTGCCTACCCAAGCGCAGGGAATCGAAAAAAAGACGCATCAAACACCACCCAGCGCTAACGGCCACGCGAACGGAACACAATGTGAACAAGGCCTCACAGCCCTTAAAGGGAACCTGAGGTGAAAGTAACATGGAGGCTGCTTATTTATTTCCTTGTAAACAATGCCATTTGCCTGGCATCCCTGCTGATCTTCTGACTAGGGATGATCAAAGATATGCAAATTCTTCCGAGTTGATACAAATTCTTAACCTGGGTTTAAAGTGTACCAGAGCTGGATTAAATAAAACATTTTATTATACATACCTGGGGCTTCCTCCAGCCGCATACCCACAGATCGCTCCGATACCGGGTCCCCGCACTTCCATCAGTCGGAGCCAGTCTGGCGTAAGTGAAGTGCAGCTGCTGGAGAGATACGTAGAGGGCGCACTTCTCCTGCGTAGACTGGCACGACTGACGAAAGTGAGGGGAAGACTGAGGACGGTGGCATGGGAGCGATCCGTGGGTATGGGGCTGGAGGAAGCCCCAGGTATGTATAAAAAGTTTTATTTAATCCAGCTCTGGGTCCCTTTAAATTGATTGGTCAATTTACAAACTGCATACATTTGCATACAAATTTGCATCATTTCAGAATTTGCATCTCATTGATCATCCCTACTTCTGACATACAGTAAGTAGTGTCGGAGTCAAAACCCTGGAACAAGCATATGGCTAATCCAGTAAAACCGGAGTCAGCTGAGTCAGAGTACCTGATCTGCTGCATGCTTGTTCAGGGTCTATGGCTAAAAGAGCTAGAGGCAAAGGAATAGCAGGACTTCCAGGAAATTGGTATTGTTTAAAAGGAAATAAATATGGCAGCCTGCATATTCCTCTCACCTCAGGTTCCCTTTAACTGCTTGCCGACCGCGTCACGCCGATGGGCGTGGCCGCGACGGCAGCCCCAGAACCGCCTAACGCAGATCGGCGTAAAGTCCTGGGGCAGCAGTTTACAGGAGATTGCGCGTGCATCTCCTGCTCGGGGGGCGGAGCTCCACCCCTCCTTCAGTCTCTGAGCAGCGATCGCTGCTTGGGAGAATGTAAGATGGCGAAACCGCTGCCTATTTACATGTACAGCGCTGCAACCTCCATTGCCTCAGCAGTGATCAGCTGTCATAGGCTGAAGCCTATGACAGCCGATCACAGGGATTGGCTGGCAGGGGGAGGGCGGGCGTAGGGTTAGAAAAATAAAAAAAGGACACATTTTTAATAAAAAAAATAAACACATAAATATTGATTAAAAAAATAAACAAACACTGGGGGAGCGATCAGACCCCACCAACAGAGAGCTCTGTTGGTGGGGAGAAAAGGGGTGGGAATCACTTGTGTGCTGTGTTGTGAGGCCCTGCAGCTTGGCCTTAAAGCTGCAGTGGCCCATTTTACATAAAATGGCCTGGTCACTAGGGGGTTTAAAGGGACCCTGACCTCTCAAAATAAACGAAATTGCTACTTACCTGGGGCTTTGTGCAGCCCACCGTAGGTCGGGAGGTCCCCCGGCATGGTTCTGGCTCCTCTCCCATTCCCTCCGCTGCATACCGCACCGCCGACTGAACCGGGACGCTCTTCGTCAACACGTCGGCCGCTGCGCGTCATCACAGTGGCCGGCGTAACAGTACTGCGCATACTGGCACGGGTGTCAGCGGTGCGGTATGCGGCGGAGGAACCGGGAGAGGAGCCAGGACCACGCCGGGGGACCTCCCGACCTACGGTGGGCTGCACAAAGCCCCAGGTAAGTACAAATTTCAGTTATTTTTAGAGCTCCGAGTCCCTTTAACACTGCAGTCCTTAGGAGGTTAACCTCCCTGACATTCAATTACCCCAGAATTTCTGTGCAAAAAGTGATCCAATTATTTTCATAATTTTTTTTCCTGTAACTTGCCAAAATGTGTCATGCGAGGGTCCAGTATACAGTACATGAGAGTATTGACGTGTATGCATGTCAATATCGCTCGCAGCATGTTTTGTATTGACGTGCATAACCATCAATACTGCCAGGGAGGTTCACCACTACAGGACCACAGGCTTACATCCCCCTAGTGTCCAGGCCATTTTTTTCTAAACAGCACTGTGCAGCTTTAACAGTGTATTGCACGGCCATACAACTTAGCACCCAAATCAATCTTACCTCCTTTTCTTCTCACCAGCAGAGCTTTCTGTTGGTGGTATCGGTTTGCTGCTGACATTTTTTTTTTTTTTTATTAATGTAAACAGTGGATTTTTTTTTTTTTATTACAATTGTTTTCCTCTCCGTCCCTCACCCCTAAATTGGCCGACTGCGCTCCGTCCTTTACAGTACCCTCTCATAGGCACCAGCGTATGAGAGGGTTTAGATTGTGAGCCGATCAAAAGGACAGCTCATATCGCTGTACAAACGAAAATAGCAGTTGTTTTTTTGTTTAACAGCCTGCCAGCTCCGATCACGGCTGGCAGGCTGATCATGGATCCCGCTGTGTCTCTTGACAGGGAATGCGTGTGAGCATTCCCTGCTAATCCAGGATGTTAAGAAGTCCTGGGGAGCCACTCTGCGGCCGCTAATTGGCGTTAGGTGGTCGCAGAGTAGTTAAATAGGAACTTTAACCCAGGATCGAACTTCATCACAATCAGTGAAAGATTGAAAGACAAATATCTTTCGGTGCAATCATTTTGTTTTTCAAAAACTTTTATCTTGTGTGTACCCAGCTTTAGTATTCAAAATCTGCTCGCTCTCACACTATATGGAGGTGGTAAAATTGGTCAGTGATTGGCCAATTATAATTGAAAGTGCGGATTAAGCTTTATACATGGCGACTATCAATCATTCCTTGATCTATTTTTTTGCAAAGTATTGCTACGGTATATATTTTTTTTTCCCTACTACTATGGGCTTGATTCACAAAGCGGTGCTAACTGTTAGCACGCCTATGAAAACCATCTTAGCACGTCTAAACGAGCTTTTCGCGCATAAAACTTTATGCGCGTAAAACTTTACGCGCACACTGCACAGAGCGCAGGGCGCTCCGCGCGAAGTGCCCATTAAAGCCTATGTGACTTAGCGCGCATAAAACTTTGCACGCACAAAGTTAGCGTGCGATCTGATTGAGAAATCCGGTGCTAACCTACTTAGCACCCTGGTTAGCACGTCTAAAGACTTTAGACGTGCTAAGTAGGTTAGCACCGCTTTGTGAATCAAGCCCTATCTTTTGGTAAAGTTTCTTTTTAATGTTACTTATGTGAAAAGCGAAAGGTAAGAGAGGCTTCCTGGGTTAAATATCAACTTTTCGTGCTGCTGTGCTGGGTGACGCAGTATTGTCGAGTGTGCTAATATTTGTGTTCTTATACATTCTATAGGTCTATAGGATGAGAAGCCGAGAGGTTACAATAAAGTAAAGAGTGCCAGTGGCGGTATCCATGGCTGCACTCTGCTCTGAGTACTGGAGCAGGATACTCTCAGGGTGGAACGCACCGGCTACAAAATGAATTATAGAGCGGGCTGACAATGCAGCTATAACACAGAGATATTTCTGGATCGTGGTAGTCAGCGTGCTAATAATCAGTACTGCGTGACACAGAACAGCCTCTTCCCAATTCATCCGACACCCAGCTTCAAAATGATGATGCTAACGTCAGACTTTTATATATTCATTTTTTTCATATTTATTCATAGTCCGCTATGGATGGGTACACTTATACAGTAGGAAAAAAAACGCTCTACCTCTTATACCGGAGCAGAGGTGCTGGAAGCCAAATTGCATAGGCTGGATCATAAAGAAGATGAAATCCGCATGATAATGGTAGAGCCTATTACCCCCTATCCTTTATTTCCCCTTCAACCATCCCTTTTCCTTATACCCCTAAATAAACACACGGACTACTTGGCTTTGGAATAATTTAGGCCAGAGCAGCCCCACTTTATTTAACCAAATTTAACAATAACCCACAACATCATAAACATTACAAAATTAACCATCTCGGATTATCACAGAGAGCTGGGGTACAGGGGTCCGGAGGTACCGAATGAAAGATACCCAAACAACACACGTGTGACATGCAGCCTTTTACCCCTCCACCACAAAAGGGCATGATCCCTTATGCCCTTGAGGCCCCCAACCGCAAAGCTCTCTGTATCCCGTCTTCAATCCCCAAAGCCCAAAGATCCATTCAGATGTCATTCAGGTGCACACCGTTCCTTCTAAGAAATAGCTCAATGTCCTCCTCCAGCTCCACATGTCTAATAGCCATCCCACCATTCCGCACGAAAAACCTTGCCACTCATGAGAGGCATCTTTATTGCTAAGGCTGCTAAGGCTAAAAAACTGAGATCGCAAAAAATTTTTACACTATCGGCAGAGCTGGATCTTTTATATAAGCGCCACTTCGGGACTACCACTAGAGAGATTTTACATGAGATTAATTTGAAACGAATTGAGCTGAATTCTATTCTGGATAACTCGCATGCTAGAGCATTGAAGTTTTCTAAAGCTAGATTTTTGTTGCGTGGAAATAATCCTTCTACCCAGTTTGCTCGTAAGCTTAATCAATACTATAAGCCCCCACAAGTTTATAAACTGAAAAACTCTAGAGGCATTGAGGAAGTATTACCTCCCAAAGTATTAAAAATATTTGAGGAATATTATCAAAACCTTTTAGGGTCTGAGATATCAGCTAATACCACTGAGCTTAAATCTTGGTTAGATTCCCTTCAGTTACCCACATTGACTTCAGAACAACTACAATTCCTCAATGCTCCAATTTCCTCCACAGAAGTAATAGCAACAATAAAATTCCTTTAAATCTTCCACTGCCCCCGGCCCTGATGGGTTTTCCCCGCTATACTATAAAAAATTTGCTGCCACATTGTCACTCCCTCTGACCTCTATGTTTAACGCTATTCTACAAGGTGAAAAACTCCCTTCGGAAATGCTCCTGGCAAACATGACCCTACTCCCTAAACCAGATGCCGACCACTCTTCCCCTGCCGGTTTTAGACCAATTTCAATCCTGAATAATGATATCAAACTCTTTGCTAAAATTTTGGCATCACGACTAGGTACCCTGGTGGGTGATTTGGTTGCTCCTTCCCAGACTGGTTTTATCCCTGGTAGACAAGGCTCTGATAATGTAAGATTGGCAATATATTACAAGATGCAGAAATTAAGAAATCAAAGTTTCTGATGTTGGGTCTTGATATCAGTAAAGCATTTGATTCCGTGGGTTGGCAATATCTGATCACTGCCCTGGAGAGCTTTGGCCTAACCGGATCCATCATTACAGCAGTTTTAGCTTTGTATGATTCCCCATCCACTGTGATTCGCACCCCTGGGGCAACTTCCACTCCCATTCATCTTAAAAGAGGCACCCGTCAGGGGTGTCCTCTCTCCCCATTGCTGTTCGCCCTCGCCTTAGAGCCTTTGGCGGTGGCGATTAGACAACATCCCAATATCTATGGATATGGTATTGATAATATCAAGCTTTCTTTGTATGCTGACGATGCTCTCCTATTCCTGACTAGACAACTAACCTCTTTACCTAATCTTTTCCAATTATTGGAGTCTTTTGCAAACTTTTCAGGGCTTAAAGTTAATTCGTCCAAATCCACAGCCCTCCCAATCAATCTATATCCGCATACGATTAGATGGTTAAATTCTACTTATAGTTTTAAATGGAGTCATACTAAATTTAAATATTTGGGAATCTTTCTTACACCTCGCTTTGGGGACCTATATGGAGCCAATTTTTCACACACAACTACTCAAATTACACAACTCTTGAAAATTTGGTCTACATATAAGGTGTCATGGCTGGGCAGAAATGTTGCTTGTAAAATGATTATCCTTCCCAAATTATTATATCTGTTTCGTATGCTTCCTATAACTATAACCAAGAAATCTATATCTACTATCCAATCACAAATCAATAGATTTATTTGGGACGGTAAGCCAGCTAGAGTCCGAGCACAGATTCTTTATAGACCCCCCTTGCAAGGAGGAATTGGCTTGCCGAGTCTATGGCATTATTACCTAGCCTCTAAACTTAGTCAATTGTTAGATTGGAACATAGATTCAAAGCCCCCGGCATGGTATCAGCTGGAATCCACCACAGTTTTTCTTTTCCACCTCAACTCACTAGCCGCGATAGTTTCCAAAAAGGATTTGACAGTCCTTGCTGGTAGGAATAGAATTGTATCGTCATTGGCCAAACTATGGATTTCGATAGCTTCTACATATAAACTTATGACTTTTTCCTCCTCCAGGATTTCTATCTTCGGTAATCCTCGGTTTGTTCCTGCCTTTAGGAACCCGCAGGTTTTCTCCTGGTGGAGAGATAAAGATCTCCACACAGCAAACAAATTTTGGATAAGTGATGTTCCGATTACCTTTAACATGCTCAGATTTAGTAGAGACACCCCTATGGAAGAAGCATATCGATTTTGCCAAATTAAACACTATTTCTCTTCAATCTTTTCCTCTTCTCCAGTATATGACCCTACTATGTTTGAATCACTATATTTTGGTTTTTCCCGTAGAAAAGGGTTAATTTCAATACTTTATGCTCTATTACTAGGACGCGATCACGATGATAAAATGTCATATATGAGAGCTTGGGAGCGGGATTTAGGTATCCAATATGACCGCGCTGATTGGTCTTCTGTCTGGACTGCTGTCTCTGGGGTGATTAAATCAAACATGGTAAAAGACACGGCTTACAAAATTTTGTTTCGTTGGTATTATACACCGTCTAAATTACATAAAATTTATCCTTCGGTCCCATCGACCTGTTTTCGGGCCTGTGGCATGGAAGGCACGTTGTTGCATGTTTTTTGGGATTGCCCTGTTGCACAACAGTTCTGGAACGCTTGGAAATCTTTGACTAAAGAGGTGTTTGGCTTTCCGGTGGCCTTAACCGCTCCCCAGGCCCTATTGTATACACAGAATGATGATGTCCCTGGTAAATTTAGGCCATTATACAGATACATGTTATTGGCTGCTCAATGGTCCATTGCTTATAAATGGAAATCCACTGACCTCGATTTAACATTGGTTACCCAACGTCTGGACCTTATGATGATGATGGATCGAGTGTATTATCATAGTACTGAGAACATGACCAGATTTGATCTTATTTGGGAACTTTGGAGGGCTCATAGACAACTTTAGTCGCCCCTGGACATGTGCATATACGGCATTTAACTAGTCATACAAGTTACTTATACTTCAGGACTCCTGTTTTTAGTAGATGTATACTGTGGATATAATGTTAAGTTGAGGTTTTTGTTCTGTTTTCTTTTCATGTGCGGTGCTGGAGAGCAACTTAATTATATTTAGTGATCTTCGAGGAGGACCGATCCCTGGGATCTCAGTCGGAGGTACCCTGTGCCCCATTTCCCAGGTTGAATGGTCCATTTTTATGAGCCAAGCTCCCCGGCCGCATCCTTTTTTTTTTTTTTTTTTTTTTTTTTTTGTATTGTGTTTGTTTTTTGCCTTTTTTTCCTTTTATTTTTAGGTTTTGTTAATTAGATTTTCTTTACAAATCATTTGAATAATTGATGTGCTATTTGATTGGCATCAGAAGTTGTTAAAATTGATAATCTGTTCAATAAAGCCTTTAATACAAAAAAAGAAAAACCTTGCCACTTCCTTATTAACCTTCCTGGCGGTAAGCCCGAGCTGAGCTCGGGTTATGCCGCCGGTAGGCACCGCTCAGGCCCCGCTGGGGCACTTTGCTAGTTGCGTGTGCAATCCGATCGCCGCCGCTACCCACCGATCCGCCGCTATCAGTCGCACCACAACCGCCCCCCCAGACCCCGTGCGCTGCCTGGCCAATCAGTGCCAGGCAGCGCTGAGGGGTGGATCAGAGTCCCCTTTGACGTCACGACGTCGAGGACGTCAGTGACGTCATCCTGCCCGTCGCAATGACTGGGGAAGCCCTCCAGGAGATCCCGTTCATTGAACTGGATCTCCCTCCGGCGATCGGAGGGGCTATCATGTAGCGAGACCTCGTCTCGCTACATGAAAAAAATTTATTTTTTTTTAAACGGCTGTGCTGCCCCCTGGTGGATTTTAATAAACCGCCAGGAGGGTTAGGTTTAATCCTCGCCTTGTTCACCTTTTTTACAGAATTGGCCAACCTCCAATACTCTCGAGCCACCACGTCCGACCAAACTACCACTGTTCCAGGGAACAAGGAACATGAAGCACCAGGACATCAGGAGCTCTATCTAATCTGGCTAATCTATGCAATTCAGGCAGCAGGCTGGGCCATACCATCCCAGGAAAACCCATCCAGTGAATACGTACCTGGGCCCTCGGAAAGCCCAGCTGGCGGCCTTCGGGCCTAACATCGGCCCTCCTGGCACCCCTGCTGACGTAGGAATGCCCCAGAATCCAAACGATGGCCGGAGCACCTGCAACAAGAAACAAGCTGACAGCAACAGATCCCTACCAACAACTCCAACCTACACTAAATGGGGCCTAACATAAGACCTATACCGCATGGAATCCCACCGCCCAATCCTCTTGATAACCCCCTCATCGAAACCCCAACGTGACGCTTCAGTAGCCGCCCCGATACTGAAGGAGTGGGAGGCAAACTCAGCATGTGGAAGGCCGAGGGCAGCCAAACATTTCCGAAATACCGACACAAATTGAAAACGGGACAAGGGAGTCCCGTCCTGGTGCGACAAAAACACAGGGGCTTGAAGAGGGCGAGCCGCCGGGAAAAGAGCGACACTACCATGGGGACACGATGATCCCCCAATCGGGAACAGCGTAATGTCACATCCTTTACCCAGCTGATCTGTTTTAGATCGCTGCAAACAACAACCGAATCGTTCAATGTCACATGCTTAGCAAGAATGCCCCCCACTCCCTGCTTATTAGGAATCACCAACTCCCCCACCCTGAAAGCCCCGAAAAGGGCCAGAACAAATGCGGTTTTAAATAAAACACTTTTGTAGCCTGAAGAACACAAACCCGGCAAAACCCCCAGCAACCTTCCCAGCACCTCAAACGTAACTGGGCGCCTTGCCTCCCTTCTCACTACCCCTTTCCGGTAACCCCTCAGCGCCTGCCGGACCCTAAAATCCTTAGTCATATCCCCAAATCCCCTCACCTTGAACCAAAATGCCATAGCAGGCATTTTCTTCGCTACAGCCGACATCGATGCCCCGTCCACAAAATTCTGACCCAGAAAATACAGCAACAAACACAAACACAATCTATCCTCCTCAGACACACAACCTCCCACCTGCAACACCAAAGCATCCCACTTGTTCCATACCGCCGCGTATGCTGCTGATGTTGACTCCGACAATGATCTCCCGATCATACAGGAAACGGCCCGAAGGGAATCTTCCACACCGTGGATGGGCAAGGAACCCCACGCTCTTCCGCCGTGGGAGCCGCCACCCGGGACCTGTCCCACTGAAAGCGAGAAAGCGCATCAGCAATCACATTGTCAACCCCAGGTACATGCACTGCAAACAAATATGTGTTAAGTCGCAAACACTCTAACACTAATTGCCGCAATAAACGAATCACCGGGAGGGATGACGCAGAGCAATTATTGATCGCAACCACCACCCCCATATTGTCACAATGCACCCTGACCCTCTTATTGGCCAGCTGTTGCCCCCAAATACTCAAAGCCACCACTATTGGGAACAATTCCAACAACACCAGGTTAGAGGTGAACCCAGCCTCAATCCAAGACGCATCCCAATGGGCCGCACACCATTGTCCCTTTAGGAACGCCCCGAAGGATAGCGACCCCGATGCATCAGTAAACAATTCCAACTCTGAATTACTCACCGTATCCTGCATCCAAAAGGCCCTGCAATTGAATTCTGCCAGGAACATTAACCACACCTGAAGATCCGCCCGAAGATCCGCCGTCAACCGAATACGGTGATGCGGGGCCGACACCCCCGCCGTCGCTAAAGACAACCGCCTGCAAAATATACGCCCCATGGGCATAATTCTGCAGGCAAAGTTCAATTTGCCCACTAGCTATTGAACCTCTCTCAACGTCATTTTCCGACTCTGAATCGCAAACAAAATTGACTCCTTCAAGTTATCCACCTTGTCCTGTGGCAGGCTGCATTCCATCAACTCTGTATTGATAGTAATGCCCAAAAACTTCAGCGCCGTGATGGGTCCCTCTGTTTTCTCCTCCGCTAACGGAACCCCAAAACGCTCACAAACGTGCCTCATTATAGCCAACGCGTAAGCGCAATCTGGCGAATCAACCGAACCCATGAACAGGAAGTCATCAAGATAGTCAATGACCGACTATACACCTGACACCTCCTTCACTACCCACGCCAAGAAACTGCTAAACTTTTCAAAAAACGCGCAAGAAATCGAACAACCCATGGGAAGGCATCTATCCACAAAATACTCACCTTTCCAAAAGCAACCAAGCAACCGAAAGCTGGCCGGGTGAACTGGTAACAACCTAAAAGCCGACTCAATATCCGTTTTTGCTAAACGCGCGCCCTGCCCCAAACGCCTAACCCAGCTTAACACCGCATCGAAGGACGTATAAACCAATCATTAACTGAGGAACCCCGAGGAAAAGATAAATGGTAAATGGCGAACCGGAAAGACCCTGGCTCCTTCTTAGGCACCACCCCGAGAGGTGACACGACCAAGCCAACCAGGGGATAAGACTGGAAAGGACCCGCCAACCTCCCTGCTTCTATTTCCTTTGCTAACTTCTTATCCACCACCTCTGGCCGCTCATTAGCAGACTTTAAATTCCTAAATGGGGGGCTAGACTGCAACAAGCAACTACTAGGGATCACGAAACCTTCCTTAAAACCTGAACGTAAACATTCGGCCACCTCCCGCCTAGGAAACCTGCTTAGAAACCCCGCCATCTCTGCCACCCTCACCGGCGTCGTCCCTCTTGTGGCCAGAATCTGCGGGCTTATTCCTCTTCTGCTTGTACCATCTCGCGACAGTGTGAGAGCCTCCGCAATTGGAGCACTCATGCTTAAAACGACAGGATTTCCCGAATCGACACGATCCGTCGTTATATTGCCAGCACACCCCTTTTCCTCTACCGGCCGGCTGGCCACCTGAAGATGACCCGCTGGCCGCCGTCTGAAACGACTGCAGGCTCCTGGATGGAATCATCAGCCGCATCCACAAAGTAATATCCCAGCGGCTGATCACTTTGCAGGCGGAGGGTCCCTAGGGGGGCTCCCTACGCGACGCTGCGCTCTTCCTTGCAGCTCTGGACTGAGCCTGTCTGGCGGCCGCGAAGTCCGTCTCTCAACATCTTGTGGGGCCTGAGCGCTGGTCACCGCATCTACCGCTGGTCCTTCAGGCGCACCAGCCTCTGCTGCCGTGCTCGCCCCCATCGCCGCTAACTGCACCTGGACCCAAGTCGGTCCCCTCGGTGCGGCCTCCGTCCGGATCCTACCCACTAGCTCCTCCAGGCTCTCTATCGCTGCTATCTCGGGCGGGCGCACAGCTTCCAGTCAGCTTCTCACCTCGCTAACTGCAGCTGAATGAACCCGCCCCCCTTCCCTTGCCGCCTTACCCACAACTCTCCCTGCTCCTCTCCGGGCAAACCCTGCCCCCAAAAGCTAACCCTTTCACCACCGGGGGATCGGCTAACCCATCATGCTGGGCCTTCTGCATTCCCTCTGCTCCGCTCCAGGCCCTTACTCACTCGCAGGTTGTAAAGTCCAAAGGGTTTTTTATTCCAGAATCTCAGATACAGCAAAACGGCTTTTTGCTGTATCTGTGATTCTGGAATAAAAAACCCTTTGGACTTTACAATCTGCGAGTGTGCGGATTGCATCTTCTTTATGAGGATGGGTACACTTAGGGCCATTTCACACCGGCTGCATTCCGTTGGGTTTTTGAAAAGGCTTGCAATTTTCCAAACGCAAGTACAGTAAGGTTACAATGGGAATCATGGGAACGCATTCATACTGATTGCATTTCTAATTTTCTAACAAGACAATCGTAGTTCTGCTGCATTTTTCCTGCGTTTCGATTGAGTCCAACATAGTGAAAATCATGTGCAAGGCAGAGGACACACTTGTCTTTCAGTTTCCTGTGTGCGTTCTTCTGCATGTTTTCTGCACACCGGGGGCTTGATTCACTAAGACAAATAGCACGTCTTATCAAAGTTAACATGCCTTATCATAGCATAGCAAACTTATGCCTGCTAATTGGCAATGACAAGAGCTCCACTCATCCTGCCCTGAGCCCCTGCGGGTTCATAGTGCTCGCTATGCTACTCTAATAAGGCGTGCTACCGTTGATAAGGCGTGCTATTTGTCTAAAGGTGGCAAGGTGGCCATACACTGGTCGATTTGCCATCAGATCGACCAACAGATAGATCGCGATCAGATCAGAGAGGGATCGTATGGCTGCCTTCACTGCAAACAGATTGTGAATCTGCCGCTGCTGCCCATCCGCCCCCCCCTGGTCTCCGCTGTCTTCTTCTCCGCGCTGGGCTCAGAGTCCGGCAGGCTTCACTGAACTTCTTGTCCGGGGGAAGTATAAACAGTAGAGGGCGCTCTACTGTTTAAACTTACTGCCGGGACAGGAAGTTCAGTGAGGCCTGCCGGACTCGGAGCCCAGCGCGGAGAAGAAGACAGCGGAGAGAGCGGGGACTCGCGGCGGTGGAGCAGGTAATGTATTGCCGCTGTATTGCGTTGCTCGTCGGGCATTCGAACGCCGCTGTCGATGCACTCCCGACCCGCCGGCGATCGAGCAAAATCTTCCGCACAGACGGATCGACGGGAACGATCGATTTCGGACAGAAATCAATCGTTCTGTCAGCACTTGCGCAACGATTTCACAGCAGATTCGATCACGTTTACCTACTTTTTATATGCCATACGATTATCATATTTGCATTTGTGCATAAGTATTATTATTCATTTAGAAGTTATAGGTTTCTAAAAGTACAGTTTTTTGCTTTGTGAGCTGACTTTGCATTTTATTAATAACTGGTTTTATTCATTGCTGTTTTGCAGGCAGACATGCTTTCAGTGTCTCTCTGTCTCCAGCAGCTCCTGCACAGTCAGAGAATGTGTCACATTCCTCACTTGATACATTTAAGTAAACACAAGATAACATTATCTAAAGTTCGGATGCATCTGCAATTCACTGCACTCAACTTTCAAGCTCTGTGTGTAACCCTTCGAATGCTGGTCTAGTAAAAAAAATGCTGGTTGCATATAATATGCTGTAAATAATGTTTTAGAGCAAAGATGAAATGCAGGGTTATTTCCACTTTAAGAGTAAACTAGCCCATTGAATAACATGAAATTTCAGTTTAAATCCGTTTTTATTTGCAGAAAACACGCAAAAAAACTGTGTGTGTCCCCTGCCTAAAGGCTCATACACACATCAGACCATAGTCTTTTGAAAATGAAAGATCACAGACCAATTTTACCCCCTTCCATGTAGTATGAGAGCCATACTCTACACAGTTTATTCTATGGAGCTGAACTCCCCATCAGACAGAAATCTTTGCAAGATGCTGCACACAAAGATGCTGTAGACATTCAAAAGATCGGTTGCTGCAAAAGATCAGTTCCTGCAAAATGCATTTCATTCATAGTCTATGATATCTGCAGATCTCATACACACCTTGTTTAACAGACATTCATCTGCAGATCAGATCCACCAGGATGGATTTTCAGATCTGCAGATGATTGTCTGATCTGCAGATGAATGTCAGTTAAACAAGGTGTGTATGATGATCTGCAGATCTCTTAAGCCCCATCTACACCATGCCATATTGCAGCGATCCGCCTCTTCCGCGTGCCCGCCGCGTCCCCGCTCGCCGCGCGTGCGCCGCATTCGATTCCCCGCTCGTGCCCACTCGTCCCCACCGGCGCCGCTTATCTCCCGCACGATTCCCTGCCATTGTCCCCTCGCGGGGAGCGAGCAGGGAATCGGCGGTGCGGAGATCCGTCCTGTCGGATCTTATCAATCGAGCTGCATCAGCGGCTCGATTGATAAGGAGCATCGCAGCCGCATCTACTCGTGTAGATGCGGCTTTAGACTATGAATGCAATTTGCAGGAACAGATCTTTTGCAGATACTGATCTTTTGTGTCTGTACAGCATCTGTGTGTGCAGCATCTTTTATCTGATGGGGAGTGCAGCTCCATAGAATAGACTGTGTAGAGTATGGCTCTCATACTACATGGAAGGGGGTAAAATTGGTCTGTGATCTTCCATTTTCAAAAGACTATGGTTTGATGTGTGTATGTGGCCTAAAGCTACGTACACACATGCGACAACGATCGTTTGTTGTCAACGATGAATGAACTTTTAATTGATGAAAGAACGACCTAAGTAAAGTTAGTTTTAAAAGGTGTGTAACGATCAGATCGTTAGAACGAATGTTACATCACGTAAAAGCAACTATTGCGCCTGCGCATAATAATGAAAAGTTCCATGGAGAAATAGTGAAATGCGCATGTCAGGCCTAGTACGAACGACCGTTTCCAATGATGTACTACTTTTGCAAACGATCGTCGTTGGAAAAAATCCGCCAAGCTAGATCGTTCGTTTTTAACGATCTAGCTCGTCTGTCGTTAGACTTAATGGTCGTTGGCTGCTTTTTTTAAACGATCGTCGTTTGAAATGATCGGGGAACGATCGTATCAAATGACTATAGTCGCATGTGTGTACACACCTCAAGACCCGTGAGGGAGTCTTTCAATTAACTTTTCTCACTGGTATTCTACTCAAGTATAGAATGAAGCTAATGTATGTGATTAATATAGTATGGTATCTATTTTAGTTTATTTATTGAGAATGCTGATTTTACAGTCATGAGCGCACTCCGTTCTTTGGGAAAGACTTTTCTTGGGAAATGTTTATATTTGCATATGTTACCCTATTAGCTGAAATTATGTCTTGGGTAACACAGAAAGCACGTCGTTGGTTTGTCACAGCAATCAATATCCAGACTTTTTATCAGCTTGCGAGCTACTTCAGAAATGACAAATTGAAAATGATCTACCATGTAGAATCTACCTAAAGATGCAAGCCACAACAGCACATGCACAGCGGTGGTCCATCAGTGATTACAACAAGCCTAAGGAAATTAGATGCATCTTAGAAAGTCCTCCTCAGGAAGGGCTCAAACCCACTAAGTCTTTGATCGCATCTAAAATTGCAATCGATGAGGTCAGCATTTTGCGAGTGATGTTTTTTGTTGCGACTCCCGGCGCTTACCTTTGTGCTACGATTTTTTGTAAAGCGCTTTTGCAGAGCGATTTGTTTGTTCGCTTCCTGCCGCAAGTTCTTGCTAATGCAATGCTATGGGGGACTTTTATAAAATCAAATCGCTCAAGTGGGATCACGCCCATAGCATTACATTAGCAAGAGCTTTTCAAATCACAACTGCTTAGTAACAGCCTGCTAGTGGATTCCAGGTCTAAGGCCAGTTTAAAGCCTGGAACCCACTACAAAACTCTATCGCTAATCGCAATCGCTAGCGTTTTTAATAAGCCGTTTGTAAGCGATTTCATGAGCGATTGCTGGCAATTTTGGTAGCGTTTTTTTAAAAAGTGTCAGCTTCTTGCCAGCGACTGTGTAGCTATTTTTTTTTTACAGTGTGCAGTAATGTAAAAATGCAACCAAAATCGCTCTGTGTAGGTTTTGAAGAGCGATTACTCCAGCGTTTATATACTTTACATTGCAGAAACGCTAAAAATGCTGTATGTTCTGCGTTCACGATTTTAGTAGTCGCAATTGCTCCAGTGGAATTTGGCCCATTCATTAACACTTGCTGAGCATTTAGGGAAATCGCTAGCGTTTTGAATCGCTCCCTAAACACTCACAAAATCGTTCTAGTGGGTTCCAGCTCTCAGGGCTCAAACCCACTAGAAGCCTTTTCTAAGCGCTAGAGAACGCCACCGCTGCAACTCTGCTTCAGTTGCTGATCTGACATATTCATACAGCACGCGTTTAATCCCATTTCTATGGACAATTTTGTGCAAAAAGGACTTATTGATTGTCATCATTTACACTGTGATGCATTGTTTGCTGTGATTTTCCAGTG
Source organism: Hyperolius riggenbachi (assembly GCF_040937935.1). Lineage (NCBI taxonomy): Eukaryota > Metazoa > Chordata > Amphibia > Anura > Hyperoliidae > Hyperolius > Hyperolius riggenbachi. The sequence goes on from NC_090655.1 coordinate 59,828,304, forward strand.
TTTCCAGTGCAGCCGTTATATGTGTATATTTTGTACATATCTGCCGATTTGTATCTGTAATCGACTGATTGGTTTGTTACCCTTTACAATATATCTCATTAATTGCAAATCAACTTGCAAGGTGTGCGTGTCTTGTTGTATTTACTGGATGCGATGCCACATCTCACCACAATGCAAAAAAATTACTAACATATGACCCTGACGGGATGATATGGATAGGGACGACCCCCGCACAGTGTCATACTACATGCTGGGCAGGAAGTAAGTCACTGGTATTCCCATCGGTCCACGCATGCGCTCTGTGACGCACCACAGTCCAGTCGATGAAATTCCTCCGTCTCTTACTGACTCCAATGACTTCTGCCGCCTCTGCGTTGAGGAAGTCATGGGGTAAAACGCTGCACATTTTTGCATCGGTTTGGCAGCAACGTGATGTGTGCAAGGGTCATCCACTTGTATTGGCGTTGTGTTACCCTGCGGTTAAACAGGGTAATGCAAAGCAAGTGTAAAAGGAGCCTAAACCAAATAGACAGTGCTTGACCAAATAGAGTCACAATATCATTGTAACAATCTCATGCTCAGTGTCCGCAAAAAACTGTAATCAGTGTATGGCTCCCAGGCTCCCCCTTCACCTCAAATCAAATGGATGCCGGCCAGATACCCCGGAGCGCGACCAACCCCCCCCCCCCCCCCGGTGTGTTTGCTGGCCAGATCTCCCCCTCGCTTACTTCTCCCCCTATGCACTGACTCCCCCCCCCTCCCCCGCAGTGTAGCAAAGCCAGTGGGAGATGCACACATTCACCCCCTGAACGATCCAATCATCTGTCTCCCCTGTAGTTACTCTGTTCCGCACTTCCTGCTTCGTATCTGCTTCCTGTGTGTATCTCTCGCGAGCAAGCGGGTAAATCTGGCCGGAGGTAGCCACGGGTGGGGGGAGCTGGGTGCTGGGGCTGGTTACCTTTGCCCCGGGGCCCCATTGTAGCTAGAACCTGCCCTGATGGCTCCCCATGATAGCGTAGATCCCACAATATAACAGCTTTCAAAAAAAAAAAAAAAGTAACTTTATTAACAAAACAAACAATTCAGATGTCTGTGGGGTTCCGCGGAAATTGGAAAGACTCTTGTTGAAATGCGGAATTCAGTCGGAATCCGCATTTCCAAGCATCCCTAGTTCTAAACAGTGTAAGGCTCCTTTTTCACTTGCAAGCACAATCGCAAATGCGTTCGCGCTTGCAAAAGCTTCTTTTCCCACTCGACACGATTACGACATTCACCGCCAGGAGCAAAACGCAATTGCGGCAATAATCGTGCAGCACTACGATTGTGCTCTGAGAAAAATCGAAACGTGCTAATGGTGATGGTGCACTAGCAATGGGAAAAAAAACGCCAGCGATCCGATTGTTCAAATGGATCGCAGCTAGTGGAAAAGGGCCCTTACTGTGGAGCACCAAGTAACCACTGCGCTCAGCAGTTAAAGTGAACCTGAGACAGTGCACACTGCATTATTTATACTTACCTGAGGCTTCCTCCAGCCCCATGTGCTCCCTTGCCGTCCTTCCACCTGGTCTCTCGCAGTAGCCGCTGGTATTTTTGTCAGCCAGTCTCGTTCTTTTCCGCATGTTCAGCCCAGCTGCGCGTGGCCCTGCTGTGCTCCTGCAGCCGCCCCTGTCGTGTTCTGCCGCCTCCAGCCGCCCCCGTCGTGTTCTGCCGCCTCCAGCCGCCCCCGTCGTGCTCTGCCGCCTCCAGCCGCCCCCCGTCGTGCTCTGCCGCCTCCAGCCGCCCCTGTCGTGCTCTGCCGCCTCCAGCCTCCCCTGTTGTGCTCTGCCGCCTCCCCTGTCGTGCTCCTGCAGCCTCCAGCCGCCCCTGTCATGCTCCTGCAGCCTCCTGCCGCCTGTTGTCCTCTTCAGCATTTGGGGGAAGAGGATAACTGGCCTCGACTGATAGAAATACTGGCGGCTACCACAGGAGAATGGAGGGGCCGGGGAGGGCGGCAAGGGAGCCCACTAACCTCATAGGGACCACATGGATGCTGGAGGAAGCCTCAGGTAAGTATAAATAATGCAGTGTGTACTGTCTCAGGTTCACTTTAATATTAACTCAATAGCCTATGTACACACAGGATAAGAAGAATTTTATCAAATTTATATGCTGAAATAGGAACAACAGTAAATGAATCCACAATGTAAAGTAATAATATCAACAAGGTATTTTAACACAGTCATGAAATAAATGCATATAAATATATTCAGGTATATGTAATCGGATAACAAGGTACCTTCTGATGAGAGCTATAGCAAAGTCCAGACGATGGGGTCCTGGAAGATGGTGATAGAGATGAGGTCCATTGCTAAGTCCACAGAGCAGAGGTTGGAGATCGCAGCGATGGGGAGATCTGGCGATTATGCATTTATTCAGGATCCAGTGTAGGCCTTTACTTTTCCTCATTTGCATAATGCAGTGTTCTCCGCAGTCAACGAAGCCTATCTACACTGGCACAAAGTCCCTACTGATTGGCTAATCTGTCATTGCAACCGGATCTCTACTACATATGGGTCGTCGGATGCCTAACCTCACACTATCCTGTGCTATAAACTGATTCCTAATCTAGAGCAAACTAGATATTCCACACCAGGAATACTGAAAAGGAGTATGATTATTATTATTTAGTAAACCTCTTACGCAGCACTATACAGAGTATATAGCCTTGTCAATAACTGTGCCTCAAAAGGTCTCACAATCTAATCCCTACCATAGTTTTGGTATGTTGGAGGAAACCAGAGTATCCAAAGGAAACCCATACAGACACAGGGAGGACATACAAACTCCATGCAGCTAGTGCCCTTACTGGGAATCAAACTAGGGACCGAGCACTGCAAGGCTAGAGTGCTATCCACTACGCCACTGTAAGATAACAACATTCTTTGCTGGTACAAAAGTATACAGAATTCTATATTCACAAAAGTGATCTCTGATCACCTCCAGTAGCACAGACCCGCTAATACTGAGTACAGTACAAGTAAGTGTATTATGTCGTGGCATAACTAAAGAGCTACATCCCCTATTGCTACGCCACTGATATTATGCTTCAAACACACAGCCTGTTTATACAGCCACAGTGTCACTTGTCTGCCAGCCTGGTGTGTCATACAGCTGCAGTGTCACTTGTGTGCCATACAGCCACAGTGTCACTTGTCTGCCACCCTGGTGTATCATACAGCTGCAGTGTCACTTGTCTGCCAGCCTGGTGTGTCATACAGCTGCGGTGTCACTTGTCTGCCCTGGTGTATCATACAGCCGCAATGTCACTTGTCTGCCAGCCTGGTGTGTCATACAGCCGCAGTGTCACTTGTCTGCCAGCCTGGTGTGTCATACAGCCACAGTGTCACTTGTCTGCCAGCCTGGTGTGTCATACAGCCGCAGTGTCACTTGTCTGCCAGCCTGGTGTGTCATACAGCCGCAGTGTCACTTGTCTGCCAGCCTGGTGGGTCATAAAGCCGCAGTGTCACTTGTCTGCCAGCCTGGTGTGCCATACAGCCCCAGTGTCACTTGTCTGCCAGCCTGGTGTGTCATACAGCCGCAGTATCACTTGTCTGCCAGCCTGGTGTGTCATACAGCCGCAGTATCACTTGTCTGCCAGCCTGGTGTGTCATACAGCCGCAGTATCACTTGTCTGCCAGCCTGGTGTGTCATACAGCCGCAGTATCACTTGTCTGCCAGCCTGGTGAGTCATACAGCCACAGTTTCACTTGTCTGCCAACCTGGTATGGAAGATCTACAGAAATGAAAGTTAATATACCCCAGGATTAGCAGGCCAAGAATCTTCACAGTTCACACAGACTTCCTAGAGCTCTCCTCAGAACAGAAGACTCCGCCCACCAGTCTTGGGTTTGCCAGGAAACCGGGGCAGTCAACATCACACAACTTTATCCAAATCATCCAAAAGACACAAACAGTTCACAGAGGAGTGATTTTAGGGCTCAAGTCCACAGGCTGTTGAACTGTGTGCTCAGCAAGCAATTACCAGGCAGCAGTGAGCAGTTGTAAGAGTTTGAGAGGCTTTTCACTGCCTATAAACTGCTTGTAGAAATGAGGCCTTATAAAGCCTGGATTTTATGTGAAATCTGGTGCCCAGTGCCCTATACTCCTGCTTGAATTGGAATACTGTGTGTAACCAAAGCACAGGTGGAGTCCGGAACTTTAGGACGCAACTCTGCCTGCATTTAGAGTCAGTGCTCTTGCCTAACTACATTGAGCCAAGGTCCTTACCTCAACCAGGGCCCCATTTTAGCTTACTAATATATATATATATATATATATATATATACCTATTTACTTACCTGGGGATTCTTCCAGCCCCCTGAAGTTTTCCTAGTCCCCCATTGTCATCCGTGCATAGCCGTTCGTCCGCTGTCTCCCTCCGTAATTTGTCTGACTGACAATTTTGCCGGCAGCATTCTGTTCATGTGTGGTAACAATTCTTTGCTTCCTGCGCAAGCGCAGAGTGCAATGGAGGACCAGGACGTGCAGCATGTGACACTGCGCATATAGAATTGGAGGGGGACACCGGAGGAATAGCAGAATGCGGGATGCCTGCAAGGGACCAAGAAGACCTCAGGGGGCTGGAAGAAGCCACAGGTGAGTAAATGGGCACGATTTGGCACAATGTTTCACGATTCTTCCCCTGGACCGCGGGTATGCGCGACGTTACATGATGGGCGCAAATGGGAAGTCGAGTGATTGCAGTATTTTGCGCGGAGTAATCGAGAATCTTACAGATTCGATCTGCCGTGACGGTAGTTCCATCGCCTTTTCTCAGCCTAAACACACGGCCAGAGCACCAGAAAGGACAAAGAGAGGAGAGCTGTTTGACAACAAGGTAGGAAATACTGTTATCATGCAGCTGGTGCCATTTATGTCACTCCCTTTGCTACCGCCTTTCTCTGGGTGCCCAGACACCTTACTTTTTAAATTAAAATTTTCAAGAAGGAAGCCCCTTCTGCGCACAAAGGTAGCTCCATCTACGGCTGTGAAAATGCCACCCATGCCAGCAGAGCTCCCTCACCCACCATTGGCAAGCTCGCCCATGACAATTTGGAGTGGAGAGGCAGCTCACTCCCCGAGCAGCCTCACTGCATGTGTAGTGAGAGCCGGGAGGACAGCTCTCCCTGCTGCCGCTAATCTCCCTGGTGGCGTTAAATACTATACCCCCTCATCGCAACTCGAAGGGAGGTGTAATTTGGGGTCCAGTGATTGCCGGAGCCCCAAATTACTCTTACGCGCCCCACACAGCATAACATTATGGGGTGCCTGATTTTGTCCTCACTGACCTATCCCTCCCCCTCCACCCACACTGACCTTTCCCTCCCCTGCACCCATACCGACCTCTCTTTCCCCCAGCACTCTCACTTACCTCTCCCTTTATCAGCACCCTCACTGACCTCCCCCAGCACCCACACTGACCTCTCCCTCCTCCAACACCCTCACTCTCCTCTTCCTCCCTCAGCACCCTCACTGACCTCCCCCAGCACCCACACTGACCTCTCCCTCCTCCAACACCCTCACTGACCTCTCCCTCCCTCAGCACCCTCACTGACCTCCCCCAGCACCCACACTGACCTCTCCCTCCTCCAACACCCTCACTGACATCTTCCTCCCTCAGCACCCTCACTGACCTCCACCTGCAGCCATATTGTCCTCTCCCTCCCCAGCAGCCTCACTGACCTCTCCCTCCTCCAGCACCTTCACTGACCTCTCTATTACCCAGCACCCTCACAGACCTCTCCCTCCACCAGCACCCTCACCGACCTCTCCCTCCCCTGCACCCATACCGACCTCTCCTTCCCCGGCACCCATACCGACCTCTCTTTCCCCCAGCACCCACACTGACCTCTCCCTCCTCCAACACCCTCACTGACCTCTTCCTCAGCACCCTCACTGACCTCCCCCAGCACCCACACTGACCTCTCCCTCCTCCAACACCCTCACTGACCTCTCCCTCCCTCAGCACCCTCACTGACCTCCCCCAGCACCCACACTGACCTCTCCCTCCTCCAACACCCTCACTGACCTCTTCCTCCCTCAGCACCCTCACTGACCTCCACCTGCAGCCATATTGTCCTCTCCCTCCCCAGCAGCCTCACTGACCTCTCCCTCCTCCAGCACCTTCACTGACCTCTCCCTCCCCTGCACCCATACCGACCTCTCTTTCCCCCAGCACTCTCACTTACCTCTCCCTTTACCAGCACCCACACTGACCTCCCCCAGCACCCACACTGACCTCTCCCTCCCCTGCACCTACACCGATCTTTCTATCCTCCAGCACCCTCAGCGACCACTCCCTCCCCCAGCACCCTCACCAACCTCTCCCAGCACCATCACCGACCTCTCCCACTCCCAGTACCGTCACCAACCTCTCCCAGCACCCTTACTGACCTCACCCTCCCCAATCTCTCTCTCCCCCTGAACAATCACTGACCTCACCCTCCCCAGCACCCTCACTAACCTCTCCCTCCCCCAGCACACTCACTGACCTCTCCCCCCCCCCTCGCTGACCTCTTCCTCCCCCAGCACCCTCACTTACCTCTCCCTCTACCAGCACCCTCACTGACCTCCCCCAGCACCCACACTGACCTCTCCCAGTACCCTCACTAAGTTCTCCCTTCCCCAGCACACTCACTGACTTCTTTCTCCCCTGCACCTACACCGATCTTTCTATCCTCCAGCACCCTCATTGACCACTCCCTCCCCCAGCACCCTCACCACCCTCTCCCAGCACCATCACTGACCTCTTCCCTAGCAACCTCTCCCCTCCCTGCACCATCAAGTACCACTCCCTCCCCCAACATCCTCACTGGCCTATCCCTACCCCAGCACCCTCACTGACCTCCCTTCCCCAGCACCCACACTGTTCTCTCCCTCCCCAGCAGCCTCATTGACCTCTACCCCATCCAACATCCTCACTAGCCTATCCCTCCCCCAGCACCCTCATTGACTTCTCCCTCTCCCCTGCACGCACACTTGTCATATGCCAGGGGGGCCCTCTAGCTACGCATACTGCAGGTACCTCTGGTTACTAATGTTTCCACCTACACTGGGGGTGACCTAATACTGGGAGGTATCTCTAGCTCCCTAAACGGAAGCAGTAGATTTGGGCGCATGAGACAAGTGGACAAAAAGGGCGCCCCATTCACTTCCATTATAAATATCGTTTAATGGGCGCTGAACAGGGAAAAAAAGGCGCCGGAGATTATTAACGTTTTAACAAACGGCGCCCGGAGATTTTTAAGGATTTATAACGGCGCCCGGAGATTTTTAAGGATTTATAACTATGTTTGTGATGATTTAAGTTTACAAAATGAGCCCGTGACGAATAACGTTTATGAAGATACTAAATCACTATTTCTAAAACATTTCTAAAACATTATTATCCACCCAAAAAAAAAATTTACATTTTTTTCTTTACATTTTTTATTTATTAATGTCTGTAAAACATTATTATCCATAGGGGGTTTTAGGTTTAGGCACCAACAGGGGGGTCTTAGGTTTAGGCACCAACTGGGGGGTCTTAGGTTTAGGCACCAACTGGGGGGTCTTAGGTTTAGGCACCAACTGGGGGGTCTTAGGTTTAGGCACCAACTGGGGGGTCTTAGGTTTAGGCACCAACAGGGGGGTCTTAGGTTTAGGCACCAACAGGGGGGTCTTAGGTTTAGGCACCAACTGGGGGGTCTTAGGTTTAGGCACCAACTGGGGGGTCTTAGGTTTAGGCACCAACAGGGGGGTCTAGGGGTTAGGGATAGGTACAGGGAGGGTTTTTAATAAACGTAAATATAAGTTTCACTTTACAAACAGGGAAGATTAACGTTTTAAGAATTGCCGATCTCATACACATTATTTAGTGATTTATAAATTCTTAAAACACTATTTATAAACGAAATTCTACACAATATTTCTATGAACGATATTTCCATTTATCGTTTATACCACGCGCCCTTTTTTCCCGACGCCCTTTTCGTACGTACGCCCCTAAACTGGAGGCTAAGTGGCACATAGGTACCTTAAAAAAAATTGGGGGTGGGGAGCTTAATCAAAATTTTGCTATGGGGCCCTATTATTTTTAGCTACTCCCCTGACGGTACCGTGTACAAAGAAATGCATAAGCGTACGGTAAGTTACATAACCTTTCGGTATCTTTCAGCATTCAATAATTCAGAATTCAATAATTTAATAAAGAACAAGCAACCCCCATTAGGTCTCTCAGTGTAAGAGCAAAACAAGCAATGAGCTCCAGGATATACATTAGAAGTTTGCAGATATATATAGCGGCTGGCATTTAAAACTGATGAGTATAAATATACGAGAAAATCAGATCAGGACCCTAATCACACGGGTAGACAATCCCAGAATGCTTTGAACTGCAGTAAAGAGGCCAATTCACAAAAGTTCACAGCACACTGAATATCAAAAATAAAACCTGACTTTATTTCCCCTATGCAGAGTGATGCAGGCAAGCAGATTAGAAAAAACCTATAGTTAAACTAAAGTCATATTCCACCTTCTGTGGGAATATAATTACCATACCTCCCAACTTTTTGAGATGAGGAAGAGGGACACTTAAGCCACACCCCTGCCACACCCCTGATCACGCCCCCATCACACCCCTAGTCACGCATACCATCAAGATTTCATAACAAAAATGTGTTGTTTTAGAACTCAAACCACACTGGTCCTTTCTATCCTGATTCATTTTCCATCATATTAACATTTTACAATTAGTAATATATCAATTTAAAGGATGGGAATAAAGTTCAGAGTCAATCAAACACATTTTTCAGTAGAGAAATACAAATATTCACATAGAAAGAGGGACAAAGTCCTGAAAGAGGGACAAATGAGGGGGAAAGAGGGACAGAGGGACAGGGCTCCCAAAGAGGGACTGTCCCTCCAAAAGAGGGACAGTTGGTAGCTATGTAATTACTGACCATAATGTATCCATATAATGTAGTGCAGACTTATGTACGCTTTCACCAGCAATAGTGCCTTAGAAGGTAGTGCAGATTACTTTTACTTTTTTTTGTCTTCTACCAGCAGTACATAGTGCTTAGGCTACCGTAAAGGAAGGCAGCCTCTGCACTGTACAACAAGTAGAGCAGAGGTTGTCTACCGTCCATGAGATGCAAATAAGTTCTTCTTGCAATCAAATGTTTTATGTAAATTGTATGCAGCTTGAAACTGGACCAATCATTATAACTTCCTGTCATTTGTGATTGGTCCATGTTCAAGCTGCATACAATGTACATAAAATTTGAATGCAAGCAGAACTTATTTGCATCTCATTGGCCGTCTCTACAGAGTGACATGATTATACCACGCCCCTGATACTGCGTCCATGCACAAATGTTTAAATAGATCCAGCCGCTGGGAGGGGCATACTAATGTCTGTGGAAGAAATGCGTGTGGCAGGAATGCCACACCTTGGAGGAGCCCATGCACTGGACATTCTTGGTGGAAGTAAGAGAGGTAATGTATTCTGTTTTTGTACAGATACATTATTGGGGATATGGGAGGGACATGGCTGGTGCTCAGTACTTCCTTTGACCATACCTTTGTCGCTGTTTGCCTGCCTCTCTTCCTGTCTACATCGATCTCCCTGATCAGGGCTCCCGCCAAAGGCATAACTGTTGGGAAAGAAGCCAATGCAGCTGCAGGAAGTTCCTAGGCTCCATTGTCTTACTCCCCTTCCAATATAGGTTCTCCCTACAATCAGGTACTGTTGTGGACAAATTGGTTACAAGTTGTGGCATGGTGGCTGCATGGTTATGGGGTAGTGGTCATGGTGGCCACACTTGCTAAAGGGTTGGAGCATGGTGGCAACGTGTTACAGGGAAAGGTCCTGGTGGACACACTTGCTAAAGGGTTGGAGCATGGTGGCAACGTGTTACAGGGAAAGGTCATGGTCACTGGCGTAACAATAGGGCCTGCAGCCCCTGCTCCCGTGGAGGGGGGGGCCTCCCCCCCTCCCCCCTCCCCCCTGGGGCCCGGGGCCGTTTTGCGGGGGTTGGAGGGGACGCTGCATGAGGGGAAAGCCATGCAGCAATTCGGCGGGGAGGGCGGACGGTCCCCCCCCCCCCCTCACCTCGGGGCTCTCCCCTCTGCGCTCCCCTCCACTTTAAATCTAAGTCCGGGCAGTGTCTGGGCAGCGGCGGGCAAGCATGGGCTTAAATTCATCTTCGGGTGATCCGGATAGTAGTTATCCGGATGACACCCAGTACTGCTGTGCTGTGCGACGGGCTGGGCGGGGGATCAAGCTTACCCTTCTGACGTCTTTTCCGGCCGTCCCTCGGCGCCTCCCACGATGCGTTCCACTCGGCGCTCACGTGACTTCAAACACTTCCTCCTTCAACCCGGAAGGAGGAAGTGTTTTGGGGGGACATAGCTATACTTGTGTAAGGACAGGACTATAATTGTGGGGGCACATAACTACACTTGTGAGGCTATGACTAAAATTGTGGAAGAACGTGGAAATACTTGTAAGGGGACATGGCAGTAATTGTGTGAGCACAAGTATACTTGTGGCAGGATTAAGCTATGTTTGATTTGGGGGAACATGGCTATACTTTTTTATTGTTTTTCGCAGCTTATCAATGAAAAAAAAAATATAATAATAATAATGTCTACAGCAAGGTTTCCAAATCATCATTACATCATACATAGGGCTTGATTCACTAAACAGTGATAACTCATATCATGGCCGTTTTCACGCGCATTTTCACAATCGCAATAGTGAGTTTTCGCACAGAATCGCACATTTTCGCTCAAAAAAGATCACATTTTCACGTGAAAATTCTTGATTGCGCGAGAAAATTCATGATCCCGTGCAAACGCGGAAATGCGCGCGAAAATGTCCGTGATATGAGTTATCACGGTTTAGTGAATCAGGCTCATTGTACAAGAACAATGCCCAGTATGGTATAACATAATGCCGACAAACAATACCCCTTTAACACCCCCCAACCCAAACACTCTCCTTCAAACCCGCCACCTGTCATCTCGGGGTTTCCTAGTAATAATATCATGACCTAAGACATTTCCAATCTTCCCAACTTTCCCTTGAGTTTTTCCACCAGTTACCACTTGGTGTACTTAAAATGTTACATCAGGTTACATATCTCTCTCCTTGTACGCGAAGCTAGAACCATAAGCCTCCATTTTTGTAAGAAACTGCCGTTCTTTTTGGCATTATGAATGATGGCCTCTAGTTTATCCTGGTGAAAGAGGTGAGTCAATTCACCCTTAAAGGACACCCGAAGCGAAAATAAACTAATGAAATAAACGATTGTATCTATCTTCCTTCTCCTAAAAATGACTTTTAACGATATTCCACAGTTTTATTTTATGTTTAAATCTACTTTTTAAGTTTTAACTGTTTTATTGTTTTTGCTCAATGAGAATGCATTGAAGTATGCCAGAGCTAAAATCTATTAACTATTGACCCTTTTTATCTTTTTCCTGCTCTCAGAAGCCATTTTCTGCTAGGAAAATGTTGGAATTTCTTATCAGTTAGGGTCATACTGTAGTCACTTCCTGCCTGAGTCAAGACTGAGTCAGCCACTTACATACCTGATATTTAACTCTTTCAGGCAGAGAAAGAAAAAAAAGGAACACAGCCTAGTTATTTGTGTGCTAGGCACTGTACATACACGTCTATCTCCTCATGTCACACGTCCTTCAGGTATCCTTTAAATATCACTTTGCGGGAGGCAATAAATATCAAATGCGCCCGTTTACTTGGGAAAGGCTTAGAGAAAGCCTGCCTTTCACTAGATTGAGATGTGGGCTCAACATAATTAAATAAGAGCAGTAGCGGAGATGTATCCAGCTGTGGGTTACATTTTGACTCAATATAAGCAAGCACTATATACCAAAACGTCCCAATCACTGGGCACAACCATAGACAATGAAATAAATCAGCATCAGAAAGGTTACACTTGGGACACTTTGGCAAGTAATATGGGGAGGATATTTGTATCTGATATTAAACGGATACTTTGCTCTGTGGAGTAACTTGAGCTTTGATTCCCTCCAACCTTCCCCTGGATTCTGGAATATCTTTAGCCCACCTAGAAAGATTATTCTAGGCTTTGGCTGAGATTTTAATCTGTAGTAGCTCAGCATGAATAGTAGATAGTGATAGTCGAGATACCTGAGGGGAAAGAAAATTATCAAAAGGATTCAAGGAAGCCACCACAGAAATATCATTGAAGGCACTCGGACTCCCAGCGCTTCTCATGGGCATGCCTTTAAGCCAGACGATTTCCAACAAAGTCATGTTATGACCCCTCTGGAGGAGAATCTTGCGATGGCCATGCGTGTCACTTCCTCTTCCTGCTTTATTCAGTAATGCACTTCTCTAACAGAGAAAACAGGGGTGACCCGGAAGTTATAACGTAGCCAAGATGGCAGCAGTGATTTTTACATTGAAATTGAACAAACACTATTTGGTGTAGGATGGCAATTCAGGCATCAAATGAAAGAGGAGAGCACAAGCTACAGAGAGGTATGCATCTTTAAGTACTTTGCAGTACTGGTCGGAGTCTCTTTGAAGGCATACCCATGAGAGGTGCTCGGATTCCCTTTAAGCTTACTCGATATGTAGGACCTTCGTTGACCATAATACAGGAAATGTTTCCTAGGGATATTACATTTGGACCTAATGCTCAGAAAAGACAATAACCTACCTCCCTGTAGGTCACAGAGTTGTCCCAAGCGCTCCACTCCCTTGTCCTGCCAGACCAAAAATCCGCCATGCGCCAAACTGGCTGGAAAACCTGGATTTCCCCATAAAGGCATATATTTTGACACCTGCTGAGGAACAGAAAACAACTTCCGCAATGCTCTCCACACCATCACAGTATCCTTGATTACCCTGCTAAGTCAAAGTTTAGGAGGCACGTGTCTCTGAGGGGTATGTAAAATCCTTGCTAGGGGACCTGGGTTCAGAAAAGGATGCCTCAAGAGAATGATGTGAGTATATGCTGGTTTAGCTATACTTGTTTTCAGGGGAACATGACTACACTTGTTTTGAGAGAACAGGTCTATATTTGCTTTTGGGGAGCATGACTATACTTGATTTGAGGGAACAGGATTATACTTGTTTTTGGAGAACAGGACTATACTTGTTGGGGGAACGGACATCAGGTATAGGGAGAGCATGGCTAGATATTTTTGTAACAACTTATAGTTACGTACATTTTTTTGGGACTTAAAAGAGTCAGAAGTTAGAGGGTTGCCTATACGTGAAGCTGACTTTATCTGGAGTTTTTACTGTACACTATATGTATAGAATAGTTTTTTTGTGTAATACCAGTGGCAGTTCACGTTCAAAACGTGTAAAATAGCAGTAAAAAGAGATGACAGCCACACAGAGTCCGCTCATAACGGTTTAACTTCCTCCTGCTGACCGAATAGCCCTAACAAGCTGTGAAAATTGCTTCTTTTGTGAGCGATAAATAATATCATATAATATAGTGATAACAAGCTCACAGCATAACATAACAAACGTGTCAGGACTCAGGAGGGCATCATTCTGGATCGTGACAAGGAATATTACTGGTAAGAATAGACGCAGCTTATCTGCGGTCATTCCGTCTACGCCGTCTTGTCACACATATGGAAAGCTTCAGTGAATCTATTTGTTCCATTAGCTAAACAAATGCTTATATAATATCTCTGAGCAAACAGCGCGGACTGTGCCGGGCCATCAAGTGTAAGCAGCTGGAACAAGCTGGAACCAGCTACCGCAGCTAACTGTCACACGACCTGTGCCCTGACACGGATTGTAAGCAGCGATGGCGAGCGGATCTCTAAGGAAGGGTCATGTGACACACAGCAGCAATTTTGGAAGCTTGAGGAAAAAAAAGTATATGCAAGTTCCCAACTAGAGGAACCTCACATGGCTAACTAGACATAAGGGCAGATATTGGAGATTATATAAAGCATATAGTTAGAGTAGTAACACTATACAGATGGTTATTAAGTTACTAAGAATAAACCGTGGGTTACGGTACAATATTTTAAGACAAATTAAGTACTGTCTTGAGTGACAATTTGTGGCATTTTTTTTTGCCCCAAAAAATCAGCCAGATACTTACCTAAGGGCGCTTGGCGGCGTCCTCTGGCCTTCCGTTCTTCATCGTCACATTCGGGGGAGGTGCCGGGCTATCACGATCATCGGTTTTCGGCCCCGCAAGGAAACATGAAGACGCGGCGGTGGATGGACCCTAAAAGCCATATGCAGCTTCTAGGGTTACCTGAAACGACACGGTTAAAAGGGATAAGAATGCCACGTTTGCGCAATTGACGGTAATCAGCGGTAACCCTGTGATGCTAAACGCTCCCATTCACTTGAATGGGAACATTTAGCCGGCGAGTCCGGGCGCTTACCGGTAATCGCCGACAAGCGCCCGTGTGAACCGGCCCTAAAGAGAAGGAAGGCTCTGGGTCCTAAAGAGCCTTCCCTCTCCTGTCCCAGTGCCCTCGTTGTAGCTGAAGCTCCCCTATTGGAATTGTCCACCTCGGGGGACTTCAGAAGTCTACTTTCTGGCTACCTAATACTAAGGGGCACCTATAGCTACCTATGATGGGCAAGGGAAGTAAGGGAGAAGTTACAGCTGGGCCAGCCAGCACACTTGCAGTGTTCAGCGGTGGTTTGTGGGTTCATGGAGGGCGAAAAGTCTAGTGTGCAAGGACATCTGTGCCTATAGGCTCCTGAGATGTAAATCTGGACCTACCCAGGTATGTATAAAACGTCTCTGGTACTGTACTGTAGTGAAATTAACATAATGAATACAATTGTTTACTTTTTACAATATTAATTTATATCTGTACAAAATGTTCATTGACTGAGAGTTCTATGCACAGAGGGAGATATTGCTTGCTTGGCAGTTGCAAAAAGCCGTTATTTCCCACAATGCATAGACCATAATACAAGGACCAAGGTCACGACATCTCACTCTGTTACACCACAATATGAGCCACACAGAATAGATTGTATAGGTAAGCTTCCATACTACATGGAACTGTCAAAATTGGACAATCAAACTGGACCCACCCTAAAACCCGGTACACACACCCAATGAATGAAGGGAATGGAGTTTTTCAATTTAAAAAAACAGACGTTTCCCTTAAAACAAAAGGTATATGTGAGTATTGAGGTTGGAGTGAGCTCTAACGTGTATCCCTGCTGAATATGCAAATCATCCTTTGTTGTCCCTGTAAGCTAAACACACCTCCATAACCGCTGTAATGCAATCATCTGTCATCTTGTTAATAGTACAGAAAAAGAGAAGTGCTACTGTGTGTTGTCCACTTATACAGAGCAAACCTATATACACTGTAACACTCCAGTTGAGACTAGGCCGAGTTAGCCATTCAGGGATGTCTTGGCTAAGTATCCAGCGTGTGTAGAGCTGTCCCTCAAAAGTCACTTAAAGATCTGGCACGATAGTTCTATAAGAGACAGCAACACTTGACTGCATTGTTCTGCTCTATACCCTGCCCACCAGAAGCTGCACCATTACAGTATGTACCAGGCCATTGTTCCTCCTCTCCCATCCATGGCAACTGTACACTTCGCTCAGCTGTAACCTAGTAACACATCTTTGACATTTATGCCTGGAATTCTTACCCTAGTAGTCGGTCCCAAGCACTATGGGCAACAGTAGATGCTGTGCATCACACCCAACACATGGGACAAAAGAAGTGTTACAGACTATAGTTCTGGACATAACCTGGCTGGTCGAAAGAGTATCAATCCTTGATGGTTACCTGTAACATCCAAGCATATGCGCTACCTTAGGCCACTTCCCTTTGTCCTAAGACCAAATTGCACTCCTACTAGGTAGCCTGCAGAAATATAAACAACCCCGCTCAGTATCCCAGGTCTGTTGGTGCAGATGCTGGTCAGTCGTCACACTCTTAGATAAGTTCTGAGGACACTTATGGCTCATACACACAGGGCACAACTGTAGCCACAAACACGTGGCACGCGCATGTTGCGGCGACAGGTCCCCCGTGTGTATGAGGCGCGAACCGTCGCCAGTCAGAGCTGTCGCCAGGTGATTGACGTGGCCAATCGCCGGCAACAGCTGTAGCTGCAACTTCGCCGCAACTTTCGCTAGTCCGCCACGCGTACTGCGTGTGTATGCGGACTAGCGACAGCAACCCATACACAATGTATGGAGCTTCCGGTGGGGGGGAGGAACCTTCAGCGACAGCTTCCACCGCATCTCTGTCCCTCTGTGCGCCGTGTGTACAGCTGCTGCACAGAGGGACCTACCTGGCGACGAACTGTCGCTGCTTTTTTTTGTCTCTTGTGAGACATTTGTGCCTCGTGTGGCTTAAGGTCCACGTGACTATGGGATATGGACTATACTAGAAACTCTGGTGGAGGTGCCCTTAAAGATATGCAGAGGCGTCGCTAGGGCCTTTGATCCAGGGCACCGGCCTGAAACCTGTTGCCATGTTGCCCCGGATCGATTGATTGACAGGAGGGGGGCACGGGGCGGAGCAGCGGGGGGGGAGGGCAATTAAAAACTCACCTCCAATCGCAGCCTCCTGCTTCTTCCGACTTCCTCCCCGACGTCCGTCACCTTGGTTATAGCTGTTATCAATGTGAACTACGCCAGGGGAGGAAGCCGGAAGAAGGTGGAGGCTGCGATCGGAGGGGAGTTTTTAACTGCCCGCTCCCCCTCCTCCCCGCCGCTCCGCCTCCTTACACCCGCCTCCTACATTGGGGACAGCTACCTATCTAATCTACCCTAGGGGAAGCTTCCTATTTCACCTACGCTGGGGGCAGCTACCTATCTCACCTACGCTTTAGGCAGCTACCTATCTCACCTACGCTGGCGGAGCTACCTATTTCACCTACACTGGGGGAAGCTACCTATCTCAGTGTTTCTCAACATTTCATTGGTTCGTACCCCTTTTAAAACCCTGTACTCTCCAAGTACCCCCTAGAATAGTAAACATTATCACAAGTACCCCTTGACAAATATATATTTAAAGAGAACCCGAGGTGTGTTTAAAGAATGTTATCTGCATACAGAGGCTGGATCTGCCTATACAGCCCAGCCTCTGTTGCTATCCCAAACCTCACTAAGGTCCCCCTGCACTCTGCAATCCCTCATAAATCACAGCCGTGGTGTGAGGCTGTGTTTACATCTGTAGTGTCAGTCTCAGCTGTTCCCCCGCCTCTTGCATAGTTCCGGTCCCTGCCCCCGTCCCTTCCCTCCAATCAGTAGAGAGGGAAGGGATGCAGGCGGGGACTGGAGTTCTGCAGGAGGCGGGGAGAGCAGCAGACTGACACTATAGAGATAAACACAGCCAGCTCTGACAAGCTGTTTGTCAGCAGCGTGGCTGTGATTTATGAGGGATTGCAGAGTGCAGGGGGACCTTAGGGGGGTTTGGGATAGCAACAGAGGCTGGGCTGTATAGGCAGATCCAGCCTCTGTATGCAGATAATATTCTTCAAACCCACCTCGGGTTCTCTTTAATAGTAGTACATGATAATTGGTTCTAAACCATTTCCAAGCTTTTACTATTGCTTTCAATCAGCTAAAACACTAATTTGGTGTTGTTTAGATAAGTTTTATCATTTTCTAAAACTCTAAATTTGTTATTCTTGGTTAAGTATATCAAGCCTGAGTACCCCCTGAAACCATCAGAAGTACCCCCTGGGGTACGCGTACCACACGTTGAGAACCTAGGACCTATCTAACCTACGCTGGGGGCGGCTACCTATCTAACCTACGCTGGGGGCAGCTACCTATCTAACCTAAGCTGGGGGCAGCTACCTATCTAACCTAAGCTGTGGGCAGCTACCTATCTAACCTAAGCTGGGGGCAGCTACCTATCTATCCTATGCTGGGAGCAGCTACCTATCTAACCTACACTGGGGGCACCCACCTATCTAACCTATACTGGAGGCACCTACCTATCTAACCTATACTGGAGGCACCTACCTATCTAACATATACTGAGGGAACATACCTATCTAACCTATACTTGAGGCACCTACCTATCTACAGACAAGCAAAGCCTAGTAAAGCCCCCAGCCCAGCAAAGCCCCCCAAAATGCCACCAGCAAATTGCCCAGCCCAGCAAAGCCCTCAGCAAGTCACCTAGCAAAGCCAGGCCTGCTCAACATCACCTCCAGCCAAGCTGGCACAGCATCACCGTCAGCAAGGCCAGCACAGCATCACCACCAGCCAGGCCAGCATAGTACAGCACAGCATAACCACCAGCCAGGCAGCCCAGCATAACCGCCAGCTGAGTACAGCGCACAGGCCAGCCAGCCGAAGACAAGACAGAAGCCAGATGAGGGGCTTATATAAATATAACTAGCGGAGAAAACTGTTTGAGATTAAGCTGGTCGTCACCAGAGACTGTACATATTTAGATCGGTCAGTTCTCTTAGACTTGGGGGCATCGGGACTGCAGCCCCCCCTCCCGGTCTCCTTGGCTCCAGTATACCCCAGCATAATGTACTTACTTGTGCTTAATAATGCTGTTTGGTGATTTTTAAACAATTATTTATGTGTTTTTGGATATTGGTCTAACTATAATAAATGCTTTTTTCTACTTTTTTCACATGCACCCAAGAGTCAATCTATTCTTTACTTCTCATTATATGCTTATATAAATATGTGAAATACTGCCTATTGAATATATTTAAGTTAAGCCACTGCTATGTTCATGTATATTTGGCCCCACCTACGACCATGCCCACTTTACGTGCCATGACCACGCCCATTTTTCACAGCGCTGCACACGCCGCACACTTATTCCCTCTTGGTGCCCAGGGGTGCCCCGGATCTCCCAGGAACCTAGAAATGCCCCTGATTTCGGTCACGATCGTGGGCACCTAAAATTAGTCATTTTAGTCGCAAATGCTCTTGAGCAAATATTTTGCAGGCACTTGTATTGACCTGAGAAAGCAGGCCAAGACCCGTGAAACGCTTGTCTGTAGTGCATGAATAAAGATACTTTTTCCATAACTAATGGTTTGTTCTTCTGAGAAGGTAAGACATTACATTTCTCACCTATGTAACAATTCTTAGTGACATATCATTAAGGGCGCCACCACATGACTTTCTAGTATATCCTGGCTGGTAACTGACTTGGGACTTAACCCATTCGCGTTCCGTCGTTTTCACGTGAGAAATGTTCACCTCCCATTCATTAGCCTATAACTTTATCACTACTTATCACAATGAACTGATCTATATCTTGTTTTTCCGCCACCAATTAGGCTTTCTTTGGGGGGTACATTTTGCTAAGAGCCACTTTACTATAAATGCATTTTAACAGGAAGAATAAGAAAAAAATGGAAAAATTCATTATTTCTCAGTTTTCAGCCAATATAGTTTTAAAATAATACATGCCTCCATAATTAAAACTCACGTATTGTATTTGCCCATATGTCCCGGTTATTACACAGTTAAAATTATGTCCCTATCACAATGTATGGCGACAATATTTTATTTGGAAATAAAGGTGCATTTTTTCCATTTTGCATCTATCACTATTTACAAGTTTAAAATAAAAAAATATAGAAATATTTCATCTTTACATTGATATTTAAAAAGTTTAGACCCTTAGGTAAATATTTACATGTTTTTTTTTTTTATTGTAATGTTTTTGTTTTTTTTTATAGTAAACATTTTATTTGGGTAGTTTTGGGAGGGTGGGAGGTAAACAATAGATTTATAATGTAAATGTGTGTTAATTTTTATTTTTTTTTACTTTCAGTTGTAGTATTACTTTTTGGCCACAAGATTGCGGCCATGAGTTTGTTTACATGACGTCACTCTAAGCGTAACACACGCTTAGAGCGACGCATGGGGGAGGTGACAGCCAGAAAAAGCACAGCTTCCGAGAGAAGCTGTCGCTTTTTCAGCGGGGGAGAGCAATCAGTGATCAGGCACCATAGCCCAATTCACTGATTGCCTGGCTACCGAATCCGCGGCCGGGAGTGCTTGTGCATGCGCGCGATCGGCCGCAGGAGCGCGCGGTAGCGCGCATGGTTCCTGGACGTAGATTCTACGTCCAGGAACCAAAATAGGTTAAGGTCTGCAATGCGAGAGTGGAAACCACTTAATGCATTTGCAGGGTAAAATGCCAGGACTATCTAACCTCTGGAAATTAAAGAATCCCCTGGCAGTGACACTGGTACCGTGCATGGCAGGGACCAGATACTCTGCTACTCAAATGGTTCTCAGCTGCCAAACCCTGGAAGTCTTTCAGCAAATTTGATTTTAATTTATAAGCGTTCCATGACATCCCAGACGGATCTGAAGTGTGACATTTACTGCACTGCTCAGAATTAATTAGTCCCCTTCTGTTAATTAGTCAGGTCTAGATGAGATCATAATGCGCTTCTCCTGTGGATATCGGATCCCACACGGCGTCCAAATCACTCAACAAGCCCCAGACAGCTTATTAATGAGGGATACTTAGCACTGGCTGCTGGGTCAGAACCCCTCAAATTCAGCTTTTAGTTTCATAGTTTCATTACAGTCTGTGTGTTTCAGGGGTTGAAGCAGCTGGAGCGGCCAGTATGACCACTGTAGGGCTCAGCATGTGGCTTGTCCTTTATGTAGGAAATTACAGGTTTTATACCTCACCTGTCAGAGTGTGAGATGATTTATTCTACACTGTAGCTCTAAAACAGCAGAAAATAATGTTTATGAGATAGACAAAGGGAGGGAGGGGGAAAAGAGGAAAAGAGAAGAGGGAGAGAATAATCGGGGCCGGATTTCTGGAAAGGCCACAAAGGCCCAAGCCTTGGGCGGCTGCAGCACAAGGGGACACCTGGACTTGAAAGAGGGGCTGCTACATATGAAAGAGGAGGCTGAAAACTGGGAGCAACACATGAAAAAGGGAAACTGATGCTCAAGGAGCTGTTCATGTAAGAGAAGGGCTGCAGTACATGGATGATACACATGGAAGAGGGGGCTGCATATGGCATGGGAGGGGCGTTGCTGCACAAGAAAGGGGAGCCACTACATGCTAGGCCTAGGGGCACAAAAAGTATAAATCCGGCCTCGAGAATAATAGAGGTAGAGAAGAAAAGAATTAGAGAGCAGAGTGAGAAAGAAAGGGGAGATTGGAGGGAGAGGGGGGAAGAGAGATAAGAGTAGATGAGAGGTAGAGACAGAACAGGATCATCCACAAGGCAACCTAGACAGGTGCTCTTCATTTCTATTCATTCTTACAACAAAGAAAGCATTCCCAACCCTCCCCCCAGTTAGATCATTTACGCCAATCCAGTGTGGATCTATACCATATAAGGTAAACTTAACGAGAAATTACAGTGTTTATCTGATTTAAAGGACAACTGAAGTGAGAAGAACATGGAGGCTGCCATATTTATTTCCTTCTAAACAATACCAGTTGCATGGCAGCCCTGATGATCTCTTTATCTGCAGTAGTGTCTGAATCACACCAGAAACAAGCATGCAGCTAATCTTATCAGATCTGACAATGTTGTCAGATACACCCGATTTGCTCCATGCTTGTTCCGGGTCTATGGCTAAAAGTATTAGAGGAAGAGGATCAGTAGGACGCCACTCAACCGGTATTGCTTAAAAGGAAATAAATATGGTAGCCACCATATCCCTCTTGCTTCAGTTGTCCTTTTAATGCTATTAAAGAAGTACTGTCTTTATTTATTGTTATTATTTTGAATCAGGAAGAAATTAGATACCAAAAATAATAATGTGTTTACAGCTTTGCCGGCTGGTCTAAGAACCAACACGTGTTTTATCTTCCAGGAATTTTCTTTGCTGAGAACATGTCACATGCTGTCAGTGAAAATGATGCCTACAGGAAAACATGGGAATCTTGCCGATACAGGCTGGTATTAGCGGTGTTTGTTTGATGTCATGTCAAGCAGTCAATAAATTAAAAAAAAGCAGCGGACTCAACTTCTCAAGGGTGATGGTCACTTCCAAAAACTTCTCTTTGCAATTGCTTATTTTTTCTTTTTTGCTGGTTGGCAGAAAGATTGGTTTTCTGCTCCCCACGCTTTAAAAAAAAAAAAAAAAAAACATTCTTGCAGTTATAATGTGTTAACAAATGCTATATGTATGCAAGCAATAAGTGATGCCAGTTACAACATGGTAAAGGACATGGCAGTGAACAACCATCGGAATAAGAGAACTCCATAGAGACCAATTGGGTTCTGCAAGTAATCACCAAGTCTGGGGACTTTGCTCTTGTCATGTTAAAGACTCGTTACACATGCACAGTTGCTGTTGGGACTCGATCCTGCAGGTGACAGCTTGGGACACAATGCTGTACAAATGCAGTGCTAGCCTTATGGCCCGTACTCACGGGCTGCAGAAGTGGCCTGTCGCCAGCACACGTGAGCGTGCTAGCGACAGGCCGGCGACGGCTTCTCTCCAGGTCCCTCCGCGTACACACGCGGAAGAGGGACCAGCGGCGAGACGGAAGCTGTCGCCGACGTTCCTCCTCCCCCCGCCGGAAGCTCCATTTACCTCTATGGAGGTTGCTGTCGCTAGTCCGCGTACTCACGCGGACTAGCGACAGGTGCGGCGGAGGTGCGGCGGCGACTGTTGCCATGCGATTGAAACTTTCAATCGCATGGCGACAAGAGCGACGGGCGACAGTTCGGGGTGCGCGCGCGTGCAACGGCCCATACTCACGGGCGACAAAAGTCCCTCGTGAGTATGGGCCATCAGAGTTAGCAATGTGTCGAGTTGAAGGGCCGGGCGGAGGTTGATGGTGCCGTGCATTATCGAGCCACACAGAGCATGGGAGGGGAGTAGGAGAACAATGCCCTTAGCCTGCACTTGGTTGATTTCTTTGTTGATGGACCTGGGTGGGGTCAGGGACCATTGGCAACCATCTAATATGTGTACGTGGCTTTACTGCAACAGTAAAGCAAGATTTTTCTGCTCACATAATATTACAAGGCCGAACCCAAAAAACAAATATGTTAGAAAATTCTATTTAAATATCCCATTTGTTAGAAGGACCCGGCTTAGGGATAACTAACTGACCATAACTAACTGTCCATAAATACCAATAACATAAAAAAGAGGTGGCACACTACTGGCTGCAATAGATGATTTGTATTGTGGAACAGGTACATGTTTCGGACCCTCTTGGTCCTTCATCAGGTGTACAGGCGAAACGTAATGTATCAGTTCCACCATACAAAGCATCTTTTGCAGCCAGTTGAATGCCGCCTCTTTCTTGTTATGGGTTTTCACCAAGGTCATGCGAGCAAAATTAAGAAGCCTGGCACCAGCATCATCCTAGGTAAAAGTACCTGGGTCACTGTCTCCTTGGAATTCTATATGCAGCTTGTCTATAAAATAACACTATTATTGATTGATAGAAAATAAGCTCTGATTGTGTATATGCGCATTCCTGTTGCTCAAGCTTCCAATACATTTTCTGTCGTGTACCTGTTAGTCACACTGACCAGGGTGTGTTTAGCTAAAGGTTTGCCTTTTATTAGTGCACATTATAATGAGATTTCATAGTTGAGATGAGACTGTGAGATAAGAGGCGCCAGCAGAGAAAATAACACACATATGTGCACCTATTGTCAGGCTTAAAACACGAAATAAGACTGCGCAACAGCAACAAAAAGTATAATTAGTTTTTATTAAAAAGAGAAGAACCCAGATTTGTACACCACTCTCCCTTTCTTTCCTTCTCCCTGTAAATATGCATATTGAAACAAAATATGTCTTCTCACCCCTGTAAGTAGTTGGTGTCTATCAATCTTGGGTCCTCTACTAGAGGCCTAGAAGTTTGGTAGTTCTACACAGTATCTCAGCTGTTCCTAGCACGGCCTTCTTCTGGACAGAAAAATCTGACAGTGTTCTTGCTGAGTAAGGCTCGATTTCCAAAAACTTACCTATTCAGTGTGTTTTTGGAAACCCAGCAACATGTCAGTGGATCCATTGTTAAAATAGCTTGTGCTTGTGTCAGTCCTGGATTAAAGTTACTCTTTAACCATCCATTGTAGGTTTCCTCATAGGGGGTGTGGCAGATCTCCCTTCCCTGCACAGTTATCATCACTCCACAGACCTCACAAATCTTCACTCTTTGGATTGTGTGCACCCCCCACAATGAAACATGTACTAATAGTTAGAGCCAAGTGGTGTCATGTGAGAGAAGGAAGGAGAGGAACTATATGATGGTTCTAGATGCGTATGGGGCGGTCAATAGCACTTTTCTGAAGGTAAGTTGAAGTTTACTTTAAGGTTTACTTGAAGGACATTTTTAGCTCTTCCTGAACTTCATGAAACACTGTTCATATCATCACTGTTCCATCTAAAGTTTAACCTTGCTGAGTTTCACATCCTGTCCTGTTAAAAGCCACCCCGTCAACGTCATCAGTTACATCTAGGTTCTTGACAGGTCAAGTTTCACTTCCTGTGTTAATAACTCAGCAACGTCTCATTCTCATCCAATTTTTACACCATGGCGACTTTCACATCCTGTAATGTCAACAGTGACCCCTTAAGGGTCATCACTTAATTTTATGGAAAAATTTGAGAGAACAGAGTTTTGCTGTCAAAAAATTTCGAATGATATTCAGTATGTGCACCGAAAGCTGAAGTGAGAGGAATATAGATGGAACCATTACGGACTTTCCTTAAAAAAATGTTATTTGCCCTTGTGTTACACTGATCTTCTGTCTTAATTACTGATCCAGAACCAGTGGGGCAGCTATGGAGCCAGTGGCCTTAAAAGAAACCTGAGATGGGCTGGAGAGAAAAAAAAATATACATAGCTATAATTTTAATGGGGATTTATGTATTTTTATTTAATTTAATGTATTTTAGGGTGTAATTTTACTATTTGGACCCCAGTTTACTGTATTTCTGTACACAGGAAGTAATGTGTTTATGCTTTCACTTTCATTTTATCAATGATCACCGACAGCTCATTGATGCCACAGGCACTTTGATCTGTGAAACGGAACATTGTTCTCAGTCATTGATTAGTGTACTACTACACTGCCGCTGCGGGAGGTCGTTCGCACGCTGCACATTAGAAGCTGAAGACGAGTATCTACGCCTCTGGATTGAGAACAGTCTTCCTGCGGAGCGTACATACATATAGTGCTGCAATCGCTAGTGGTAAAGCCTCATACACACATACAAGGACTATTGCCCACAGGAAACGGGACTCAAGCCTTGGGCAACAGTTCAGGAGGACCAAGTGCTGAAGCTATGGAAGGTGTCAGAAGCACAACGGCATAGCGCACTGTGGAGTGGGCAGGGCAAGTAAGGGTGAGAACAATGGGCCTCAGACGGCATCTGGATAAGATGATTCGGCAGTCTAGATCTCTCAAATAAATTAGATATGATAATGGTGCGCTACCCGAATCTTCAAATTACCTGACCTCTAGTGTGCTGCACTTCTGACGATGCCACTCTTGCATCCACAATAAAATATAACAATATGATAAGTGCGCTACTAATCAAACCACAAGTCCTAAGTAAAGTTTTTTCTGTTCTCTATTCCTGAGGTTTGGTGGAATGGAAAATTAAAGCTGGAGGACTATCTGTGAACTTTTGAAAACTGGAGTGAATCTATTTACTTAGGACTTGTGGTTTGATTAGTAGCGCACTTATCATATTGTTATAGTCTAGATTTCTTACTGACGCATCTGATGCCGCTGTTCACTCAATAGATTCTCAGCTGAGGAGGCCATGTGTGGTCAGAGAATCTAGCGTGTGGATCGTGTAGCATGTGTGCGCAGTGTAAAGTTTTGGGGTTGGTGACAAGACACCTTGTAATGGTGTTTAATAAGAAAGTGGCAGTTGGTTAGAAGAGAGCCAGTGCATGAAAGTGCAACACAGTGTCCACTCTTCATCAGGGGTCAAAATATAGATGTAATAAAGATATCTTCTTGTTACAGCAAATCTGATGCAAAAAAAAATTAAAATTGTTATACATACCTATGTAGAGGGAAGGCTTTGGATCCCATGGAGCTTTCCCGGCCATCACTCTGTCCCGTCGTTCCAGTGGCCTCCCTATTTGAAAGGAATTGTTCTTCTGGTCCTCGACTCTGCATGTACCACCTTCTGAAGTATTCGCAGTACAGACAGGGCTGGATTTCTGGGAAGGCCACAAAGGCCCGGGTGTTGGGAGGGCACAGCCTAAGAGGGCACCTGGACATGAAAGAGGGGCTGCTACATATGAAAGAGGAAGCTGAATATCTGGATTAACGCATTAACAGGATTAACGTTACGCGAAAGTTCGCGAACCCGGTTCGCGAACCTAAAATCGGAGGTTCGGCCCAACTCTACATAGGGCAGAAGGAAAATGTAGAGGAATGCACCCTGTATGTATTTAGAGAGTTTAGCCTAATTCCCCCTTATCTGAGACTACACTTAAAGGGGCACTATGGTGAAAAATTTTAAAATTTAAAATATGTGCAAACAAACAAATAAGAAGTATGTTTTTTCCAGAGTAAAATGAGCCATAAATTACTTTTCTCCTATGTTGCTGTCACTTACAGTAGGTAGTAGAAATCTGACAGAAGTGACAGGTTTTGGACTAGCAACTGCTATTTACTATGTGCTTTTGAAAATAAATAAATCCCTTATAATCCCCTATGAAGAGATGAACTACTCCAAAACCTGTCGCTTCTGTCAGATTTCTACTCCCTACTGTAAGTGACAGGAACATGGGAGAAAAGTAATTTATGGCTCATTTTACTCTGGAAATATGTGTCTGTATATGTTTGCACATATTTTAAATGTTACAATTTTTCGCCATAGTGCCCCTTTAAATTGTAATTTGATCCCTAAGCTGTGTCAGATGACTGCCACTGCAGAGAGCTCATTTGTAGACGCAGGATGTTAACAATATGTCTGCTTCCATGAAAGCAGGAATTAGACAAACTGCAGATTTTTTGCAGAATTTGTATCACCACATTTAACAAAGAAATGTTTTTCTTTAAAGGTTATTATGCTGTTGCGTATCTTTTAGAGCTGACATGAAGTCCTGAGTTCAGGTCCGCTTTAATGTTTGTTATTATAACACTTAACATTTTATTTAGTTCTCCTATCAAAGGCTCCACGTCCACTTCACAACTAAGCGAGACCTCACAGTGTGTATGAGGTGTGTGTCTGAGTCTGACTGTGGATATACAAGTGGAGACCGCTGTAATTAGATTGGTGGTGTCATTTTTTATTGTTGAATATTATTGTTTTGCTCCTTGGTACAACATAATTGACACACTTTTGTGTGTGTGTGTATATATATATATATATATATATATATATATATATATATATATATATATATATATATATATATATATATATTGTAATGTAGGTTTATTCATAATAAAAGAGAAATAAAGATAGCAATATCCTATGAGCACAGGGGGTATTTATATTTTCTCTGATGTACAAGAGTATTGTCAATGAAAGATAGGGGCAGCAGTATATGGAGGATGTTATGCATGTGAATGCCACTCTTCACGTTTGCTTGGAAGAGGGGGCTGTACATGGAATGGGAGGGGCACTTCTCCACTCGGAAGGGTAGCCCCAACATACTTGGCCTAGGGGTGGAAAAAGTATAAATCTGTCCATGGGGATGGATGTGCTCATCTTTGAAAGTACTCGGGGACAAGAATACTTCCGAAGGCTGCACATGCAGTGCCAAAAAGCTATTTGACTTTTTATTGGCCTCAATTCTGGTAGCTATGTGAGGTTAATATTTTTTTTTTTTTAGGTAAAATACCTCATGAAGTATTTTCCTCTTTTTTTAACAATTCTGAAAGATTTTTCTTTGACACAAGATTCAATAACAATGTGTTTTCCTACGTTTTATTACCCATACAGTTATCATATTTGCTATAGTGCTCAAGTAATACCATCTGTTTACAAATGACAAGTTCCCAAAGTACAGTTTATGTGCTCTGAAAACTGCTATTGCATTTTATTGCATAGCTGCTGTATTTATATATCAAAATCTAGTAGTGATTATTTCTCAGCTCTCTTGGCTTCTCAGCTCAGTGCAGTTTAGTGTCAGCACACTGCTGGCAGGATACTTATTATAGCAACAGAGGAATGTAAACAGATAATGTTATCACCTCTTCGGATGCAGCCAAAAGCTTTCCACTGAAGAACAAAGTGCTGTGTTTAACTGTTTGAATGCTGTTCAGTTACAAAAAAATGCCTGTGGTAGTAGATTTTATGCTGCAAATAATCTTTTGGAACAAAGAGGAAGTGCTGAGTTTTATACCACTTTAATTATTATTATTAATTTATAAAGCGCCAACATATTTCGTGGCGCTGTACAATGTAAGAAAACAAACAAGGGATACATAATGATACAGACAATGATATACATCAAATATAAACACTGATACAAGATACAGCATATTTTAAAGAAACCAGTCTGGGTTTGCTGCATCAATGATGTTCCCCCAAGTTTTCAAGGTGCAGTAAATCCATGGCTTGGTGTTAGGAGGACACTGGCACTGGCAGCAGGTAAGGCGGGAACTATGGGAACTCTGCACAGTCACCATGTTGCAGAGCGCATTTCCGTGCCAGCGATGAACGAGCCTTTGTTCTTATGTTCGTTATCACTTAAGACAATTTCCAAACACCTTCTGCAAAGTTTGCTTTACTCACAGCGATAAAAAGAGTCATTTTCTCAGGCAAAGAACAAGCAGTGATGAATAGGCGGGAGAGATATTATCATAACTAATTACTCTTGCGTTCCAACTCCAGGCTGAGCTAAAAATACTGTGTAATCGCTCAGCAAGTGAAGTGCCCAAAAGTTACTTTTTTCTTTCTTCCTTTAGAATTTAACCTCCCGGCCTGACACAGTTTAGCTGAAAGAAACAGCAGACTTCATGGGCAGTGCCAGTGATGCTTGCTGCTCGGTTTGGCATTAGCAGGATGCTCAGACCAAACCTGCTCATAGCATTTCTGTCTTTTGGGCGCCATCGTTTGGCTTTTATATAGCCAAAGACTGTACTCGGGGGATATATCGTCCAGGAGCAGTATTTAATACAAGGGGTTAATCTTGGAGTAAGCTCTGATGAAGACAAAATTCTGTGAATATCAGTTAGTGGCATTGGTCAGGGATAGGTGTGAGTGTAGCTTCGATTAGGAGGCTAGGTACATGGAGGTTTCTTGGGCTGAGGCTGTACAGATGCGTATTCAGCCTACAGGCTGACAGCGCGTTTGTTGCAATATGGGGCGGAGGGCTAACGGAGCAGGGCAGATGTGATGTCACGTAATGGGCGAGGCAAGTGGCAACAACAAAGCTATCGGCCGTCGCTTGGCCAAATTGATATGCCAGGCTGATTGCTGGCTGGGTGGCAGTCGGGGCTGGGGTACATACAGCAGATTATCTCAGCCGACTTTAATCTACCTTGTGTACGCGCCTTAAAGGACAACTGAAGTGAGAGAGATATGGAGGCGGCCATATTTACTTCCTTTTAAAGGGATACTATCGATTAACATGTGTTTTTTAACCTGAGCTAGAGCTCCTGAAGTGCTGGTAAATAATGATAAATACATTTCATTTGCTTATCTCTTTTGTTTATTGTAACAAATTCCTTTCACTCTGAACTGACTGCACTGTCTGCTCATTTCTGAGGGGAGAGTTAATGAGGGGAGGGGAGTTTCCCTCACAGTGTAGTTATCTCTGTGTGTAACTGTGTGTGAGAAAGCTCTCAGAACAAGCTGCATGTTTCTGAGCTGTCTGCAAGAGAGCAGAGGAAATGTAACTTGTTTTAAACGTGTGATTGGCTGTGACAGCACAGCTTTTCATATTTGTTTTGGATTTCAGGCATAAATACTCTTTAGTCTGATATGCAAAAAACAACACTGACTGTGCATTGAAGCAGACATGCACCCCTTTGCGAATGATTTATCCCAATAGAGCTAAACCCTACACACAATGAATTAAAGGTTTCGCCTCTGATATTTAACATAAAAATGTAAGTAATGTTTACACAGCTACTTAGACATTATTTGTACATTGTCATTTTATAACACTTGGTATTAGTATTCCTTTAAGTAATGCAGGCAGCTATCCTGCTGCTCCTCTGCCTCTAATATTTTTAGACATAGACCCTGAACAAGCATGCAGCAGATCAGGTGTTTCTGACATTATTGACAGATCTGAGAAGATTAGCCGCGTGCTTGTTTCTGGTGTTATTCAGACTCTAATGCAGCCAAATAGATCAGCAGGGCAGCCAGGCAACTGGCATTGTTTAAAAGGAAATAAATATGTCAGCCTCCATATTCTTTACATTACAGTTGACCTTTAAGGCCTCCCTATCTACTTAAAAATTCATTTTGTGAGATTTCAGGCCATTGTTTGTTTAAAGTATCATCTATAAAGTTTGTACAATCCATGTAATGTATGTTGTAATCAGTGGCGTAGCTAAGGAGTTGTGGGCCCCGATGCAAGTTTAGAATGGGGCCCCCCAAGCACTCTATACATAACCATTAATACGGCGCACCAAAACCTGCCAATGGCAACTACAGTGTCAGAGGTGCAAGAAGGGTATGGGGAACAGTTTGTTAATGATTACCACTATTCAAAGTATCTATAGAAGTGATTATTATGAGCATAGGACCAATAGAGAGCTAATACTGCAGTTGAGGGAGGGCCCTTCGGGGCCCCTCTTGCCCAAGGGCCCCGATGCGGTCGCTA
This sequence comes from Hyperolius riggenbachi, assembly GCF_040937935.1. Classification (NCBI taxonomy): domain Eukaryota; kingdom Metazoa; phylum Chordata; class Amphibia; order Anura; family Hyperoliidae; genus Hyperolius; species Hyperolius riggenbachi. The sequence goes on from NC_090655.1 coordinate 59,859,042, forward strand.
CCTCTGCACCCCCTATTGCTACGCCCCTGGTTGTACTAAACAACCTACAAGAACTGCCACTTGCGTGCTGGCACATGCTTGTTGAATACAAGAGGTGGCAATAATGGGGAGCGACGCTGGAAGAATTCTGGATTGCAATAAGGTAAGTAAACTCAAAAGGGACTGCAACATATTGTTATATTTACCAAGGTTTTTTCAGTTCAGGTACCCTTTAAATTTGCATGCAAACCATTATTATTTGCATCTCATTGACCATCTCTACTAGGCAGGTCCGGTTGTAGAAACAATGGGGCCCCACGGCAAAAATACCTTATGGGCCCCCAACAGAAACCCCCTGACGAAAAAGCAGCATTAGGGGTCCTTAGTTGCAGCCAAATGTCCCTCTTAGGCCCCTGAGCCAGATGCTGACCCTCCTTCCCAATCACCTCCCAACTTAACTGTGTTGCCTCGGGCCCCTGCAAAGTCTTTGGCAGTGTAGAGGCTCACTTGCCAGCCAGCACAGGTGAGATGCTACTCTTCCTAAGACCCTGCAGAAGCCCCTGGGAGCAAGATGGAGAGGACACCTTGAGGGCCTCTACAGGCTCTGGGGCTCTGGGGCAATTGCCCCCTTTGCCTCTATGGTAGTGCCGGCCCTGCTACTAAGCAATAAAGTTTCGCCCGAGTATTTTTTTTTAGAGTATGCCTGATCAGCCATAATTGCTCTCATCAGGTGTGCGCAGTACTCTCTGCAGATGACATCTTTCTTGGAGAGCACTCTGAAGCCAATGTGTAATTTGTCTTACGCTAATTGGAGGACCTGTAATCCTTAAATTTTCTCCGGATTAATGTTTGTCCATTTAACGTTTGTCACATAAAAGGGAGATTTGCATAATGAGGCGGGAGACATGCAAGCGCTGTGCTTCGCTTGTTTTGTGGGAACACCAGGGCAGATCAAGTTCTATATTCTGCAGCTGCTGGGAGGTGAACTGAGTACCAGGCAGACAAATAGATCTTTAGATGGCATAAGTGATAGTTATCTCCTGGATAAGGGTGAACGCTCTGCTCCGGTCTGTACATGCGTCTCCCATTGTCTGTAGGTAATACTACTCAGAGGAGTAAAGGTGGCCATACATCTATCGACTTGGTGGCCGATCGACCATCCAATTCGCTAATTATGATCGAATCAGATGTAAATCGGTGCTGCCATGAGCATGCCCGAACGACAATGCGACCAATTTTGGGCCCAGAAATGGTTGCATGCATCAATCGGACATGCTTGGGCTGCCGTGGTCAATCGAGGTGCACGGTGGTAACTGCATGCAATATCTGCATTCTGTAGCCTTAGGCTTCTTTCACATCTGACAACACATGCAGGAGCCGTTCTCCTGCACACGTTATGGCCTGTGGCGTGTCGTCGGGATGTTGCGGTGCGACGCAATCAGCGGCGCAGGGGCGTAGGAATAGGCCCTGCAGCCCCTGCGCCCGCGGGGGGGCCCGGCCCCCCCCCTGGGGCCCGCTCGGGGCCGTTTTGTGGGTGCTGGAGGGGTGGCAGCATGAGGGGAAAGCCTTGCCCACAGTCGGCGGGGCCCTCTCCCTCACCTCGGGGCTCTCCCCTCTGCGCTCCCCTCCAGCTCGTAAGTGTCTGTGGGGCTGTGGTGGGCAGCGAGCGGCGGGCAGATACATACCTGCTTCCGTGCGTTCCATCGGAGACTTCTCCCTCTAGCGGCTGACGTCACTTCCGGAAGTGACGTCAGCCGCTAGAGGGAGAAGTCTCCGATGGAACGCACGGAAGCAGGTATGTATCTGCCCGCCGCTCGCTGCCCACCACAGCCCCACAGACACTTACGAGCTGGAGGGGAGCGCAGAGGGGAGAGCCCCGAGGTGAGGGAGAGGGGGGAACTACCCCTCTCCCCGCCGACTGTGGGCAAGGCTTTCCCCTCATGCTGCCACCCCTCCAGCACCCACAAAACGGCCGCGAGCGGGCCCCGGGGGGGGGGGGGGGCCCGCTCAGAAAATCTGCAGGGGGGCCCGGTGGGGCCTAGTTACGCCCCTGCAGCGGCGGTAGTTATTAATTCACCCAACGGGAAAACTCCGGCTCCCGACAATCAAAAGCTCCCGCGTCGAACCGCAACGCACCAAAATGCAGCGTTGGATGTAAAAGGTAAAATGAAAAGTCTATGGACATGTTACCTTGGTTAAAGGGACTCTGAGCACCTCTCATAGGTATGCCTTTAAGCCAGACGACTTTCAACAAAATCGTGCTACGACCCCTCTGCAATGGCCATGCGTGTCACTTCCTCTTCCTGCTTCATTCAGTGATGCTCTTCTCTAACAGAGAAGACAGGGGTGAACCGGAAGTTATAACATATCCTAGATGGCAGCCGCGATTTTTAAATTGAAATCGAATGAAAACTGTTTGGTGTAGAATGACCATTCAGGCATCAAATGAAAGAGCAGAGCACAAGCTACAGAAATGTATGCATCTTTAAGTACTTTGCAGGCCTTGCAGTACTTTCAGAGTCTCTTTAACCACTTGAGGACCTAGGGCTTTCTACCCCTTAAGGACCGGCCACTTTTTTTCCATTCAGACCACTGCAGCTTTCACGGTTTATTGCTCGCTCATACAACCTACCACCTAAATGAATTTTGGCTCCTTTTCTTGTCACTAATAAAGCTTTCTTTTGGTGCTATTTAATTGCTCCTGCGATTTTTACTTTTTATTATATTCAGCAAAAAAGACATGAATTTTGGCAAAAAAATGATTTTTTTAACTTTCTGTGCTGACAGTTTTCAAATAAAGTAAAATTTCTGTATACATGCAGCGCGAAAAATGTGGACAAACATGTTTTTGATTAAAAAAAACCCCATTCAGCGTATATTTATTGGTTTGGGTAAAAGTTATAGCGTTTACAAACTATGGTGCACAAAGTGAATTTTCCCATTTTCAAGCATCTCTGACTTTTCTGACCCCCTGTCATGTTTCATGAGGGGCTAGAATTCCAGGATAGTATAAATACCCCCCAAATGACCCCATTTTGGAAAGAAGACATCCCAAAGTATTCACTGAGAGGCATAGTGAGTTCATAGAAGATATTAATTTTTGTCACAAGTAAGCGGAAAATGACACTTTGTGACACGAAAAAAAAAAAAAAAAAAGTTTCCATTTCTTCTAACTTGCACCAAAAAAAAATGAAATCTGCCACGGACTCACCATGCCCCTCTCTGAATACCTTGAAGGGTCTACTTTCCAAAATGGGGTCATTTGTGGGGTGTGTTTACTGTCCTGACATTTTGGGGGGTGCTAAATTGTAAGCACCCCTGTAAAGCCTAAAGGTGCTCATTGGACTTTGGACCCCTTAGCGCAGTTAGGCTGCAAAAAAGTGCCACACATGTGGTATTGCCGTACTCAGGAGAAGTAGTATAATGTGTTTTGGGGTGTATTTTTACACATACCCATGCTGGGTGGGAGAAATATCTCTGTAAATGACAATTTGTTAATTTTTTTTACACACAATTGTCCATTTACAGAGTTATTTCTCCCACCCAGCATGGGTATGTGTAAAAATACACCCCAAAACACATTGTACTACTTCTCCTGAGTACGGCGATACCACATGTGTGGCACTTTTTTGCACCCTAACTGCGCTAAAGGGCCCAAAGTCCAATGAGTACCTTTAGGATTTCACAGGTCATTTTGCGGAATTTGATTTCCAGACTACTCCTCACGGTTTAGGGCCCCTAAAATGCCAGGGCAGTATAGGAATCCCACAAATGACCCCATTTTAGAAAGAAGACACCCCAATGTATTCCGTTAGTAGCATAGCGAGTTCATAGAAGATTTTATTTTTTGTCAAAAGTTAGCGGAAAATTGATTTTTATTGTTTTTTTCACAAAGTGTCATTTTCCACTAACTTTTGACAAAAAATAAAATCTTCTATGAACTCACCATACTCCTAACGGAATACCTTGGGGTGTCTTCTTTCTAAAATGGGGTCATTTGTGGGGTTCCTATACTGCCCTGGCATTTTAGGGGCCCTAAACCGTGAGGAGTAGTCTGGAAATCAAATTCCGCAAAATGACCTGTGAAAGCCTAAAGGTGCTCATTGGACTTTGGGCCCTTTAGCGCAGTTAGGGTGCAAAAAAGTGCCACACATGTGGTATCACCGTACTCGGGAGAAGTAGTACAATGTGTTTTGGGGTGAATTTTTACACATACCCATGCTGGGTGGGAGAAATATCTCTGTAAATGGACAATTGTGTGTAAAAAAATCAAAAGATTGTCATTTGCAGAGGTATTTCTCCCACCCAGCATGGGTATGTGTAAAAATACACCCCAAAACACATTGTACTACTTCTCCCGAGTACGGCGATACCACATGTGTGGCACCTTTTTGCACCCTAACTGCGCTAAGGGGTCCAGAGTCCAATGAGTACCTTTAGGCTTTACAGGGGTGCTCAAAATTTAGCACCCCGCCCACTTGCCAGGACAGTTAACAAACCCCACAAATGACTCCATTTTGGAAAGAATACACAACAAGGTATTCCATGAGGGGAATGGTGAGGTCATTGAAAATTTTATTTTTTGTCACAAGTTAACGGAAAATGACACTTTGTTAAAAAAAAAAAAAAAAAAAATTCTGCTAACTTGTGACAAAAACTAAAATCTTTTATGAACTCACCGTGCACCTCACATAATACTTTAGGGTGTCCTCTTTCCAAAATGGGGTCATTTGTGGAGTCTGTCCTGGCATTTTAGGGTCTCTGCAATCATTACATGTATGGCCAGTATTAGGAGTTTCTGCTATACTCCTTATATTGGGTATACAAGTAATGCACTCTGGGCTGAAAGGAAAAATGAACGGCAAACATACCTTGCTCCACATCAATGGCAGTGATAACCTCAGGAGAGAGACACCCCGTGCCACCCTGCACTCAGGGTGAGCCACCAACTTATGTGACTGGGCCTCAGAACTTTAGTATACAGCATTATGCCTGTAGGATACAGCAATATGCCTGCCAATAGAGATGACTCTGTGTGGCATTAAAGCATCATCATAGGCCCAAATCACATATAAACCGGGGGTGTCCACACTCAAGGGAAATTCAAACATGCCGTCTTATATCGCCAACCCAGGACAGATCAGCAATATCAAGCATGGAAACCGATCCTTCTTCCCATATTTATGCTTACCCGTTTGGTCTTCAAGCTTACCTCTCCTCTCCCTGCGACAATGTGCGAAAGACCACTGAGTGTGTGCCTACTCCTGTGTCTGGAGTTCCCTAGGTTCTAATAGTGTACCTGCTCGTGGTACCTCTCAAAACACGGCCCTACGCATAGACCAGGCTGGTCAGGACAGCGGGGACAATAATAAACGATGTCACTCCTTGTTCCAGCCCTGCTGCAGACACGGCAACGTTTTCTTCGGATGCGTTGACCTGGGGCACACGGAAGCTGATAGGCGTAATGCCTTCCATGCAGTCGGCTAGTTGCATCTGGGGGGGGGGCCTGGCACCTCCTGGATACAGGATGTCCATAATGATCTCTTCCTGAAATTGGAGGAAAGATCCAGTTCTCCCAGCCTTACTGTAGAGAACAAAGCTGTTGTAAACTGCCAATTGAATCAGATAAAAAGACACTTTCTTATACCAGCGTCTTGTTTTCCGGGTAACTAAATAGGGCGCTAACCTCTGGTCATTGAAGTCCACCCCTCCCATGTTGACATTATATTCGTGGACGACAAGGGGCTTTTCAATGACCGCAGTTGCCCGTTGAATTTGGACTGTCGTGTCTGTGTGAATGGTGGACAGAAAGTAAACGTCCCTCTTGTCCCTCCATTTCACCGCGAGCAGGTCTTCAGTACGCAAGGCGACCCTCTGCCCCCGTAAAAGTCTGGTGGTAACGAGCCGTTGGGGGAAGCCCTGGCGACTAGGCCGCGCAGTGCCACAGCATCGGATTCCTTCTAACTTTAAGTGCTGAAAGAGGGCCACACTTGTGTAATAATTGTCCACAAAAAGATGGTACCCCTTCTGGAACAAGGGTGACACCAAGTCCCACACAACCTTTCCACTGCTCCCCAGGTAGTCAGGGCATCCGACCGGCTCCAATTTTGAGTCTTTTCCCTCATAGACCCTAAAACGACATGTATAGCCTGTGGCCCTTTCACAGAGCTTATACAGTTTCACCCCATACCGGGCGCGCTTGCTTGGGATGTACTGTTTGATGCCAAGGCGCCCGGTAAAGCGTAAGAGGGACTCGTCTACGCAGATGTTCTGTTCAGGGATATAAGCATCTGCAAATGTTGATGACAGGTGGTCTATGAGGGGCCGAATTTTGTGGAGCCGGTCATAAGCAGGGTGGCCCTTTTCATGACAGGTTTTGTCGTCGTTGAAGTGCAGGAAGCGCAGGATGGACTCAAATCGTGTCCTGGACATGGCAGCAGGGTACAAGGGAACATGATTTACTGGGTTCGTAGACCAATACGACCGCAGTACATTCTGTTTCATTAGTCCCAAGTGAAGGATAAGGGCCAAAAAGATTTTAATGTCGGAAACTTGGACTGGTTTCCACCCGAAAGGCTGGGCATACATGCTCTCCGGGTGCTCGGTGATGAATTGTGTGGCTTTACGGTTGGTCTCAACCACAATTAAGTCCAAGAGAACCTGGGTGATGAACAGCTGCAAAAAGTCTAGGGCCGTTCCTAGATGAGCTGTCGCCACCTGGACTCCAGACTGGGCGGTGAAAGGGGGCACTACGGGTGCGGCGGAATCAGGGGATTGCCAATCTGGTTGTGCCAGCACCTCTGGGAGTCTATGGGTACTACGGGCCCGTCTTCTTCTTGGTGGCTGCGACGGGGGTACTACTGCACTTGCCACCGTACCAGTTTCAACTTCCATGCTGACGCTCACCACTTCGTCAGGGTCTACGGAAGCACTGGCACTAAGTCCAGGAGATGCTGCGCTGCTGGTGCCTGCCTCACCAAGAAAACTATCAACAGCGCTAGCACCACCCTGCTGCCCTTGAGGCGGATCCTGCGCCACCTGCGGTCTAACGACTTGGGGTCTGGTACGCCTGGCTCTAGCCGGGACCATAGCCTCGTCATCAGTATCGGTCAGGGAACCACTGCTTTCTACAGGTTCAAAATCGGACCCGGAAGATTCGACGGATGATTCTTCCCAAAAGAACTCATCCGACTGGTCCATGTACCTGTATACCTCGTCATCGGAAAGCCCCCTTCTTGCCATTTTGGATTGCTAAATTTATGGGGTTTTCCTCCGAGACTACCCAGAAAAAAAGAGCACCTACCTAGCAAAAAGGGAGTATTTGAGAGGTATTGGGGTTGGTGGGAAGTGGGGTCTCAGAGGCAATCAAACAATCACGGGACAATCAAATCCAATTACAGCACAATCGACTCCAATCACAGCACAAGCAGATCTGATGCACTCGGAAGGTGATGGGGGGAGGGTGGGATTGGGTGTGGCGGGAAGTGGGGTCTCAGGCAATCAAACAATCACGGGGCAATCGAAGCCGATCACGGGACAATCAAATACAATTACAGCACAATCGACTCCAATCACAGCCCAATCAAATCTGATGCACTCGGAAGGTGATGGGGGAGGGTGGGATTGGGTGTGGCGGGAAGTGGGGTCTCAGGCAAACAATCACGGGGCAATCGAAGTCGATCACGGGACAATCAAATCCAATTACAGCACAATCGACTCCAATCACAGCACAAGCAGATCTGATGCACTCGGAAGGTGATGGGGGGAGGGTGGGATTGGGTGTGGCGGGAAGTGGGGTCTCAGGCAATCAAACAATCACGGGGCAATCGAAGTCGATCACGGGACAATCAAATACAATTACAGCACAATCGACTCCAATCACAGCACAAGCAAATCTGATGCACTCGGAAGGTGGTGGTTGGAGGTGGTGGGGGGGTGGGGGGTGGGGTTGGGTGTGGTGGGGGGGAGGGTGGGGTTGGGTGTGGCGGGAAGTGGGGTCTCAGGCAATCAAACAATCACGGGGCAATCGAAGCCGATCACGGGACAATCAAATACAATTACACCACAATTGAATACAAGCGCAGCACAATCGAATACAAGCGCAGCACAGTCAAATACAATGCACTTGGACGGTGATTAGGGGGGGGGGTCTGAGGGCGATTTGAGGGGGTGGGGGGTTGATCAGGAGCCTGCACGGGGCAGACTGAGTCCTGATCTGATGAGAGGCAGACACAGGGGGTTACTGATCAAAGATCAGTTAGTGATTGCTGGGGAGGACAGATGTAAACAAACAGCAGGGGATGTAATCAGAAGGGGGGTACGAGGGCAATCGAGGGCCTGGGCAGGTGATCGGTTACCCCCGCGGGGCAGTTAGGGTCTGCTCTGATGGGTGGGGGTGCTGAGGGCTGATGGACAGGTGATAGACAGGTGATCAGAGGGGGATCAGAGGGGGATCAGAGGGTAATGTAGCTGTATACAGATGTATACAGTATACAGGGGGGTAGTCTGGGATGGGGTGTGGGGGTGATCTAAAGGTAGGGGGGGGGATCAGGGGTGACTAGGAGGCAGTTAGGGACCTAAACTTAGGGGCAGCGTCGCTAGTTAGTGGCAGGTGGGGGGGGGGGGTGGGGGTTTTACAGGGGTGCAAGGGTGATGGGCAGGGGTCTGCTGGGGTGATCAGGGGGGGTAGGAAGGCTGGGGTGGGTGATCAGGGAGGCTGAGGGCAAAAAACACAGTGTAGCTATGTCACTTACAAGTGGTTCCTCCTCGCTGGTGGTCTCTGCAACAATGAGACCACGAGGCGAGGAGGAAGCACGTATAAGGCACTTTGTTTACCTAACAAAGTGCCTTATACTCAGGGATTGGCTGATCATGCGGATTCCTCCGCTCGCCGGCTCTGCTAAGTGGCCGGCGAGCGGAGACAAAATGCCCGTGCTTCGATCCCGGGCGGAGGATCGCGTCACGGATGACGCGATCGCTCCGCCCATGCCCTTAAATGGACTGCCGCCTCTGTGGGTGAGGCCGTCCTGCAGGGCTCCACTTCCCCGCCGCCCCTGTGTAGTGGGCGGTCGGGAAGTGGTTAAAGGCATACCCATGAGAGGTGCTCGGAGCCCCTTTAAGGCAAGTATTGACTTTGTGTTAAACCGCAGAAAACGGGCTCAGATGTGAAAGAGCCCTAAGGCCTCTTTTCCACAGACTGTTGAACTGTGTGTTCAGCAAGCAGTTACCAGGCAGCAACAAGCAGTTACCAGGCAGCAGTGGGCAGTTGTGAGAGCTTGAGAGGCATTTTACACTGTCACTGCCTATCAACAGTCCATGGAAAAGAGGCTTAAATGTTCTGTTTCTTGTCTTGTACCATTACAAACTGATCAATACCGACACTTCCTATATTTAGAGCAATCTGTCCACCTTTTATAGCTTTGCAGAACCCCCATCACGCACACCTGTTGTTCTCCATCGCTGATTGCACAGATAGCAGTGCAGATTGTTTCTCAGCTTATCAGCTGTGGGTCCTTACAACCCTGAGAATTGTTCCAGGTGAGTTTGATGGACTCATTGACCTCTGCCCAGACACCATGCCAGGGAATGTTGTGCCACCTGCCAATGCTAATATTTGCATACAGCGCAATACAATGGCTGAGTACGGATCATCTCGATGAAATGCTGATCTCATTCCGTACCTCGGAATACCAGCTGTGTGTAACAATAAAATATAGAATGACCAGATAATGCTGCATTATTCTGTACAGAGCGTAATGTGTACACACAGCTGGTAGTGACTGGGGCCGTATGTTAACAAAAAGGGCCACAGCCCAGGATGGTAGAGTCATGTGTATGCGGGGCATCTTTAATTTCTTTGGGCCTGATCCACTAAGGGTCCTTTTCCACTACCCTGCATTTTGCGAGCTGATTCCAATCGCTAACGGATCGCAAAACGCAGGGCACAGTAAAACTAATAGAAACAGCAGCGGCCATTTCCATAAGTGCAATCTGGTTGCGTTGATCCGATTGCGTTGCAATATTGTTCTTGAGCCCAATCGTCATCCAGCTGCATTTCGGATGCAATTGCGCTCCTATGCTGAGGAATCGCAGAAGTACATTTGACATGCAATTGCATCTGATAGTGGAAAAGAGCTGTTTTCTACTACATGCAATTTTGCTGCATTTTCCAGTCGCATGCAAGTCACAAGGACATCAGCAAAATAATAAAAATCACAGGAACCCTTTTATACTAGTGCAATGCGTTTGCAATACAATTTTGGCTGATCACAAAAGTCCTGCAGGCTGCATTTTTTCCCTGCGTTGTCTCTTTGCGTTTCTAGCATCAGAAAACAGCCCAAAAGGCTGGTAAAGGTGCTGTTCTCAGGCAGCGCACGGCAATTTTACCATTATTAACGTCAAGGGAGCGCCACCGTTACTCTATTGGTGTCACGTGCATTACTGGGATAACGCATGCACTGACAAGATGATGAAGCACGGCATAATGCGTGTTACCATAGCAATGCGTGCATTACCCCAGGCGGGGGTGTTAGTAGTACCAGTAAAATTGCTGTGCGCTGCTTGCGCAGAGGGCCGGATTTCTGGAAAGGCCTCAAAGGCTTGGACAACTGCAGCCCAAGGACATCCAATAAGGGTTAGTACATATGGAAGAGTAGGCTGCAAATGGGGAACATCACATGAAAATGGAAGCTGATGCCCAAGAGAGCCTCTCATGAGAGAGAGGGGCTGCTGTACACGAATGGTAATCATGGAAGAGGGAGCCACACATGGAATGAGAGGGGAGTGATATACATGGGCCTTGCAGCACATAGAAAAGTCGAGGGGTGGGGCACATGGGATGCGTTTTGAAACATTCATTTTTAGAAAAACGCATGTATTGTTGCATGATATTGCAAAACACATCAAAAACGCACATAACGCACGTCAATGGAAACGCAATGGTATGCGTTTTCCATGCGTTTTTCTATGTGTTTTTGCTTTTAAAAATTGTTTTGTGATGTATTTCTGCTTCCTATTGTCTTCCTACTGATTTGCATAAAACGCAAAAGAAAATCGAATAAAGAACGCATACAAAACTCATATGCGTTTTGTATGGGCGAACCACAAACGCATTAAAACGCACGCAAATCGCTTGAAAAACGCATCTGGGGTAAAAAAGCTAACGGAAACACAGCAGAAACGCACACAACATTAACATAAAACATGACATAAACCGTAGCTTTTCATGTTATGTTATGTGTGCACCTGACTTGGCACACAGGGAACCAAGGCCAGGCTTAGGCCTGAAACCCACTAGGAGAACTTTTCTGAGCACTATTGTGATTTGAAAAGCTCTTGCTAGTGCACTGCTATGGGTGTGATCCCACTTGAGTGATGTGGTCATTTTAAAAAAATCCCCCATAGCATTGCATTAGCAAGAGCTTTTGCACATCACTAGCGCTTAGAAAAGGCTGCTAGTGGGTTTGAGCCCTTATACATTTCCTGCCTCATAAGGCCCCCCAACATGTGCCTTCCATCTAACACCTTCCTCTTTCCAGAAACCCAGGCATAAGAGCCATTGAAATAGCAGTAGTCAGGGGAAATAGCGGGCGCTGGATTTTTTTTTTTTTGCAGTGATAGGTGGTGGTGGGGAAAGGGAGTACATAAGGTCAGGTATGGGGTGGTTAAGGTTAGCCATGGGGGGGAGGGTTAAGGGTAGGCGTCAGCTATAGTGTTTATGTGGGGGTGGTGATTAAGGTTAGGTGCCAGGAAGGGTGTTTGTGTGGGGGAGGTGGGGTTAAGGTTAGGCGCAGGGCCGGGCCGAGGCATAGGCTGGAGAGGCTCCAGCCTCAGGTCGCAGTGTAGGTGGGGGCGCAGAATTCATTCAGCTGTCATTCCTAATTGTGTTTGAAGCAGAAAGAAATAAGAAAAGGGGATACATGGCAGTGACTGCAAGCCAGATAACTAGATATTAAGGTGTTGGGGAGGTTGTGGGCCCTGTGGCGCCTCTTAGTCTAATACCAATCAGTGTGTGACGGCTGGGGTGGCAGGGATGGAGGGGCGCACTTTGATGTCTCAGCCTTGGGTGCTGGAGGACCTTGTCCCGGCTCTGGCGTCAGCTATAGTGTTTATGTGGAGGGTGGGGGTGGTGATTAGGGTTAGGTGCCAGGAAGGGTGTTTGTGCAGGGAGGGAGGGTTAAGGTTAGGCGTCAGGGGGGACAGTTCTGTATGAGAGTAGGCAGCCATGGCGCCGCCCATGAGGCAGGGTGAGGTGCAAGTACAGTGGGCAGCATTGCAGGAAGTGATGAGCGGTGGTACGCAGTGCTGGAACCCGGAAGGAAGAGGTGAGTAATTATTACTTCCCTGCCAACGGCCTGACACACGCTGCGCTCATAGCTGGAGGGGAAGAGTGGATGGGGGGACCCAGGTGAGGGAGTGGGGGAAGGGGGGGTCTGACTCCCCCCCACTTCCTGGCTGCTGCCCCCTCCAGGCTACTTATACTGGGAGCAATTATACTACCTATCGGGGGGGGGGGGGGGACCTGAGAGAAGGGTTAGGTTCAGCTATGGTAAAACATCGGTATTTAATACCAATATTTTAAGATCCTTCTTTACACTTTAATAGTAGAATATCGGTAAATTTACCGATATTCTACTACCCGCTTTCCTGGCCACTTTTCTCTGTTAAGAAGTTATTACAGCGCAGAGAAAGTGACACAGATGCCTCTTCAACAGATGGAAGAGCTTTTGTTCTTCACACTTTTACGTGTCAAGTTATCAACTCTTTGATTAATCACTTCAAGCGCACAATTTTTGTTTAGCTGAAAATCCTTAATGGTAGAGAGATTAGCTTCCTGAGGAGGCCCCGGGGTGGATTTGACAGTGGCATAGCAATAGAGGATGCAGAGGAAGCGACCGCACCAGGCCCCTGGACCAGAGGGGCCCACCAATGGCCCTCCTTCATCCATCTTATTAGCTTTTCATTAGTGCTATGTTGGTAAATATTATTATTATTGATTTATAAAGCACCAACATATTCCGTGGCGCTGTACAAGGTAAGAAACGAACATGGGGTACATATTAATACAGACAATGGTGTACACCAATATACAAAATACATAATTGGTGACAAAATACAAAAACAATACAAAATACAGAATACAAGATACAGAATTGGTAATGACAGTGATAAAAGTAACACGATGAATAAAATGTATAATGATTTCCGGGACACAAAAGGGGGAGAGAGCCCTGCCCTTGTGAGCTTACAATCTAAAGGAATTGGAGGGAAACAAGAGGTGGGGTAGTATACAACAAACATATAGAGGCAGTGGGCCGTATGCAAGTCACTTATCACCTGAGTTTTCTCCCAGTAGAGAATTTTTCATCTTTGATTTAAAATAACTTTCCAGCACTTTTCAACTAAAAAAAGTATTAAAAAGTAGAAGAAAAAGTACTATCAAAATAGTTTTGAGTATTTTCTTGCTTTCTGGTGGCGTAAAAGGCATTTTATTGACAAGTTTAAAATTATCACCTAGGAGAAAACTCAGGTGAAAAAGTGAATTGGATGTGGGCCCGTGTGTTTTAGGATATCTAGTAGGAGTGCAATTTGGTCTTAGGACAAGGGGAAGTGGCCTAAGGTAGAGCATATGCTTGTCAGAACAAGTGAATTTTTAGTGTCTGTTTAACCTTCCTGGCGGTAAGCCCGAGCTGAGCTCGGGCTATGCCGCGCAGGAGGATTTCTCAGGCCCTGCTGGGCCGATTTGCATCATTTTTTTTTTGGTACACGCAGCTAGCACTTTGCTAGCTGCGTGTACTGCCCGATCGCCGCCGCTCCGCCGCGCCGGCCCCCCCTTCCAGACCCCATGCGCTGCCTGGCCAATCAAGGCCAGGCAGCACTGAGGGGTGGATCGGGACTCCCTTTGACGTCACGACATCGATGACGTCGGTGACATCATCCCGCCCATCGCCATGGCGACGGGGGAAGTCCTAATGGAAATCCCGTTCACAACAGGATTTCCGGACGGGCTTGATCACCGGAGGCGATCGAAGAGGGTGGGGGGATGCCGCTGCACAGCGGCTGTCATATAGCTAGCGCTAGGCTAGCTACACGATTTGAAAAAAAAAAAAAATGCTGCCCCCCGGCGGTTTTAATTGACCGCCAGGAGGGTTAAAGGTAACAAAGGTTGGCGAGTGACATATGTGTTGTGGGAGGGCATTCCAGAGGAGGGGTGAAGTGCGTGTAAAATCTTGCAAAAGTGTATGTGAGGAGGTAATTCTAGAGGAAGATCAGGTGCCGACCTGAGATTGCGATTGGGTTGGTATCTGGAAATTAGTGAGAAGATGTACAGGGAAGAGAGATTGTGGAGGGCTTTGTAGGTTAGGGTTAAGAGTTAGGTTTACGAGTTAAGAGTTAGGTTTAGGGTTATGGTTAGGCAGGGGTGTTCCTAGGGTCCTTGGAGATCGGGGGCACCTGTGGGCACTAGGTGGGGGTACATGCGCGCGGCAATAAAATGGGCGTGGTCATGCAGTGAGTGGGCGTGGCCATGGGTGGGGCCAAACGTACATGAACTTAGCAGCGGTGTAAGCTACAGATAACGGGCCTGCCCATCGAAATACTGGATGGAGCCCTCTGTCCTTTAGATAATTTACGATCAGTATAGGCATAGATCAAAGATGTATACGCACATACAATTTTGACAAGTCACTTATCTATTGCAAAGTGGCAACAGCAATTTAAACTAAATACTGTACAAACGTTTTAACACACACATGAACATTATGGAAAATCCAAGTTGAAAAACTGTGAAGATAAACAATTTCATCCATCCTACTCCTGAAAAAATGTATTCATTTTTTTTAGAACCTCCCAGTTTTATTTTCTGTTTTAAAAAGCTAAAAAAGTAGGTTTAATGCTATTGTCTCATATGATGATGATTGAGTTTTTCCCATAGTCTCGCAGTTAGCAATCATGTGACCCCCAACAAGACAAATTCAGCAATCATGAGGCCCCCAACAAATCATGAGGTCCCCAACAAGACACATTCAGCAATCATGAGGCCCCCAACAAGACAAATTCAGCAATCATGAGGCCCCCAACATGACAAAGTCGGCAAACATGAGGCCCCCAACAAATCATGAGGCCCCCAACAAGACAAATTCAGCAATCATGAGGCCCCCAACATGACAAATTCAGCAATCGTGAGGCCCCCAACAAGACAAATTCAGCAATCATAAGGCCCCCAACAAATCATGAGGCCCCCCAACAAGACAAATTCAGCAACCATGAAGCCCCACAACAAGACAAATTCAGCAGTCATGGGGGACATAAATAGACAGCATTTCACATAAATAGGCAGAATGCCCCCTTAATATGGTAGACACCTCTCACCTGGCTTCTGAATTCTCCTGTACTGGCTGCTGTGCCTGGCAATACGGTTTTTGGCTGGATTGGGGATGATTTGTGAGCTGAAAGGCCTGGCAGTGATGCTGTGGCCTGGCTGGCGGTGATGCTGTGGCCGGGTTGGCTGGCGGTGATGCTGTGGCTGGGTTGACGTTTATGCTGTGGCTGGGTTGTCTGGCGGTAATGCTAGGCTGTGCTAGGCTGGTTGAAGTGAATTCTGGCCTGACTGGTGGTGATGCTGTGGCCCTTTTGACAGTGATTCTGGGCTGGTTGGCTGGTGGTGATGCTGGGCTGGCTGGCCTGGATAGTTCAGGTAGCGACAGGTGCCCCCTAGTTAAGGTAGCGCCCGGAGTCCCCCAGTTCAGGTAGCGCCGGGAGTCCCCCAGTTCAGGTAGGGACAGGAGACCCCCAGCTCATTTAGTGACAGGAGCCCCCCAGTGTATGTAGTGACAGGAGGCCCCAGTTTAGGTAGTGAGTAACAGGGACCCCCAGTTAGAAAGGGAGTGACAGCAGGGACCCCAAGTTAGAAAGGGAGTGACAGCAGGGACCCCCAGTTAGATAGGGAGTGACAGCAGGGACCCCCAGTTAGATAGGGAGTGACAGCAGGGACCCCCAGTTAGATAGTGAGTGACAGCAGGGATCCCCAGTTAGTGAGCGACAGCAGGGACCCCCAGTTAGATAGGGAGTGACAGCAGGGACCCCCAGTTAGATAGGGAGTGACAGCAGGGACCCCCAGTTAGGGAGGGACAGCAGGGACCCCTAGTTACATAGGGAGTGACAGCAGGGACCCCCAGTAAGATAGTGACAGCAGGGACCACCAGTTAGATAATGACAGCAGGGACCCCCAGTTAGATAGTGACAGCAGGGACCCCCAGTTAGATAGTGACAGCAGGGACCCCCAGTTAAGTAGTGAGTGACAGCAGGGATCCCCAGTTAGTGAGTGACAGCAGGGACCCCCGGTTAGATAGGGAGTGACAGCAGGGACCCCCAGTTAGATAGGGAGTGACAGCAGGGACCCCCAGTTAGATAGGGAGTGACAGCAGGGACCCCCAGTTAGATAGGGAGTGACAGCAGGGCCCCCCAGTTAGATAGTGAGTGACAGCAGGGACCCCCAGTTAGGGAGTGACAGCAGGGACCCCAGTTAGATAGTGAGTGACAGCAGGGACCCCCAGTAAGATAGTGACAGCAGGGACCACCAGTTAGTGACAGCAGGGACCCCCAGTTAGATAGTGACACCAGGGACCCCCAGTTAGATAGTGAGTGACACCAGGGACCCCCGTTAGGTAGTGAGTGATAGGCGCCCTCAGATTAGGTAATGAGTGATAGGCGCAGCCCCCTCCCCCGTGATGTAGTGAGTGACATGGCCGCCCCCCTGCCTTTAAAATGTAATCGCGGGGATGCCAGACAGGAGGACGCCGACCGGGAGCCCAAAAGAAGCGCGTGCAGGGGGCGGAGTTACCACGCTCGCTCGCTCACTCCAGCCCCCTGCGGCTGTCTCCACAGTCAGTCAACACTATGATCCCACACCGGCACGCCCCCTGCCAGGTGCTGCTCAGCGACAGCGGCGCTTGTGATTGGGCAGGGGGCGGTGCAGGAGAGGAGGACTGTCAGCACCACCCACAACATGGCGGCCGCCGTATCGAGCGAACGGCGGCCGCGTTTAACAATAGATTTGGGGCACCCATGTAGGGCACTCCCCAAACTGAGATCCGTGGCACCCCTGAGGCATATTGGGGGCACGTGCCACCAACAAATAGCGTTAGCGACGCGCCTGTGGTTAGGGTTCAGAAATGAACACCTCTATATGTGCATTGCATAGTAGTAACCCTAAAAACACTTTCCTTATGCTGCTAAATACACCTCTCTGACACTAAAACTGTCCTTGGTAGGTTTTGGGGCTCCATATCAAAAGAGTGCATTGTGCCCCATGTAAAACTTGCACTGGGGCCCCAAGCTCCTCAGCTACGTCACTGGCTGGGGGTCTGTGGCCCTACACTGGAGAGAGTATGGGGGAGGGAGGTGGCTTCATTCCTTCTGGCTTGCCATAGATTCCCAGTGATCTAGTGCCTCCACATTTAAATCAATTTTGGGCAGTTTACCAAATGAAAGTGTGATTTGTCAGAAGAAAAAGGAAACGCCAGGTTTTGAAATGTATAGATATTTATACAGTGCTTAAACTTTTCAGGCCATGTTCACTGTGGTTGTTGCACTGCATTCCCCCATGACAGCAGAAACCCAAGGGATCGGAACAGTGGCACTGAACGCTATGCTCATGTTGCGTCGGGTACAGTAAAGAATTCAGTCAATGAAAAGTATGCTTCACTTCTTAGAGGGTGCATGGGGCAGGGGCATAACTATAGAGGGAGCAGCTTCTATGACTTCTGGGGGCCCCAGTGCTGTTTGGGGTCTCCTCCACTAACCTTCCCTTCTTCCAATACAGGAGACTATCCTTCAGGTCAGGTGGTGTTGTAGCTACACTTGTTATAGGTGTGAAGATTATGATGGTCACACTTGTTGTATGACCCTTGTGAGATGGGCCCCAAGGCCGTGTGGGTTACCAAGGGGAGGCAAGGGAAGGGGGTGAACATTATGGGGGCTCCCATGGGCGTAACTAGAAATCACGGGGCCCCCCTGCGAAACTTTGGATGGGGCCCCCTACCGCCAAACCTCCTCCCCAGAAATGCTGGGAGTAGAACAGCACTGTAAACAAGACCCAGCTGAGCACTGAATAGGGACTGCCTACAAATCTTTGTCTGCAAAACTTTGTATAATTCAGTATCAGTGGCTGAGCAGATGCAGTCATTAGAACAATTGTGCAGAGAGCAGAAAGTTATTTCTCTCTGTGCCCTTGGTTGTCAGTATCTCAAGATG
Source organism: Hyperolius riggenbachi (assembly GCF_040937935.1). Taxonomy (NCBI): domain Eukaryota; kingdom Metazoa; phylum Chordata; class Amphibia; order Anura; family Hyperoliidae; genus Hyperolius; species Hyperolius riggenbachi. The sequence continues at coordinate 59,877,273 of NC_090655.1, forward strand.
GGGCCCCCTGTGGCCTCTGGGCCCCACTGCAGCTGCATCCCTTGCAGGGTCTATAGTTACGCCCCTGGGGGCTCCATAAATGTTTTGATGGGGGGCCCCATGAATTGTAGTTGCTGTATAATTTCCGCTTCTGCTACTGTGATGGGCTCCCCAGTCACTTGATTTGAGTGCCTATGCCAGACTCAGTGCAGAAGCAGCGGTGTCTCTGGGATCTGAACCATAGTGCTGTAAGGCGTGACTGCTAATCATGTAACCACAGTCCATTAGGGATCAGTACTTTCGCTTTGCAGCTCCTGAGTTTAAGGCCTTGTTCACATTAGAAATAGCTAGCACAATCGCAAGCTCTAAGCCCTTTCGTAAGCGATTTTCCCTTCGCTTTCAGGGCGATTTAAGTTTGGCTAAGCACTTTTCGAAGCGCTCTTATCCAGCAATTTTGTTTTTTCTTCCTGACGATACTCAGGAAGTGAACTCTTTGACCTGGAACTGAATAAATACAATGGCCTCAATTCATTAAGCTTTATCAAACACTTTGTCAAACGTTTGATAATTTACCTCGTGGGTTAAATCTAATTTTGAATTCACTAAGGTGTTATAGTTTTACTGAACGTTTTATCGATAAAACATTTGATAAATATATAACACCTTAGTGAATTCAAAATTAGATTTAACCCATGAGGTAAATTATCAAATGTTTGATAAAGCTTAGTGAATTGAGGCCAATGTATTTTTTCTTAAAAGCGCTGGGCAAATGGCTTTTCAAAGCGCTTAAAAAGTTTGCCTATACTTTGTACTGAAGCGCAAACGCTCAGGAAATGGTTCAGGGCCCGCGTTTGGAAAGAAAGCTCATCACTCACGTGAGAACACTTAAACAGAGCAACATTGCAGAAGCGCTTTTAAAGCGATTTTGAAAATCATCAGCGTTTAAAAAAAAAAGCGAATAACGCTCTTAGTCAAGCCATAAATCAGAGAAATGTCACTGAAATTTGGAAGTTTTTCCTGTGTGTTCATGGGTTTCTTCTGAACATTTTGGTGTCCTGCCACATCCCAAAACCATACCGATGGGCTAATCTACAGTCCTTAAAACACTAGGCGCTCACTGTAACGAGATGCTCCGCTGCAGGGGTGTACCAATAACCTGCACCGTCGGGGGGTGCTCCTTTACTCAATGCAGAGCGGCAGTGAAAGGTTATACATTCATCAAAGGTCAGCGCAGGTTTAGAAAGTCATTGTATGTAGGGAATGATAAATTCTTCACCACAATATATCAAATGCTCAGAGGTAGGTATCCGCCAAACATCAAAACAAGAAAAGGCTTACCAGCTCCCAACAACCCACATTATAAAGGTTGTACATTTGCTTAGGTCACAGATAACGTCCAGGGAACATCAGACGTCGTGAAGATCCAGTGGACATCCGTATGGAGGTAAAGTTTCAGGAATTTACATAGGAAAACAAAAAATGGCAATATCTAAACGTAACCCGTTTATTTAGATACAATTTCTTTAAAAGGCAGTAGATATAAAAACAATAACTCACATACGGGACCCATAAAGTGGGCCCCGTATGTTAAAAGTTTCTCTTCTGATGACACAAGACTGCGAAACTGGTCGGGAAGGTAACAGGCGGCCCCATTGTCTATTGATCTACGATTGACCATTACATGCGTGCTAATCTTCCGGGGTTCCCAGTTTATGGGCCCCGTATGTTATTATTTTTATATCTACTGCCTTTTAAAGAAATTTTATCTAAATTAACGGGTTACGCTTAGATATTGCCGTTTTTGTTTTCCTATGTAAATTCCTGAAACTTTACCTCCATACGAATGTCCACTGAATCTTCACGACGTCTGATGTTCCCTGGACGTTATCTGTGACCTGAGCCATTTTACAACCTTATAATGTGGGTTGTTGGGAGCTGGTAAGCCTTTTCTTGTTTTGATGTTTGGCGGATACCTACCTCTGAGCATTTGATATATTGTGGTGAAGAATTTATCATTCCCTACATACAATGACTTTCTAAACCTGCGCTGACCTTTGATGGATGCCTGACTTCTGAACTTTTGGACATTGTTCTTCTCGGCGGCGGTTCCATTGTTCCTTGGCGCCGATATATTTGCCATTAAAGGTTATACATTACCTTCTTCCCGCAGTGGGACAGTTCCTCTGCAGTGTACAGGCGCCATACAGCCAAACACTATGTGGCTTCTGTCCTTGTCCAATGACATGCAGGGACGGAAGCCACATGGTGATTGGCTGTATGGTGTGTGTACACTGAAGATTGACGAGGATCTATTCCGCCGCTAAACGGAGGTATGCATAACGCTCCTCTGTAGCTCTGCAGAATGTGCAGAGGTGGGGCTCCCCAGTCCCTGGGCCCCACGTGTCGGAGGGGGGTATCAGGGCTGGGTTGCCTGGGCAACAGATCTCTGTGGGGGAGGGGGGGGTATAGTTTAGTTACACCCCTGCTTTACTGCGTGATGGGAGGGTTTCATTGTAAGGTTGTGTGTAATGTAGTCAGGCAGGAGAGCTGATTGAGCAGCTGAACTTTTTATTGGTAATTGGGTATCTGCAGATGAACTGCTCAGGTTCTGCAAAGGGATGTACCATTAACCAAATGCCATGATGTTGTGTTGGCCACAGACAACTATGTTTGCAATCATCCATCAGGTCTGGAAAATCATAACTGGCTGCAGGCGTCAAAATAAAAACTACTGTTTTAATAACATTAAACTACAATATAGCTTGTGTTGCGCTGTGATATGTTATATCAATTTTCCAGTGAAAATGTAGCCTTTTGTTAAACCTGTTCTCTGTTGTCAAACTATTACAGGAAGTCGGCGGTAGCAGAAGCCTGGCAGAGGCTGAGCCATTCATGTACGTCTTGCTTCAGAGAGAAATCACTCCCTGCGGAGTTGTTTGAAGCGGAGAGAAGGCAGCTTGGCTTCGGATGGAAGAAAAATCCTGGCGCTGTTGTCTGTACAATGTGCCAGTTACAAATTGTCCTATATAAAAGCTTGTAGTAAGGCAGCAAGCAGCAGGATTGTAATAAGTAAAGTAATAAGTAAAGTGACACAACCACAATGAGGTGGAGGGAGGACAGTAGGCACCTGTGAATGAAGCAAGGTGCTCTGCAAGAATGAGCAGAGCTCACACAAGGGCTCATTAGAGAGCCTGGCTCCTGTCCATTGCGACTGGGGGTTTCTTTTGGCTTTCTAAAGTTGGTCTACAAGTGCTAAAACTCAGTCGCGCTGGTCATGTAGCCTCCCAGCATTGGTAAAGTGCCATGTCACTATTGGCTCAGCACGACTGCTCCACAGTGGAGCAGAATAGAGCGTGTCACACTGAGTCAGCAGAAGCACAACACTGAGATGCTGTCAGTGTATCATGGAGTAGCCATACCTCCCAACTTTTTGAGATAAGGTAGAGGAACACTTAAAGAGGAACTCCAGTCAAAATAATGTAATAAAAAAGTGCTTCATTTTTACAATAATGATGTATAAATGATTTAGTCAGTGTTTGCCCATTGTAAAATCTTTCCTTTCCCTGATTTACATTCTGACATTTATCACATTGTGACATTTTTACTGCTGGCAGATGATGTCACTGGAAGTAGCTGCTGCTTGCTTTTTTTGGCAGTTGGAAACAGCTGTAAACAGCTATTTCCCATAATGCAGCGAGGTTCAGAGACAGGAAACTGCTAGGACCATGGTCCTCACAGTTTCCTGTGGGAGGGGTTTCCCCATAGTATTAGCCATGCAAAACTCCCTGATGATCCGTTTGTGAAAAGGAATAGATTTCTCATGTAAAAAGGGATATCAGCTACTGATTGGGATGAAGTTCAATTCTTTTTCACGGTTTCTCTTTAAGCCTCGCCCCTGCCACACCTATAACCACACCCCCCCAGAACACCCCTAGTCACGCTTACTATAAATGTTTTATTAGAAAAATATGTTGTTTTATATTTCAAGCCACATCGGTCCTTTCTATCCTGGTTTATTTTCCATCATACTAACATTTGAAATGAGACAATAAGAAATATACCAATTTAAAGGATAGGAATAAAGTTTGGAGTCAATTAAACTCATTTTCAGTATACAAATACATGTAGTTTCATAAATCTGTACAAGTCCTAGTCCTGAAAGAGGGACCAATATGGACAGAGGGACAGGGTTTCCAAAGAGAGGCTGTCCCTCTAAAAGAGGGACAGTTGGGAGCTATGGAGTAGTGTACACACAGGTCAAGGTAACAATTAGAGGTGTCCAATAATGCTTAGCATTTTATGACTATTTCATGCAAATTGCTTGCAGATTTGACCAATCGGAATTGACAGACATGATGTTCATCTCATTGGCCCAACACAGTGAGGTGACAATAGCCCCTGCAGACCACTGGTCCTGGTAACTATAGCGCCCTGCTCCTCATCCCTCCCATCTTACAGAGTGGCACAGAGAGCAGTGTAATATTTATCTGCTTCAGTGCTGCATCGGTTCTCTTCTTCCTCCTGGTAGCTGCACGCTCTAGGAGATGATCAGGACCAAGATTACACAGCTAATTTGGTAATCTACAGTGTTTAGTTACCATTATTTTTATATATGGTGAGAGAGGGCGCACATGTAAAAAAGACACCTGGTAAAAAGGGCGCAGGATATAGCCGCTAGTAGAATATCAGTAAAATTACCAATAGTCTACTAGTCAATTCCTACAGTAAAATATCAGTAACTGATATTTTACTGTGACTCAGCCTATAACCCTACTCTCACACAGAACCCTCCCTCTACCGATGCCTAGACCTAATCCCCTCCCAGTGGAGCCTTACCTTACCTCCTTACTGCCCCCCCCCCCGTGTTGCCTGACCTTAAGCCCCCCCCCCCCTTCCCCTGGTGTTGCCTAACCTTAAGCTCCCCTCCCCCAGTGGTGCGTAACCTTAAAGTGAACCAGAGGTAAAAGTAAAACTGATGAGTTAAACAATTATATTCCTAACAATTACTTTAAGGGTTTTCTTTTATATTTAAACATTCACAAAGTATGATGAATGTTTTACAGTCTCTCTCAGTGCCAGCCTATTAAGTGTCCCAGAGTTAGAAAAAGGTCAATAGTTCATGTATTTTATCTCTCCCTGCCCTCAGAAGTTGTGTTCTGCCTGGAAATCGTTTATGGCTGCAATTTTCTTATCAGTGATGTTTACTGTATTCCTGACAAGGTACCATGATGTACTGCAAATATACATTTGTCTTATCATGTCACATATCGCCTCGGGTACATTTTAACTAGTCCCCTCCCCCCCTCCCCACATACACACACACCTAGCCCTAAACTTCCCCTTGCCTAAATCTATCTGCCCGCTGCGAATATCTTTAGATTGGGTGCCACTTCTTTAACGGGCGCCGGGGCCACACACTATGTACACATGCCTACTCTTCTGAGGCAATATTGATTAGTGCAGGGAGTGGGGAAGCACTGCTGGCTGTTCTCTCATGTGCTCCAGAAGACAGGCAGAGAGCAGAGGCCAGTGGGTGGCTTGTAGCAGCCCCTTCACAAGTGAAGATTTGAGGGAGTGATGATTTAGGGACAGCAAGGCTGCTCTGATTCTGCTTTACGGTCTCTGGAAATCATTATCTATGGCAAGGAACAAGCGCTCCTCGCTGTGTGTAAATGTAAATATTGTACATTTTCCCTGCACAGCTTGCGTCCCTTTAAATCAGCGGCTGCTCTGTTCCCTGGCAACCTGTAAAGGAATTTTCCTATCACTCGATCAGCTGACATTTTGCCAGTCAATAAGTTGTATTTATTTTGATGGTAAAAACAAAAGGTGGATTAACGTGAAGCTGAACGAGCTGCCCAAGGGTGGAAATTGTTTGTCACGCATCTGCTGCAGCAACAGTCTACACACTGATATAGCCGTCATTTAAAGCTAGACTTCTAGACAAACAATTCAATTTTCAGTGGCCCATCTTCATGTGCAAAGGCTCTGTCACTGTATTCAGCCAATGTTTGTTTGTGGAGCATTCATACAGATACTGCACTACATGTCTAGAGCCCCTTCATACATGGCAACAAGCAAGACTTTAGCTATCTCAGTTAGACATGGTATATAATCTCTCTATTGTATTTGAAGCAGAGAGAAATAAGAAAAGGGGATATATGGCAGTGATTGCAAGCCAGATAACAAGGCATAGAGCCCAGGCAGATCCAGGATGGCGATTGTGATCTAGGTGCCAGTGGGGTTCGTGACAAACTTGTGGTGCAGTCTGTGGGTCAGGGCAGCTACCGCGGAAGGTGAGCATGATTCCTACTGGTGGAGGACTCATGATCCAAGTGGTGAACTCCTGTAGTATACCACAGGGGGACTTTAATGCGGTGGAGTGCTTCTTTTTAATTGTGAATACAATCTAAGCCACAGGGGTCGAACTCCAGTCCTCGAGGGCCGAGCTCCTCACACATTTTTGGAACAGCTTAAACTAATTGATGAGACTTAATCAGAGAAGGTGTGGTTCATCAGGTAGAACACATTTCTCCATTTCTCAGTCCACCCTAAACACCAGCATGGATTTGGCCCTCGTGGACTGGTGTTTGAAACCTATGATCTATGTGATGAAGATTTTTTTTCTTTTCTCTTTGAGGATTCATACAGTGGAAGAGCATAGTGGGGGATCTCAAATGTTCTGGAGAACTGTTGAGTGGATATTGGTCATATTGACTTTAGTACAAAATCGAATTATTGGACTGTAGGGCAGTGCATTTTATGGTTTATAAGATTTTTATTTGATGCTTAGTGTGACATGGTTACACTATTACACAGGAGACCTGGGTTTGAATCTCGGCTCTGCCTGTTCAGTAAGCCAGAACCTATTCAGTAGGAGACCTTAGGCAAGTCTCCCTAACACTGCTACTACCTATAGAGTGCGTCCTAGTGGCTGCAGCTCTGGTGCTTTGAGTCCACCAGGAGAAAAGCACAATCAGGGCCGGATTTCTGGCAAGGCCGCATAGGCCATGGCCTAGGGCACCAGAAGTTTAGGGGCGGCTCAGTGAGTGGCAGTAAAGCTGCTCTATGCAGCCATCCCTATCTACAAGGACAGCTTTAACCTTTGAAATCTCTGTCCTGCACTTGTGCTGTCCCTGCAAGATATGTAAGCTCTATCCTGCAGGTACACATCAGCCTAACTCTCATGGTGACACAATGGGTCCATCATTAACAAGATGGCAAGCATACCATAAAAGTTCAAAACATAACATATAATCTATATGCATATTACTAAAATAGCTATTGTCTATGACACCAATGATGGAAAGTAAGGAGAATTCTCGATGGGGCACACAGAGCTAACAACCATACAGACCATATAGTTGGCCTTGGGCGGTAAAAAGTACAAATCTGGCCCTAAGCACAATATAAATGTTATTGTCTTGTCTACATTTTAGGAATTAGGGATTTAGAGAGGTTTTGGGGAGCGCACCAATATACCGTATATAACAATCTTTTCATAGTATTCAGGATCTGTTGGTCCTCATACTACATAGAGATAGTAAAACTGGTCAAAGTTTGATGTGTGTATGCACCCTAGAGGTATTTACATATCTGTGGCCTGGTATTTACTGAGAATACACTCATGTCACGTGAATGAGGTTTTTCCTGCATCATAGTGAACTGCCAAGAATTGCTGCTCACTGTGACTTCAGTAAATCAGGTTCTCAAGCTATATCCTTCAATACGGCATGGAAGATAGAAATACATCTCAGCTATTATCGACTATATTCAACATAATTGACTCCAATTTGAGCTGCCTTTTGTGATGGTCCTTCTCGGCTAATGACAGGCGTCCTCCTAACCTGCTCATGACATTTTATTGATCCGTGACGTTGATGGGCAACCAAAAAGCAGCATTTTGTGTCTCTAAATCCCTAAAATGACAGGTCCTCCCAGATCTTATCACGTCCACGTTTTGCTGCATGAAAGCAATGAGCCTGGACAGTTCATGAAATGACGCACGTCGCTATTGAGAAAGCAGGTCTGAGCCATTTCTGCCTCCTCTCAAATGAGCCATTATCAACATCCTCAATACCATTCACAATGCCTTTCCTTGGAAGCCCATTACTGAATTCCTGAGGGTTGTCACGCTGTATATATCGCATCAGCGTTCGTCCATCATTAACCTATCATCTGCCTCTGTACGGCCACACTTTTGTTCAAGTGTTATTTACTGATATTAGGGCTGATCTGCTAACAAGAAAAATTAGGTCTATTTTTGTGTTGTTAGAAACAGTATTTTTCTGCATGCCTGGCAGCTAGGTGGTTAACACGCTTGTCTGTCCTTAGTGAAGTTCCCTGTTCGAGTCCTGACCAGAACATTATTTCCGCAGGTTTGATTTTTTCCCTTCTGCTGGCATGGGTTACCTCAGCAAAGAAGCTAATTGTAGCGCTACCAAAATTGAGCGCGCACTAATGTAGCAGGCGCCGTGGCCGTCTGCTATGGGAACTGTGGCTACCAATAGTCAATGGCCCTGTCGCTGACTATATAGCGGGCAATCATTCTTTGTTGCATGGGGAGGGGGGTGCTATTAGTGGTAACAGGAAAAAAAAGCGCCGGCAACTAGTGGACAAATAGGGCGCCGTCATTCACTCCCATAATAAATATTGTTTAATGGGCGGCGAACAGGAAAAAAGGGCGCCAGAGATTACTAACGTTTTACAAACTGCGCCCGGAGATTTTTAATGTTTTATAACTGTGCTTGTGATAATTTGAATTTAGAAAATGCGCCCGTGATGAATAACGTTTATAAAAATACTAAACATATTTATCGTATTTAGCTAAAACATTATTTAAAATGTTATCCCTTACTGTTTGTAAAACATTATTATTCACAAAATAAAGCGATCGGTACGTAACGTAAATTGCAATATATTTTTTACAGTAACTATTTGTAAAACATTATTATCCACACAATACAATTATTTCAAATTTTTATTCCTTAATGTTTGTAAAACATTATTATTCACAAAATAAAGTGATCAGTACGTAACGTAAATTGCAATATATTTTTTTACAGTCACTATTTGTAAAACATTACTATCCACATAATAATGCGATCAGTAAGGGGGGTGGTTAGGGTTAGGCACCACCAGGGAAGTGGTTAGGGTTAGGCACCACCAGGGGGGGGGGGTTAGGGTTAGGCACCACCAGGGGGGGGTCTTAGGGTTAGGCACCACCAGGGGGGTGGTTAGAGTTAGGCACCACCAGGGGGGTCTTAGGGTTAGGGATAAGTACAGGGAGGGTTCTGTGTGAGAGTAGGGTTAGGTATAGTTTTAGTAAAGTTTTAGTAATACTTACTAATGTTTTACAACACTTATTACAAACGTACTTATATTTATATCATCGTTATAAACAATATTTTCAGATTTTATTATAAGAAGAAACGATAAATCAAGATTATTCATAATAATATACAATTATAACGATTTAACATATATTATCTTTAACAAACGTAATTATAAGTTTCACTTTTGAAACAGGGAAGATTAACGTTTTCACAATTGCCGATTTCATACTCATTATTTAATGATTTATAAATTTGTAAAACACTATTTGTAAACGAAATACAACACAATATATTTATAAACGGTTTTACTGCTTATCGTTTACACCCCGAGCCCTTTTTCCCCGACGCCCTTTTTTGATGTACGCGTTATTAGTTTATTCGTCTCCCGGAGGGGGAGGTTTATTAGTTGTGGGGTAGGGGGGTTGTTAGTTGCCCAGCGGGGGCGTTATTAGTTGCCCAGGGGTTACAAGTTTCCCCAAGGGACATAAGTTGCTTGGAGGGGTTGTCTGGGGGGTGGGTTATTAGTTGCCCACCAGGGGAGGGTTCGTGTGAGAGTAGGGAGAGGTTAGGTCATAGTGAAATATCGTCAAATATTGCAGATATTTCATTATATTAATTAGGTTGTAAAATATCATTAAATTTACAGATTTCATTTTTAAATGTACGCTTCCCCAGGCCATTCTGGTTATTGCTACCATCCCAAAAACATCCTGGTAGACTACTTTGAACTCCCCCCAAATGGTCCTAGACTGCGACAGGGAGATTTGATAGTGATAGTTCTGGGGGTCAGACAGCGATGTGACTTGTTTAATGTTTTCTGTAAAGCTGGACACACACACAGCAATCTGATGGGCAATTTCTGAAAAATGTTACCGGCATGAGATCAACTATGAGGAATGTATTGACATTAGGTTCAATCTATTTCAATTTCATGATTAAAAAACAGTCTCTAGTCTTCAATCACTTCCAGTCTCCTAGGAGCAGTATGGTAAGACTCATGCATATTGAATGCGGTTAAATCAACTGATTACGGAAATGCTGCCCAGAGGCGTAACTTTAAATCATGGAGCCCCCCAGAAAAACATTGATGTTTACACTCTTACACTTGCCAACCCTTTGTGACCCTCACAGCCTGGGGGCCCAGCTCGCAGGGGGTCATAAAACAAGTGTGGCCATCAGGATCTTCACACCCATAACAAGTGTAGCCACAAAAACACCTGATCTGAAGGATGGAACATTCATCAGAGGGAGTGAAGTAGGAGTTGGGCCATCTTACAGCTCTGCCCCCCTGCGGTCACAGGATTGTTCCCCTTTCCTCTAGTTACGCCCTTGGCTGAGGCAAAAAGTCTCAGAGAAAAATAGACTCGCCATACCAGGTCCCGACATGGCTACGACAGCTGGTAATTCGGTGTGGTCACGACCAGAAGAAAGATGGCGACCTTTGAACCGGACCTAGTTGGCCACACGTGCACTAGCTCAGTGTCACCACTCTGTCTGCACTATATATATATATATATATATATATATATATATATATTCAAATGGTATACAGTAAATGGGACATTCTAGCATTTTCTTTTAATCCATTTAATAGGATTACGTAATTTCCTACAATGAATATGCGCCCATCAGAAACCTGAGAGGACAGGATAAATCAAGCAAACAAATTCTTATCCTTTAAAATGGCTCCGCTCACATGTATCGCTGCCAAGCTGTAAGAATGTCAAAATATTTCTCGGTCGGTCTCAGTTTGTTGCTGCTGTGAGTGCGCACACGTATCCGTGGGAACGTGCGCATCAGGCAATGCACTGGGTCACAGACCCCATTTTTCAATAAACAGTCCTTTGGCGGACGCAGTTGTTGGCGATGCACACGGACTAATGTGGAATAGTGTATAAAAACTCCTACTCAATAAAAGAGGCAGGGGATTGTACTGATAAGCGTACGGCGTTTACTAGAATAAAATGCTGAACTGTGAATTTTTTTTTTTATTCAATTATAATTATAGAGGAACCTTAACCAAGGATTGAACTTCATCCCAATCACTAGCTGATACTCCATTTCCTATGAGAAATCTTTACCTTTTCTTGAATAGATCATCAGGGGCATCTGTGTGGCTGATATTGTGGTGAAACCCCTCCCACAGTGTGATGTCATGACCATGGTCTTGAGAGTTTGTTGTCTGTGAACTTTGTTGCATTGTGGGAAATAAGGGCCCATTTACACTAGGTGCATTTTCTGCCTTTTTCCAAGTGCAGGCAATTTTTAATATCGCCCACAAAACGCTTGTGCAATGAATCTCTATGAGAAGGTTCATATCAGCGTGTTGGGTCCGCTTTACGGTCCGCAAAGTGGTGCCGGTACCATTTTTGTGACGTTTTTGCTATAATGGAAGGTATAGGAAAAACACGAAACGCTCACAAAATCGCTTTGTGCAGCGATTGCGTTCGCGTTTTTAATAATCAATACATTGTATTTATTCTTTTCCGGGTCAAATAGTTCACTTCCTGACTTGCGTCAGGGAGTGAATGAAAAAAACGCTCTTGAAAAGCGCTTAGAAAAGCACTTTTAACAAAAAAACGCAGCACGCAGTGGAGTGGTGAGAGCCGCTAAAAAAACACGCACAAAAACGCAAAACGTTCGTGTTTTTAGGTGTAAATGGGGCCTAGCGGCTTTTTCCAACTGCCAAGCAACCAGTATCTCCCTCTGTAAATAGTACTCTGTTAATGAACATTCCGTACAGATCACCTGGCAGGACAAAAGATTTGCCACTCATGATACATTTTAGAATGTAAATCAGAGAGAGTAGAGATTTTACAAGGGGCAAACACTGACTAAATAATCTATAAACGAATATTGTAAAAAAAAATAAGCAATTTTATTCATTATGTCATTTTTACTACAGTTCATCTTTAAAGAGACACTGAAGCGAAAAAAAAAATGAGGATATTATGATTTGTATGTTTAGTACAGCTAAGAAGTAAAACATTAAGATCAGATACATCAGTCTAATGGTTTCCAGTACAGGAAGAGTTGAGAAATTCCAGTTGTTATGTCTATGCAAACAAGCCATTAAGCTCTCCGACTAAGTTAGTGGAATGCTAGTTTTGAATGCTGAGTGTTGTGTAATTTGCACATATTATAGAATGATGCAATGTTAGAAAAAACACTATATACCTGAAAATTAAAGTATGAGAATATTTTCTTTGCTGCTAATCTTCTAGTAATTATTCATAGTACACAACCAATTCACTATATCATATTTTTTTTCGCTTCAGTGTCTCTTTAAGGCACAGAAATTAAAATGAAAAAGGAATCCATTATTTAGGTCCCTGTTAGAAGCTGGAGATCCAGGTACTGATTGTGGTTCAAATATTATGTATAGTGCCATTACAGCCAATGACTGCAGTCGCTGATGGCACACATAGGGCCAGTACTAATTGCAATGTGGCCCTGGGTAAAAACAACTTGGGGCCTCCCCCTGACCAGCCCCCACTCCCGCAACCACCCTCTCGATACTTGGCTGGATGTGTAATGATTAAGGTAAGGGCTCGGCCTGTTCAGTAAGCCAGCACCTAACACTGCTACTGCCTATAGCGCGCCCTCTAGTGGCTGCAGCTCTGGCGCTTTGAGTCCGCCAGGAGAAAAGCGCTATATAAAAGTGTTATTTGTCTTGGACTCCCCCAACTGTATTTTGGTCCCTAGGATCCTTTTTTTCAGAAGTGTAGCGACTCACCTGTCCTGGCTGGCGTGCTCCTACATTAGTCTGTGGCTCCATGCATCTTCATTCTCGCACCACTCCTCCATGACCCAATTATGTTATTACGTAATATGCCGCCTGGTCACTGAGAAGATGCAGCCAGTGGGGATCAGGGGCGTAACTAGAAATCGCTGGGCTTCCCTGCAAAACTTTGGATGGGGCCCCCTCCACCTGTTTTCTGCACTGGTAAACTGAGAACCAATGTTATTCAATTGACTAGTGCACAGTTTAATGTGTTTTCCCCATTCAGATAAAAATAGACAGCATTGAAGCATTGCACACATTTTCTCTATCAGTTACATTAGCTTCTGTGATAAAACGTGCATGTTTTCTCACATACAGACACACATGGTGTTTAGAATCTGGAATACTATACTAACACTGGGTAGAGTCTCCCTTTATCAGGAATACTATACTAACACTGGGTAGAGTCTCCCTTTATCAGGAATACTATACTAACACTGGGTAGAGTCTCCCTTTATCAGGAATACTATACTAACACTGGGTAGAGTCTCCCTTTATCAGGATACTGTACTGACACTGGCTAGAGTCTCCCTTTATCAGGAATACTATACTTACACTGGGTAGAGTCTCCCTTTATCAGGAATATTATACTAACACAGGGTAGAGTGTCCCTTTATCAGGAATAATATACCAACACTGGGTAGAGTCTCTTTTTATCAGGAATAGTATACTTACACTGGGTAGGGTCCCTCTTTGTCAGGAATAATATACCAACACTGGGTGGAGTCTCCCTTTATCAGGAACACTATACTGACACTGGGTATAGTTTCTCTTTATCAGGAATACTATACTAACATTGGGCAGAGTCTCCCTTTATCAGGTATAATATACTAACACTGGGTAGAGTCTCCCTTTATCGGGAATACTATACTATACTAACACTGGGTAGAGTCTCCCTTTATCAGGAATAATATACTAACACTGGGTAGAGTCTCCCTTTATCAGGAATACTATACTGACACTGGGTAGAGTCTCCCTTTATCAGGAATAATATACCAACACTGGGTGGAGTCTCCCTTTATCAGGAATAATATACTGACACTGGGTAGAGTCTCCCTTTATCAGGAATAATATACCAACACTGGGTGGAGTCTCCCTTTATCAGGAATAATATACTAACACTGGGTAGAGTCTCCCTTTATCAGGAATACTATACTGACACTGGGTAGAGTCTCCCTTTATCAGGAATACTATACTGACACTGGGTAGAGTCTCCCTTTATCAGGAATAATATACTAACACTGGGTAGAGTGTCACTTTATCAGGAATATTATACTAACACTGGGTAGGGTCTCCCTTTATCAGAAATACTATACTGACACTGGATAGAGTTTTCCTTTATCAGAAATACTATACTAACACTGGGTAGAGTCTCCCTTTATCAGGAATACTATACTAACACTGGGTAGAGTCTCCCTTTATCAGGAATATTATACTAACACTGGGTAGAGTCTCCTTTTATCAGGAATACTATACTAACACTGGGTAGAGTCTCCCTTTATCAGAAATGCTATACTAACACTGGGTAGAGTCTCCCTTTATAAGGAATAATATACTAACACTGGGTAGAGTCTCCCTTTATCAGGAATACTATACTAACACTGGGTAGGGTCTCCCTTTATCAGCAATAGTATACCAACACTGGGTAGAGTTTTCCTTTATCAGCAATACTATACTGACACTGGGTAGAGTGTCCCTTTATCAGCAATACTATACCAACACTGGGTAGAGTCTCCCTTTATCAGAAATATTATACTAACACTGGGTAGAGTATCCCTTTTTTTAGGAATATTATACTAACACTGGGTAGAGCCTTACTTTATTAGGAATATTATACTGACACTGGGTAGAATCTCCCTTTATCAGGAATAATATACTAACACTGGCAGGGGCGTAGCAATAGGGGGTGCAGAGGTAGCAACCGCATCAGGGCCCTTGGGCCAGAGGGGCCCCGAAGGGCCCTCCCTCAACCACAGTATTAGCTTTCTATTGGTCCTGTGCTCATAATAATAACTTCTATAGATACTTTGAATAGTGGGAATCATTAACAAACTGCTCCCCATCCCCTTCTTGCACCTCTGACACTGTAGTTGCCATTGGCAGATTTTGGGGCACCATATCAATTGTTATGTATAGAGTGCTTAGGGGGCCCCAATGTAAAACTTGCATCGGGGCCCACAGCTCCTTAGCTACGCCACTGAACACTGGGTAGAGTATCCCTTTATCATGAATAATATACTAACACTGGGTAGAATCTCCCTTTATCAGGAATATTATACTGACACTGGGTAGAGTCTCCCTATATCAGAAATAGTATACTAATTCCGGGTAGAGTCTCCCTTTATCAGTAACAATGCTGACTGACAGTTGACTGTGAAGATATGGGGATGTAGCTGTACTGTTGCACTTGGTGAGGGTTCTGTACAGGACATTTGGTAACAGGCATAACAGAAATGCGTTCTAAATCCTCTTGCACCTATGATGATTCCTCATAACTGGTTTATGGCTGTGATATTATGTCCAGACATTTAGCAGATAATTAAGATCTGTTTCAGTTGGGTGCATCGCAGTGACAGGAGGAAGAGGTATTTGGCGTCTCAGTCTGATGCACAGCACAGAGGCAATCTAAGGAGACGATACTGCTTGGAGTGAGCAAGGAGGAAAATAATATACATCAGACCTCTAGGAAAATGTAATAATACCTTTACGTCCCATTATATAGTCACTTAAAATTAATTTTAAGGGATATGCAGAAATTGTAAATGGTAAAAAAGAACTACATATTCATAACAATAATAATACAGCCCAGTTGTAAAAATAATGTACTGCTATTACTTGCAGCTTCTGCTTCCTTCGCTTGCTACTGTGGGAGGAGCCTGCACTGTCATGCAGTGGCACACCTCTTCCTGTGCTACATGGGAGGGGGAGTGTCCCAGACAGTCCAGTCATTCCAGATCTAGCTAGGTAGTCTGACTCTGAGACAGAAACCTAGTCAGATGACACATCATCCTAACTATAAGGTACTTAACAATATGGTCAAATAAGAGATATAGGTACAATCTAAAAATACAAAGAGCCCTCAAAGTGTAGTAAGTCTAAAAAGCCCCAACAATGTAGAATAAAGGTTATAGATAAAAGGGTTGCTCAGGGTGCTACAGAAGCAACCACCAATACAGGTTAGTATCATGCATAGCCATCTTAAAGAAGAATTGTAGTGAAAATAACATAATTAATAACATTGCTTATTTTTTACTAAATTGATTTATAGATTATTTAGTCAGTTTGCCCATTGTAAAATCTTTCCTCTACCCGATTTACATTCTGAAATTTATCACAGGTGGCGACATCTTTATTTCTGCCAGGTGATCTGTACAGAATGTAGCTTTTATCTCCTTTGCCATAAGAAATCTTTACCGTTTGTCAAATACACTATGGATCATCAGGGGGGTCTGTATGGCTGATATCTCCCACAGTGTGAGGTCATGACCAAGGTCCTGACAGTCCCGCGCAGGATCCCCCGTGGCAGTATTCGACCAGTTCGGTCAAATACTGCCACTTCCGCATGCCGAAGGGAGCTTTCTGAAGCCTTCGGGAGCACTCGGGCTCCCGAAGACGGGCCGCTCCATACTACGCATGCGCGAGCGCCCTCTATGACGCACTCGCGCTTGCGTAGTATGGCGTAGTATGGAGCGGCCCGTCTTCGGAAGCCCGAGTTTTCCCGAAGACCTCCGAACTCCCTGCGGCGGCGGACGCGAACGGGGGAGCCAGCGCAGCACCGAGGGCACCGGGAGAGGAGAGGGAAGGCTCATTAGGACCGAGCCTTCCCTCTCCTTAGGTGAGTATCTGACTTTTTTATTTTTAATGTGGTACCCATTGGCTTTAAGCACAGTGTCCAGGTCTGGGTATCGTCAGGCAGGTGACATCTGTCATGTGACTTCCCATAATCAACATGTCTGAGAAGTATCTCCCTCTGTGCATAGAATTCTCAGTAACAAACATTCTGAACAGATCACCTGGCTGGAACAAATATGTCACCACCAGTGATCCATTTTCAGAATGTAAATCAGGGGGAAGAAATATTTTACAATGGGCAAACAATGACCAAATAATCTATAAATTAATTTTGTAAAAAAAAAAAAAAAAAAAGTATTCATTATGTTATTTTCACTACAGTTCCTCTTAACGAGGCACTTTAACAAAAAGGGGGGAAAATAAATCAGTACACTGCAAACTGAGAAGTTTAAAAAATAGAATAGAGATCAAGAAATACTGTAAATGATTGATATTTGCCATGTAATGTGTTCATATTGTTTAATCCACAATCAGCCTGCACATAATCATCTTTACTGCTGGCAGAAAAAACTACTGAAAAAAAGCCAGACAGCACCAATTGCCATTATCTATAACCACACCCCCACACATTTAAAAAGTTGTTTTTCATAGATATAAATATGCACATAGGGAGATACTTATTGCTTGGCAGTTAGAAACATCTAATCCCACAATGCAACACAGCTTACAGACAGGAAACTACCAGGACCTAGGTCCTGACATCACACCGTGGGTGGGGTTTCACCACAATATAAGCCATACAGATGTCCCTAAGGATCTAGTCTTGCAAAGGTAAAGCTCTCTCATGGGAAAAGGAGTATCGCCTTATTATTGGAATGAAGTTCAATCCTTGGTTAATGTTCCTCTTTAAAGATGGCAGCCTCCATATACTTATTAAAATCAAAGAGATCACATTATACAGAGCTGCCTGGGAGCCATGGCAATGAGACCTGTTTTCAATCTCCCTTACAGACAGGTGCATTAGGCCGTCACGCAAGTGAACTGGAGGATTCTTCTGCAAAATGGACACACATTGGAAAATGGCCAAGGGAAGGTGACATGGCGTTTTCCAGTGTCCAGCGGTGGCAGGGTTAATGCAGTCGGTCCCCGGAGGGCTTGGTCTGGTTTGTATTAAGCACAGTGCCCAGGTCTGGGTATCGTCAGGCAGGTGACATCTGTCATGTGACTTCCCATAATCAACATGTCTGAGAAGGTGACCAGGCTGTGCCCCGGGGCATACATCTCTCCGGAACCAGACGCCACATATCAGGCACCCCAGAGCGGCGGGAGTTCCCTGTGTCCTCCCCAGCAAGTGTTCATCTATTTCTGTGACACATTAATACAGCTCTTCCTGTGCTGTGCAGCTCCAACCATTTGCTTTAAATCAGAGTTTACTGAAATAATTGAAATGATACAGTATACTTAATTTACCGCAATCATATTTCCCTCAATTCACCAGAGGAGAGTTAGTAAGTGATAAAATCGCATTTATTGCACAAATTTCGCATGAATTTCAACCTCTCAGTATTTCAGCCTATATTTCTGGAGAATTGCTATTTTGAGTAATCACATGAGGTAAATTACCGACCATGTGATAAATAGTTCGGTAACCTCTGGTGAATTGACGCCATTGAGTAGGCTTTTAACGATGCCTCCAAAAATGACTGTAGGCTCTTGCTACATGATTTGTGTCCTGGGGACTAGATGGCGAGGTAACCCAGATGACAACTAGAAGTTACCCCAAATGACAACTAGAAATTGGCGTCAATCGCTCGGTTTTCACATCCAAAACGCTCCATTATCGCCTGCTACACTCCTCTAACTATCCTCGCATAGTGGTGAATTGCAAAAAAAAAAATTAAAATACCGCATGAGGTAAAATACCGACCTTTTATCACTTACTAACTCTCCTCTGGTGAATTGAGGCCATTTGTCAATGAGATGTTTATCATTCTGGCTTGCATGCATATCGTATACAAAATTGACAGTAATGGTGGCCACTAATAATCTATCTTTCTAATCTTTTTCATCCAATCTTACCATTTCTATGTAATATAAAGTACTGCCTAATTATCCATTTAATATATTCACTCAATTTATCATTATACTAAATAGATTTGGTAAAGTTGGATAAAAAATATTGGATCATTAGTGGCCACCTTAACCACTTTACCCCCACCCGTACGCATTTCTCCGTCCCTTTTTCCATCCATTTACCACCAGGGTTGGAGAAATCTGTACTTCCCGCGCTCCCGCCGCTGCCCGCGCTCCCGCTCGCTTATGCGCGCACTCCTGCTCGCATGCACGCCGCCGCCCGCTCGGAGATCAATGAACGGGAAAATCCAGTCCCGTTCGTCGATCTAAGCCCCCCGCAATGATCTGCTGCTTCTACGAGAAGCAGCGATCATTGTGAAGAAAAAAAAAGTTCCCAGCCTCTCCTTCCAGACGCTTGCAGGTCGCATAAATAAAATGTTACTATGTCCATCTTGTGGCCAAATAGTAAAACTACACCCTAAAGCATTTTTCACATACAAATACACTACTTTTACACACAAAAATTAACTCATTACCTCCCACACTCCCCAATTTTATTTTTTTGTAATTTAAAAAAAAATAAAAAAATTTACAATAAAAAAAACCATAAATAATTACCTTAGGGACTGAACTTTTTAAATATTTATGTCAGGAGGGTACAACACTGTTACTTTATAAACTATGGGCTTGTAATTAGAGATGGACGCAAAACTGAAATAAAGGCACCTTTTTTTCCAAATAAAATATTGGCGCCAAACATTGTGATAGGGACATAATTTAAACGGTTTTGTAACCGGGACAAATGGGCAAATACATGTCATGGGTTTTAATTACAGTAACATGCATTATTTAAAAACTATAATGGCCGAAAACTGAAAAATAAGGAATTTTTTCCCACATAGGACTATGGCAGGGATTAGATTGTGAGCTCCACTGAGGGACAGTTAGTGACAAGACTATATACTTTATACAGCGCTGTGGAAGATGCCAGTGCTATATAAATACATAATAATAATAATAATAATAATAATAATAATAACTACATGTAAATAGCAGGCATTTGATTGAATCTCAGCCTGACCATGCCAAAAACCACAGTCTAATGCCTGTGGCTGGACATGCTTTAGAAATGCCCATCCCTGATAGCCAGTGCTCAGATTTCAGCGATTGCTCTCGGCCTGAGAAGGCTCTGGCGGGTTGGTCAAGCAGAACTCGGTAAACAGACACAATCTGGCACGCTCTGAGATGTCACAATGTTTGCTTTCATCTTCAGCTGAATTATGAATGAGAACAATTGTCTTCTGTGGCAATTACAAAGATTTTTTTTTTCTTTGTTAAATTATTGATCATTTGTTCTTCCTCCAAAGTAAAAAAAATAATAATTTGTGGAATGTTCATTTCAGAGAGTTGTATGCACAGAGGGAGATATTGCTTGCTTGGCAGATGGAAAAAGCGGATATTTCCCACAATGCAACAAGGGTCACAGACAACAAACTGACAGGACCATGGTCATGACATCATACTGTGGGCATGGATGGATTTCAGGCAAGGCTACATAGGCCATGGCCTAGGGCACCAGGAAAGCAAGGGGTGGCAGTGGGGTGCTAATTGTGTGCTGTACATAATTTAGAATCAAAATATGGTATTAAAGAGACTCTGAAGCGAGAATAAATCTCGCTTCAGAGCTCATAGTTAGCAGTGTGCCCCTGCTAAACCGCCGCTATAGCGCCGATAAACGAGGGTCCCTTCACCCCCAAACTCCCCACTGCGACACTTGGTCGCAGACTTGGTCGCTCCTGGAGGCAGGGCTAACGGCTGCAGCCCTGCCTCCAGTCGCGTCTATCAGCGGCGCATCGCCGCCTCTCCTCCGCCCCTCTCAGTGAAGGAAGACAGAGAGGGGCGGGGGAGAGGCGGAGATACACGCTGACAGACGCGCGTGGGGCAGGGCTGCGGCGGTTAGCCCTGCCCCAACCAAGAAGCGCTCCCCCGCTGAAACGAGGGGATTTGGGGGATCAGGGACCCCCGTTAAGCTGCGAGATAGCGGCGGTTTAGCAGGGGCACACGTGTCCCTGCTATCTATGAGGTCTGAAGCGAGATTTATTCTAGCTTCAGACTCTCTTTAAGTGTTTTCTTTCTTTTTTCTTTTCTTTGAAGTGACCTGCCCACTATCAGAGATAAGCAAGCTTGATTTTGCGAAAAGCAAACTCTTTCTGGGATTGGGAGAGGGGGGGCTCAGGCTGTCACTGTATAAGCAAGTGTTAAATTGCCTATGCCGCCATTGCCTTCCTTCCGATATGCTTCACGCCGCTCTCCAACTTCTGACACTTCTGCCTTCACAGTTCTGCTGTCACTAGCTAATTCCTGCAATCATTTCACTAAATGTCCTCAGTAGAGCTTGCAATCTAATCCCCGTCATCATGTAGCTAACTGTCCTCAGATGACCTTACAATCTTATCCCTGCTGTGCTTGGGGCGGCTAAAGATGCTTTTGGTCATGGGACGGCTGAGGAAAGTCGGCCTTGGGCGGTAAAAAGTACAAATCTGGCCCTGACTGTGGGAGGGGTTTCACCACAATATCAGCCATACAGCCCTGATGATCTATTCAAGAAAAGAGAAAGATTTCTCATGGGAAAGGGAGTATCCGCTACTGGATGGGATGAAGTTTAATCCTGGGGTACAGTTCCTCTTAAAAGCGGAAACCTGAACTCAGAACGTCCTAAAAATCCTGCAATAAATCTGCACAGTTTCTACTTCCTGCTTTCATGGAAGCAGACATATTGTTAACATCCTGTGCTCTCAAATGAGCTTATCTGCCGTGGCAATCAGGTGACACAGGGGAGAGATTAAATTACATTTTGTGATTAGACACAAATGAGGGGGAAGTAGACGGGCTAAACTCTCTAAATACATACAGGGTGCATTTCTTTATGTTTTACTTCTGTACTGTGCAAGAGTCCAGGTCCACTTTAAAGCTCTCTGCAAAGGATATTTTGGGTTCATGAAGTACTGTGTTAGCAAAATACAGCTTGTTATTTTCAAAGTCAAAATAAACACGTCCGCTGCATTTATGTCGCCACTTCTCCACCGTACCATCTGCACCCTTCTCCTGTCATCTGCATCATTCCCACTCGTCCAGTGGCGTAGCAATAGGGGGTGCAGAGGCAGTGACCGAATCGGGGCCCTTGGGCCAGAGGGGCCCCGAAGGGTCCACCCTCTATCACAGTATTAACACTCTGTTAGTCCTGTGCTAGTAAAAATCACTTCTATAGATGCATTGAATCCTGGTAATCCTTAACACACTGTACTCCATCCCCTTCTTGCAGCTCTGACACTGTGGTTGTCCTTGGCAGGTTTTGGTGCGCCATATCAATTGTTCTGTATAGAGTGCTTGGGGGCTCCATGTAATACTTGCACCAGGGCCCATAGCTCCTTAGCTACACCACTGCACTCGTCCCAGGGGCCAGGAAGCATGGGGCTTCCTCAGAGCCCAGGACAAGTTCCTCCAGCACCCAAGGCTGAGACACCAAAGTGCACCCCTCCATCCCTCTCACACCAATCGTCACACACTGATTGCTATTGGAGTGAATCCAGGGCCCCCAACACCTTAATCTCTAATTTTCTGGCTTGCAGTCACTGTCATGTATCCCCTTTTCTTACTTTCCTCTGCTTCAAACACAATAGGGGAATGATAGCTGAGTGAGTTGTGCGCCCCCTCCTACACTGCGTTCTGAGGCTGGAGCCTCTCACACCTCTGCCTATTACCCTGGGCTTCCTTGTTAGCAAGTAAAAAAATCAATGTGGATCCTACCTTGCAACAAGAAGGATTCTCATTGGTCTGCCATGAACCAATGGGGATGTTCCTGTTGCAGCAGGATTCCCATTGTTTTTTTTGTAAACTAATGAGATGAGCCATGTTTCTTATGGTCACCGATACTCTGCAATGGACTGAATGGCAGTGGTGGTGTAATGTCTGATTGCGCTGCCCGGAAGCTCCCTTCCACACGGAGTAGCACGCATGCGCAGTGTGAAGTTAATTATACTGCTGGAGGTAAAATAGTAAATATCTTCACTTCCACACTTCTTACACTCCCCAAATTTTCAGGGTAGGGAGGGGACCCCCCCTGAACTACCTCTATACCAAATTTCAGCCCCCGAGACCATCTGGTTCGGAGATAGATTACAGAAACCTATCTTGGGAACCAGCGGATCTCGGGGGCTGTAATTTGGCATAGAGGTCGTTCTTGGGGTTCCCTCACTACCCTGAAAATTTGGGGAGTGTAAGAGGTGTGGGAGCGGAGATATTGATTATTTTACCTCCAGCAGCATCATTCAATAGGAACTGTGGCCGCACAGTCTCCTACTGCGCATGCGGGGCAGTGCAAATTCACAGGCAGCGTAATTAGACACAACACCGGAAATGGGAATTCACAGGGCCTGTGCGCGTTTCTCATGCAGCGACAAGCCTAGTGGGAACGGACACCAGATTGCATCTCAAGTGTGACACAATCACGTCACGTTTTCGGATAAAGGCAGCAGGTTGGGACCTTGCATTTGCGTTCCAGTTGACAGTGTGAGCGCATCCTATTAATAACATAGGATGCAATCGCTGTCCGATTTTACATTTTCCTGTGTTCCAGAAAACACTGCTTTTTTTGTGTAGTGTGAGCGGACCCTCAAGGTGGCCATACACTGGTCGATTTGCCATCAGATTCGACCAACAGATAGATCCCTCTCTGATCGAATCTGATCAGAGAGGGATCGTATGGCCACCTTTACTGCAAACAGATTGTGAATCGATTTCAGCCTGAAACCGATCACAATCTGTGGAGCTGCCACATTACCTGTTCCGGCCGGCGCGAGTCCCCTGGTCCCCGCTGTCTTCTTTTCCACTCCGGGCTGCAGACCAGGGGAAGTTTAAACAGTAGAGGGCGCTCTACTGTTTAAATTTCCTGCCAGGGCAGGAAGTTCTGTGTAGCTGCAGCCGGTCCGGAACCCAGCGCGGAAAGAAGACAGCGGGGACCAGGGGACTCGCGCCGGCCGGAACAGGTAATGTATACTTGCTGTATTGCGTCGGTCGTGGGGCATTCAAACGCCGCTATCGACGCACTCCCGACCCGCCGGCGATCGAGAAAAATCTTCCGCACGGACGGATTGACGGGAATGATCGATTCCGGACGGAAATCGATCGTTCTGTCAGCGGTGTGCGCGGCGATATCACAGCCGATTCGATCACTGTGATCGAATCGGCCGTATTTCGGCGGCAAAATCGTTAGGTGTATGGGCCCCTTAAGTCTCCAGAGCTTATAGCATGTGGCTCCGGCATGAGTCCACCCCTGAGCCTTGCAGGAGAGTCTGGACAGAGCAGAACACCACATCTGAACATGACATCTGCGTCCTTTCTCCTCAGCAGAAAGCAGGTCACCTGCAGATACTCATCATTTGCACAGCTGGAGGTCTGCTGAGCCCCGCCCAAACCAGGAGCACAAGGAGAGTCTGCAACATTAACCTGCTGAGTGCCTGCAACATTAACCTGCTGAGTGCCACGCTGGCCTGAGGCATCCATCCAGGGCAGGCCTAACCCCTTCACATCAGGGCAGCCAAGTTCTTCTAGAATTTATTCATGACTTTCAAGCATTGCTACATTTGGCTCCTCTCAGAATTGAAGGTTTGGTAGCTGTTATTCCCAAGGAGGTGTTGTGCGAACAAAAATAAATCTCTTTGGCACCGGTTGTGGGAGAACATGAGATCCTGCCAGGAGGAAGAACCGGGCTGCCAGATAATCGATGATTAGTAAATGATCTATCAGTGGAATTCTGTCATTACTCACACCGTGAGAATGCCTCTGACGTACGTATGACGAGAGACAAACAGGCACTGCTATTGCTGGATGCCTCGTAAGCAATGAAAAATAATAACAACATCATTTTAATCTAGCAAATCTAGTGTGAACAGCACATCACTTTCAGAGGACCTTGTTGTCAGCCCTGGGCCACCTATGAGGTGGGGTAAGGCAGGTTCCTCAGGCGGCAGAAGTGGGGGGCGGCGCCCCCCTAGCCATGGGTGAGGGGGTCGCCGAGCTGGAGGGGGTAGCAGCCAGGAAGGTGTGCAGCAGGCACAGCAGTGGGGAGGGGGGGGGGGGGGTCGCACCCCCCTCTCCCTCACCTGGGTCCCCCCCTCCAGCTATGAGGGCAGCGTGTCCCAGTGTGTCAGACAGCGGGCAGGTGAAGTTCTTATTCACCTCTGTACAGTGGGCGGCATTGCAGGAAGTGATGAGCGGTGGTGGTACGCATGCTGAAATGCAAAAGGAAGAGGTGATTACTTCACCTGCCCGCTGCCTGACACACTGGGACATGCTGCCCTATTAGTTGGAGGGGGAGAACGGATGGCAGGACCCAGGTGAGGAAGGGGGGTCCGACCCCTGTCCCTGCCGCTGTGCCGGCTGCACACCCTTCCTGGCTGCTACCCCCTCCAGGCTACCTGTACTGGGTGAAATTATACTACCTATGAGGGGGGCCCCGGCCTCCTCACAAGTTTGCCTCAGGCAGCAAAAAGTCTAGAACCGGCCCTGCTTGTTGTTCATTTTAAAAGGTTTTGGCATTTCCTGTAGTAAGCTCACACTCCTGGAACACCTAGGTGGTAAGCAGAGAGAGGCCAGGATCCCAATGGTGCAGTATCGTTAGTTTAGGGGTAATTGTAAGTATATACATTTATACTCACAAGGATGGGTTGCAGACCCCTTCAATCACCATATAAGCTTGCAGAGAATAAACCGATCCCACTCGGCTTTCCAGGTCCTACCAGATGCTGGATGGTCGCTCTCCTAGATATACTTTTGGGTAAAACTATTACCTCCAAAGGAGGTCTGGATGATTCTGGGTATGGCGCCTAGAGTATTAGAATAATAGTTTTCTATTGCCATAAAAAAAAGAGAGGTATACACTTACCTCTCTGGAAAATAGAACACTTCAACTGGAAAAATGTTTTATTCAAAACACAGAAAATGCGTTTCACAGGTACTAGCCCGCTTCCTCAGGTCAATACAGAGAGCTTTGTAATAGTGTGCATAGAGCATGGATCAGAGGTGCCCATACTCTATGCACACTATTACAAAGCTCTGTGTATTGACCTGAGGAAGCGGGCTAGTATCTGTGAAATGCGTAGCCTGTGTTTTGAATAAAATATTTTCCAGCTGAAGTGTCTTATCTTCCAGAGAGGTAAAAGAATACCTCTCTTTTTTATGAATTTTTATGCCAATAGAAAACTATTACGGTATTCTAATACTCTGGGCATTGATGCACAGTACAGAGCCTTGACAAAGGGGACTGTGTGGCCACGAAACGATTGTTGGCAATATGGTCAGATGTGTATGGTGATGAAACAATAAATGTTGTTCCTTAAGAGTGTGGTCTGTGGACCTCCCTTTGTTACTTTGGCTTACTTCAGCCACTTGGTCCAGCACAGGTGAACGCGGACTTAACTTGCTTTTCATGGAGCGCAATGCCCCATTGTGAACCTAACATGACTCTGCTGGTAGGGTTGTTTTACCTGGAGGTTGGATAGCTTCAAAAGTCAACCATCATTTCAAAGAGTAGAATTTGGTCAATCGGGTAGATGCATGGCTAAGAATAAGACAGACTAGGCAGATTTTGTTGACGTTGTTGACGGAGTGTCTGACTGCTTATTGAGAAAAGAGGAAAAAAAGAAACCAGTTTGGATAATTTGCTATTGTTAGACAGAAGAGGATGTTTCTGAAGGTTCAGTCTGTGCGGCGTCACCCTGTCTCTCCGTCCTCAGAGAATCATCATCATTCTTTACTCTGAAAACCTCTATTATAATGATTAGACCAAATGATACATTAATCTGCTTAGGGAGGACAGAGGGCAACTTGTCAGCTTGGAATGAATGGACACAATGGCTTCCTTCCTGCCTTCCAAATTTAAGGAGCGGCGCATGTAACGAATGAGCATAAAGTAAATAGCAGGCAAGGTAATTTGTCCTACAGTGAGTCTCCTGACTGCAAACAGAGAATATTTTGGGCAGACAAATTCTGTAGGCAGGGAAGAATCTCATAAACAAGACAAGATTGTACAGTGAAGATTGTATAGCTAGGTTAAGGTACCCATTAAAGTGGACCTGAACTCTTGCACAGAACAGAAGAAAAACATAGAAAAATGCACCCTGTATGTATTTAGAGCAACCTTTCTACCCTGGAGGAACCCTGCAAATAACTTTTGGATCTCAAGGAACCCCTGCATTTATTTTGCAGGAGGCATGGTCTTTAGAAGTATATGTGGCTGTTTATTTCACTACCCCCTATTACACTGCCACTCATTATACTGTCTCCTGACCCCCCAATTAGTG
This sequence comes from Hyperolius riggenbachi, assembly GCF_040937935.1. Taxonomy (NCBI): domain Eukaryota; kingdom Metazoa; phylum Chordata; class Amphibia; order Anura; family Hyperoliidae; genus Hyperolius; species Hyperolius riggenbachi. The sequence continues at coordinate 59,904,596 of NC_090655.1, forward strand.
CTTCTTGTTACACTACCACCTATTATAGTGTGCTCTATTACACTTCCCCCACGATAGGGGAAAATGCCAAGGAACCCCTGCAGAGTGCTCAAGGAACCCTGGTTGAGAAAGCCTGATTTAGAGAGTTTAGCCTCTCTAATTCCTTATCATCTTCTTCTAATCACAGCAGTAATTTGATCCCTAAGCTGTGTCAACTGGCTGCCGCTGCAGAGAGCTCATTTGTAAACACAGGCCATTAACAATATGTCTGCTTCCATGAAAGCAGGAAGAAGACAAACTACAGATTTATTGTAGGATTTGTATCAGCTGTGAGGGCTGGTGCACACCAAAACCCGCTAGCAGATCCGCAAAATGCTAGCAGATTTTTAAACGCTTTTTTTTATTTTTATGAGGCGTTTTGCTAGCGTTTTGCGGATTGCTGCTGCGGTTTTCAGTATAGTAGATTTCATATATTGTTACAGTAAAGCTGTTACTGAACAGCTTCTGTAACAAAAACGCCTGCAAAACCGCTCTGAAGTGCCGTTTTTCAGAGCGGTTTGCGTTTTTCCTATACTTAACATTGAGGCAGAAACGCACCCGCAATCCAAAAAATTCCTCACCCAGGCATTTTTCGTTTCTGCAAAACGCCCCCCGCTCTGGTGTGCACCACCCCATTGAAATACATTGACCAAGCAGATCCGCAGCCGCAAGCGGATCTGAAAACGCCCAAAAAGCCGCTCGGTGTGCACCAGCCCTAACAAAGAGAAGTTTAAAAAAAAAATAAAAATGCTTGGTGTGTAAAAATCAAATCAAACCCCGGCATCTGGGGAAAATATAGCACTGTTAAGCCGACCTGATCTTAGAACTTCCTCTCTGCTCTAAAAGATACGCAACAGCATAATAACCTTTAGAGCTGGAACCCACAAGAGCGGTTTTGTGAGCATTTCTGGAGCGATTCAAAACGCTAGCAGTTTGCCAAAACGCTCAGCTAATGTTAATGGATGGGGCAACTTCCACTGGAGCGATTGCGCTTCCTGAAATCGCAAACGCAGGACATGTAGCATTTTGGGAGTGTTAGCGCTTTAATGTTAAGTATATCATCGCTGGCGTAATCGCTCATCAAAACCTGCACGGAGCGATTTTGCTAGCGTTTTAAAGTTACTGCACACTGTAAGAAAATTTAAATTAATTGAATGGACCAATCAGACTTTAAAACGCTAATCGCTACACAACCGCTGGCAAATTGATACACTTTAAAAAAAAAAATGCTCATGAAATCACTTACAACCTGCTCATACAAAACGCTAGCGATTGCGATTAGCGATTGCGTTTTGCAATGGGTTCCAGGCCTTAGGGCTGGTGCACACTACAAGAGCTTTTCTAAGTACTTTGTGAATGTAAAAGCTCTTGCTAATGTAATGCTATGTATGTGTTCTCACTTGAGCGATGTGATTTAAAAAAAAAAATACCCTATAGCATTGCATTAGCAAGAGCTTTTAAAAGCCCAAGCGCTAAAAAAGCTTTTGCAGTGTGAACAATATTTTTCCGAGATACGGGGGTTTGATTAGATCTTTACACACCACACATTAATTTTTTGTTTTAGAAAATCAAGGTGAAACGTTTCTATGGTCAATTGGAGTACAAAACTTTGTAGATTGAAATTTACAATTGTGTCTGAAGAGGTAAAGTTCCCTAATCAACTCCTTTATGGGAACAACCAATAATTTCCTTCTAGTTACTCAGGGCTGGTGCACACCAAGGCCTGGTGCACACCAAAAACCGCTAGCAGATCCGCAAAATGCTAGCAGATTTTGAAACGCTTTTTCTTCTTTTTCTGTAGCGTTTCAGCTAGCGTTTTGCGGTTTTGTGTAGCGGTTTTGGTGTAGTAGATTTCCTGTATTGTTACAGTAAAGCTGTTACTGAACAGCTACTGTAACAAAAAACGCCTGGCAAACCGCTCTGAAGTGCCGTTTTTCAGAGCGGTTTGCGTTTTTCCTATACTTAACATTGAGGCAGAAACGCATCCGCAATCCAAAATCTGCTGCAGCCCGGGAGTATGCGTTTCTGCAAAACGCCTCCCGCTCTGGTGTGCACCAGCCCATTGAAATACATTACCCTAGCGGATCCGCACCCGCAGGAGGATCGCAAACCGCAGCGGAAACGCTCTGGTGTGCACTAGGCCCAAAACCCGCTAGCAGATCCGCAAAATGCTAGCAGATTTTTAAACGCTTTTTTTTATTTTTATGAGGCGTTTTGCTAGCGTTTTGCGGATTGCTGCTGCGGTTTTCAGTATAGTAGATTTCATATATTGTTACAGTAAAGCTGTTACTGAACAGCTTCTGTAACAAAAACGCCTGCAAAACCGCTCTGAAGTGCCGTTTTTCAGAGCGGTTTGCGTTTTTCCTATACTTAACATTGAGGCAGAAACGCATCCGAAATCCAAAAAATGCCTCACCCAGGCATTTTTCGTTTCCGCAAAACGCCTCCCGCTCTGGTGTGCACCACCCCATTGAGATACATTGACCAAGCAGATCCGCAGCCACAAGCGGATCTGAAAACGCCCAAAAAGCCGCCCGGTGTGCACCAGCCCTTAAAGAGACTCTAAAGTCTCCCAAAACAAAATCATGTTTTTACTTTAAAATCCTCAGCATCCCCGCGGCTTAAAACTCCATTAATCACCCCAAACTCCCTGGGGCACATTGCAGGGCTCCTTCCACATAGAGGCAGAGCTTTGCGCTGCAGCTCTGCCTCTACACGCTTCCATCAGCGCGGATCTCCGCCTCCGCCCGCCCCTCTCAGTCTTCCTTCACTGAGAGGGGCGAGGAACAGCCGGTGATCAGCGCTGATTGATGCGCATGGAGGCAGAGCTACAGCCCAAAGCTCTGCCTCCCTAAGGCAGCAAGATACACGACCAAGAAAGATGTGGATTTTGCTCGGGGTGTTAGGGGTGATTAACTGAGTTTTCAGCCGCGGGGATGGAGCATTTTAAGAGGGGCAATTAAGTTAGAGAGGTTTTTTAAAGTAAAAACCTCATTTTTTTGGAGGCTTCAGAGTCTAAGTGTACCAGAGATCAAATGAAGTAAAGATTTGATACTTACCCGGGGCTTCCTCCAGCCCCATTAGCACGTCTGAGTCCCTCGCCGTCGTGATCAGCCCCAGTAACTGGCTCAGTCGCGTCCAGTCTGAGTCTTCTGCGTATGCGTGGGAGTTAAGGGAGGTAAGTATCAAATCTTTATTTTGTTTGATCTCTGGTTCACTTGAAGATCCCGCAAATCTGATTGAATGATTACAAGTTAGGAAAATATTGTACCATTAATTGGGCACGTTTAATCAAGCTCTAATAGCAGTGAGCTTTTATTGCTGTTGCCTAAGTCTTTATGTAGATTCATTTTCCTAAAACAAAATAAATAAATAATTCCTTTCATTTGTCAAGCCAGCTATTTCCAAAACGGATTCTGATGCACCTTTGCATTCACACACTGCATGCAGTGCACTATGAATCCAAAGCCGCATGCAGTTATACCCCAACGCACCTTTCCACCCTGTGAACGTTGCAAAGGTGGTACATTGCCGTGGTGCACCTTTTGCCTCACCACAACGCACCACTGTGAACGTAGCCTTAGAGCGGGGAGGTAAAACTCAAATACAAAGTGGGCCAAAATTAAGCTCTAGGACCAAGTCACGGGCCAACCTCAATGTTTAGTGGTCAGCTCTCTCTCTTATAAAGTTCCCTGGGGTCAATGTCTAATAGCCCTTCTCCATAACCTATACAGTTCCCTGATTTTTAGTGGTCCTCCCTCATCTAAACAATTCCCCGATGTTTAGTGTTCCTCCCTCTCCTATACAGTTTCCTGGTATTTAGTGGCCCCCTCTTTCCCCTATACATTTAATTGGTGTCTAGTGGACCCCTTCCCTCTCCTATACAGATTTCTGGCATCTAATACTTTCCTCCTCCCCATATGGCTTCCCTGGTGATCTAAGGCTTACCCTCCAATATAGCTTTCCTGTTGGTTTAGATTGGGCCAAACATAATGCAAAGTGGGGAACCCGCCTGAGGATCAAATCTGATGGCACGAGGGCCAGATTTGACCCACGGGCCGGAGTTTGACATGTATGCCTTAGAGGAAAGTTATTTTTTTAATGGAGTGGACGGTTTGATATGATGCTTATGTTAAAGGGAACCAGAGAGGAATGTTAATAAAAAAATAGAACAAGGTTTCATACATACCTGGGGCTTCTTCCAGCCCCATAAGCCTGGATCGCTCCCACGCCGCCATCCTCCGCTTCCTGTATCGTCGGTACTGGGTCCCGTCACTTCTGGCGGACGCGGCCAATTGTCCGCATCACAGGGGCTCCCTCCATACCTGTACGCATGAGGCAGCCCGGTAGGCAGCCTCATGGGTACGTATAAGGAGGGAGCCCCCTGTTATGCGGACAATTGGCCGCATCTGCCGGCCGACTGGCCGACTCGCGGTAATGACGGGACCCGGTACCGGCGGATCCAGGCAGCAGAGGACGGCGGCGTGGGAGCGATCCGTGCGTATGGGGCTGGAGGAAGCCCCAGGTATGTATAAGAACTCCCCCCCAATGTCTCTGGTTCCCTTTAAGGGTGTGGAGTCGGTACAAAAAAAAATCAACCAACTCCTCAGTTTAAGAAACCACCGACTCCAGGTACCCAAACTTGCTCCAGCTCCTTGACTCCGACTCCTCAGTCTAATACTTACCAGGGCTGTGGATTGGTACAAAAACCAACTGACTCCTCAGTTTATGAAACCCTCTGACTCCAGGTACCCAATATTGCTCCGACTCCACAGCCCTGTCTATAGCCCCAGATCATCTCAGATCCTATCCTATCCCCTGTGTACTATTCCAATGGCAACGACAGCACAACCAGCACATGCCTTCTGAAAATTGAATCATATCCAATCTGATTGCTGGATATGTGGTGTAAAAATGTCATCTCAGATTCTATTAGGATAGTTAATCCGTGGCGATGTACATGTAACGTCTTACTCTTATAACAGACTCCACCCCACCACGGTGGCAATGCCCAAGAGTGAATTCACCAGTGCGCCCATTGTACGATTGTTGCAGCCTATTGCTTTTCAATTATAGACTGCGCTATCAAGAAACCTGCGTGGTGTGAATGTAACCATAGGCTGGTTTGTAGCAAAAAAAAAAAAAAATGATCTACAAACACATACACAATCAAAAAATGGATAGACACCAGTGATCTGCAAATTTGGCTCTACCGCTGTTAAGGAACTACAAGTCCCACAATGCATTGCAGGAGTCTGACAGCCACAGTCATGATTCATAAAGGCAAATGCATTGTGGGACTTGTATTTCCTTAACAGCTGGAGAGCCAAGTTTGCAGATCACTGATTCTACACATATAGTGTGTTCACAGTGTAATGTTACATTCTTAATTAGTATGGCTCTGTAATTTTTAAATTTAGCACACCATATAAGCACAATGTGCACTCCAGCGGTTTCTGATGTGTGTCTCACTTTTAGGGTCACTAAGGGATGATTTGCATATTCAGTAGTGATGCATCATGGGAGTCGTCACTTCTTAGTAAGTGGATTTTAATTAATTGCAGGAAAAGCCAACATTTTGCAACCACTAGGGCCACTTTATCAAGGAAATCAATGAACTGGAACACTATGGGCCCAATCCAATTCTCTTTTTCTCCTCCTAAGTTCTCCCTAAGGTGATATTTTCACAACTTATTAATAAAATGCCTTAAAAAGTCACCAGCTAGCAGGAAAATACTCAGAATATTTTGGTGAGTACCTTTTCGGCTACTTTTTGGCACTTTTTTAATTGTAGAGTGCTGAAAAGTGTTTTGCTGTGTGCACACGTAACAGAGCGTTAAAGGTTGCGTTTTCTCTCATGTGCTGTTTTTTGTGTGTTTTTTTAGTGTGTTCGCATTTTTTTACCGCATATGTGTTTATCTAGCGTTTTGCGTGCGTTTTTATGCATTTGCGGATCGCATATACAAAATGCATATGCGTTTTGTATGCGTTTTCAGTGCGTTTTTTATATTGCATTTTTTGCAAATCACTAGGAAGACAACAGGAAGCGGAAATACATCACAAAACAATTAAAAAAAAAAACCTTATAAAAACACATCAAAAACGCATACAAAACGCAATACATTACATTCACATTGACTTTCATTATGTGTGTTTTTGATGCATTTTTGAATACTATGCCACAAAACTAGTGTTTTTAAAAACACACGCATAAAAAAAACGCAGGTACTTATCCGTTAGCCGGGCGCATCCTCTAGGTGGCGACAAAACTCCACCAGAGTTAGGGCTCGTTTCCACTATCGCGAATCTGCATGCGTCCAACGCATGCAGATTCGCACATGTAATGCAAGTGGATGGGCCTGTTTCCACTGTAGCGTTGTTGAGGTGCGTTTTTTTCAGCGGTAAAAAAACGCACAAAAGAGCCAACGAATTCGCCTGCGAGTGGAATGCATGCGAATCGCCGCTAATGTATTTAATAGGAAATTCGCATGCGGCTATGGTATGCGAATTTTCATGCGAATTCGCATAGGTACCAATGTCATTCAAACAGGCAGTGACATGGTTAATTTCGCATATACCCTCACCTATGCGAATTCGCATGCGAATTCGCGGCAAAAAACGCGCAAAAATTCGCATCCGCATGCTAATTCATGGAATTTCAACAGCGGTGGAATCCAGGCGATTCTGCACCGCAATAGTGGAAATGAGCCCTGACATCTTTCCCTACTATCCATGTCGGCCTGCACTGGGAATAGTAATTAGCGCCACCTGCCGGATGCGCCCGGCTAACGGATAAGTACCAAAACGCATATGCGTTTTTATTGGCGTTTTTTCATGCGGCCCATAGACATTTTTACACAAAAACGCAGCGCTTTCCGGAATGTTAGCGTTTCTGCTAAGTGTGCACCTAGCCTCCAACAGAAAATAGGGCAATCAGGGTTGCCACCTTATCCCTTTAAATACCGACACATCAAAGTTATACAGGTTCTTGGGCTACTCACACGTAATCAGTGCCTAAACTGCATCTAACTAGCCACAAGTCCTGTATAATTCATATGTGCCAGTATTTAAAGGGATGAGTTGGCAACCCTGTGTGCAATTGTTCCTTTTGCCTTAATGGCAGCGCCGACTCTGCTTATCCTGGCCGTTGCACTTCAATGTAAGAATCAACCCGAATGTCTGCTTTAATAATGCCACAGAGTCTGCTCATTGCATCCCCTTGTAACCTACAATTAGGGATAAAAGCTAGCATAACTCTAGTCTCATTCAGAAACTGACATAACATATGGCATTAACACAGGATGTTCGGCCAATGAACGTTATTAAACATGACCTTTCCATTGCAGTCTGCATCCAATTATAATTTTCTAGACAAAATGCAAGATTCAAATTATGCATCTGTGGTAACAGCCCAGTGTCCGCGGAACATGACACCCCCAAATTCTCATTTCTCTGTTTGCGTGATTGGTTGAGGAAGCAGGAAGTCAACTTTTGGCCTCCCCAGGCAAACGTCTACAGTACGACTGGGTTCACACTAGACTGAAAAGCTGATCCTGTAAAAACTGGAATGTTTTCAGTTTCAAATGGAGCTGTTGGCTACTTTGGGCACCAGTTTTTCCTCTGTAATTTCCTTTTTACATTACCACTAACTTAGTAATGCACCTCACTTAGTTGGCATTATATCTGTGTTCCACTGCCGCACCTGGCACCACCCCACTGCACAGGAGAAGCACCGCTACACAGATTGAAGCAGAAGCATTGAGGCTCCCCATTGGATTGCAACAGACCAATAAGAATCCTACTTTAAACCAAAGAGGATTTTCATTGGTCTGTTGCAATCCAATGGCAGCCTGATTCTTCTGATGGGGGCTTGGATCTGTATGCCGGTGCTTCTCCTGTGCAGTGAACTGAGTGGCGGTGGAACCGAATACGAAGGTATTATTTGCGTACCTGGCAACCAGCCTAGTGAAAACAGATACCATCGATTCTCATATTCTACCATTGATTCTGTCGGAATCCAGAATAATCGTCCGTGTCCCATACATGCGTTACGCTCGTTGGAACTGAACAAATGAATCCATTCCGAATGGACTAATGTGAACAGATCCTAACGCTTTGCATAGGATCTGTTCACATCCTTGCCAATACAGTCAGTTTAGTTCCGCTAAACAGTATTTGTTTTTTTTTTAGTGCGGTGTGAACCCAGCTTAAGGACTCATTCACACTGGCAGCTTTTTTTGCTGATTGCGTTGTGCACAATGTATCCCCATGGAATCATTCACACTGCCGTGCTTGCGATTTGCAGCAATCACAAATGCATCTTTGGAGCGATGCGATTGAGATGCGCAATCACTGTACAATCGCTGGACAATTGCCTTTTGCAATCGCTAGTGAGAATGGGCCCTAAGTCCACAGGCAGATGAAGGAACCACATGTAAGTAGATGTAAAAAAATGCCAGATTTCTGTTTCACAACCGTTCTGCTGATACTAGTAGTTAAGCTTGTTACACATATCCAATTTTGATTGACCAATCACTGACCAGTTTCACCACTTCCATGGAGTAAGATTATGTAGTAGTAAAATGAATTCCTGAACTGACAGAACAAGTAAGCTTTTCCCATCCTAGCTGTTAAATATAACCCCACACATCTCAGCGTTTGACACGTGGTTAAATTGTCTGTCAGCAAAAAAACTGCGACACATTGAGCTTGATTCACTAAACCATGCTAATTGATAGCACGTCATGTTACGAGCGCAAAGTTTTACACTTGTAATGATTTGCGATCGTAGCGCTATTTAGCCGCGTTACCACGCAGAAAGCTTTGTTAGGGCTCTTTTCCACTATGAAATGCGATTGCGATCGCAATCACGTTTTTAATTTCCACCATGCGATTGCGATACTATATTCATTATAGTCCAGCTCAATCGCATACAAAACGCGGCAGGACGACGATTGCGCTTTGACCAAAATCGCATCGCAATCGGATCGCACTAATGGAAAATGCTGCTGCAGTTTCCATTAGATGTACCTTGCGATTTGCGATCAGAAGCAAATCGCAAATCGCAGGCTAGTGGAAAAAGGCCCTTAGCGTGCGAACGTAAACCGTTATGCACATAAAACTGTGCGCTTGTGACATTGTGTGCTAACTGCATAGCACGGCCGTGCTATCAGTTAGCACGGTGTAGTGAATCAAGCCCATTGTGTCTGAGTATAGCCGTGCTCACATGTGACTCTATAAGGGGGCAGCCCCTTTCAGAGCCCAGCGACATGTCGCTTCTGAGTACAGCCGTGATCACATGTGACTATGGGGGGGGCGGCCTCTTTCAGAGCCCAGTGATATGTCACGTCCGAGTACTGCCATGCTCACATGTGACAATATAGGGGGGGCGGCCCCCTTTCAGAGCTCCGCGATATGTCGCATCCAAGTACAGCCGTGCTCACATGTGACTCTATAGGGGGGCGGCCCCTTTCAGAGATGGAGACATGTTGCGTCTGAGTACAGCCGTGCTCACTTGTGACTCTATAGGGGGCGGCCCCTTTCAGAGCCCGGCGACACGTTGCGTCTGAGTACAGTCGCGCTCACGTGACTCTATAGGGGGCGGCCCCTTTCAGAGCCAGGCGACACGTTGCGTCTGAGTACAGCCATGCTCACATGTGACTCTATAGGGAGGCTGCCCCTCCCGGCTGGTGCACGGCAGCAGCTGACAGGCAATGACTTTACTGCGCTCAGCCGCCTTTGTGAAAGAGCCTAACAGAGGAACCTTTGTGCTGCATTTGTGGCTCTACACACAGTCATACATTTTTGGAGAAAAAATACTGGGGTTATGAAATATTTGGAGCTTGTGTAAGTATCTAACTTTTGGTTTTTTGGTGCTCACAGGTTTACTTAATGGAAATGTACCACTTGTAGTTTGGCCACATTACTTTAGCACCTTTTCCCAATTTAGTCTATTTATCACCCCCATAAGGGATCCTAGAATATTGCATCTTGATACACAAACTCTATCATAGAACTAGAATTATCTTATTCAGTGACATGGATGGTCAATGAGATACAGAAAAAAACAGGGTTGATGTAAATTTAATGCAAATGCAAAATGCATTTCGGAAAGTAACCAATCAAACACAGGAGTACCTGCAATTGATTGGTCCATTTGCAACCTGCATAAAATTTGCATCAACTCAGAAAGAGTCACAACTAGAGACACAGCTGGATTCAGAAGCCCAAACCAGGCCTACAATTGTATTGTGTGGGTAAATTAAAGGGCCATGCTGTCTCGAAGTGATATCCCAGTGTTTGGTGGAGGCTGAAGAGTTAAAGCACCTAATGGTTTTTATCTTCCGAGGTCTCCGCTGTTGAGATCTCTGTTTGACTGAATTCCCAGCTCTGCAGCCATTACCAGGAGCCCCGCCCACTTTCCCTGCTGAACTGCACAATGTAAGGGGGCGGTACCCCACAAAGTGAGCTGGAACTACCATAAATCCAAGATGAATGAGGACAGAGCCAGGAGCTGCAACTGGAAGTACCTCATCACTGGTACATCGCTCTCCAAGCCAAACTCTACCTTTAACTGAGAAAAATGACTTTCAATCACAGTCAGTCTTTTAAGCAATCAAGTACTTCTACTTAAAGGGTACCTAACCCCCCCCCCCCAAAAAAAATAGTTTCACTTACCTGGGGCTTTTCATCAGCCCCCTGCAGCCATTCTGTGCCCTCGACGTCACTCCTGGATCCTCTGGTCCCCCGCCACCAGCTAGTTTCGTTTTTGCCGACTCTGAGTCGGCGGGCTGCCACGCGTATCATTGCACGCGTTACTGCTGTAACAGGACGTTATAGCGGGTGTCAACGCATACAAAGATACGTGTTGACACCCTCTATAGCAGTGATGGCTAACCTTGGCACTCCAGCTGTGACAAAACTACAAATCCCATCATGCCTCTGCCTCCCCAAGTTATGCTTAGAGCTGTCAGAGTATTGCAATGCCTCATGGGACTTGTAGTTCCAAAACAGCTGGAGTGCCAAGGTTAGCCATCACTGCTCTATAGCGTCCTGTTACCGCTGTACTGCGTGCAATGATACGCCGACTAAGAGTTGGCAAAAACGAAACTAGCTGGCAGCGGGGGACCAGGGGATCCAGGAGAGACGTTGAAGGCCCAGGATGGCTGCAGGGGGCTGGTAAAAGACCCAGGTAAGTGAAACTAGCTGTGATCACTCCTTTAAGTCACCTTAACACTGAATCTGTCACTCGACTTCACTTTATTCTGGAGGCACGGCCACTGCACCTGCTACTCCCAGCTGGCCTAGCTCTAGTGCCGATCAGTCTCTCAGTATTATTGAATTAACATGTATGGTTGTTACACATTATCACACATCTGGAGACAGAGGTTTGGGAAGCTCTGGTAATACTGCAGTATTCACGTCACTAGAGTCACATCTCCTGAAGAGATGTATGGAAGATTCATTTTTAAGGAATACCAGTTCCATGTGGCCATGCCCATCTTTTGGCCTCAGCAGTGCCACACCTGGTACAAGCATGCAGGCAGTGGAGTCACTCCTGGGACAAGCATGCAGCCAGTGGAGTCACTCCTGGGACAAGCATGCAGCCAGTGGAGTCACTCCTGGGACAAGCATGCAGCCAGTGGAGTCACTCCTGGGACAAGCATGCAGCCAGTGGAGTCACTCCTGGGACAAGCATGCAGCCAGTGGAGTCACTCCTGGGACAAGCATGCAGCCAGTGGAGTCACTCCTGGGACAAGCATGCAGCCAGTGGAGTCACTCCTGGGACAAGCATGCAGCCAGTGGAGTCACACCTGGGACAAGCATGCAGAAAGTGGAGTCAAACCTGGAACAAGCCTGCAGAAAGTGGCTTCACACCTGGGACAAGCATACAGTCAGTGGAGTCACACCTGGGACAAGCATGCAGAAAGTGGAGTTACACCTGAAAAAACATGCAGCCAGTGGGATTAGAACACTTAAGACAAGCATGCAGCCAGTAGAGTTACACCAGGGACAAGCATGCAGCCAGTGGAGTTACACCTGGGAATAGCATGCAGCCAGTGGAGTCACACCTGGGACAAGCATGCAGCCAGTGGAGTCACACCTGGGACAAGCATGCAGAAAGTGGAGTCAAACCTGCAACACGCATGCAGCCAGTGGAGTCACACCTGTGACAAGCAAGCAGCCAGTGGAGTCACTACTGGGACAAGCATGCAGAAAGTGGAGTCACACCTAGGACAATCCAGCAGCCAGTGGAGTCACTCCTGGGACAATCCAGCAGCCAGTGGAGTCACTCCTGGGACAAGCACACAGCCAGTGGAGTCACACCTGGGACAATCATGCAGAAAGTGGAGTCAAACCTGGAACAAGCATGCAGCCAGTAGAGTCACACCTGGGACAAGCATGCTGTCAGTGGGGTCACACCTAAAAAAGCATGCAGCCAGTGGGATTAGAACACCTAAGACAAGCATGCAGCCAGTGGAGTCACACCTGGGACAAGCATGCAGCCAGTGGAGTTACACCTGGGACAAGCATGCAGCCAGTGGAGTTACACCTGGGACAAGCATGCAGCCAGTGGAGTCACACCTGGGACAAGCATGCAGCCAGTGGAGTCACACCTGGGACAAGCATGCAGCCAGTGGAGTCACACCTGGGACAAGCATGCAGCCAGTGGAGTCACACCTGGGACAAGCATGCAGCCATTGGAGTCACACCTGGGACAAGCAGGCAGCCATTGGAGTCACACCTGGGACAAGCATGCAGAAAGTGGAGTCACACCTGGGGCAAGCATGCAGGCAGTGGAGTCACACATGGAACAAGCATGCAGCCATTGGAGTCACACCTGGGACAAGCATGCAAAAAGTGGAGTCACACCTGGGACAAGCAGGCAGCCAGTGGGGGTCACACATGGAACAAGCATGCAGCCATTGGAGTCACACCTGGGACAAACATGCAAACAGAGGTGTCACACCTAGAACAAGCATGCAGGCAGGGAAGTCATAATCCCCTGATATGCATACTTTTCTGGATAAGTGACTCACAAGATATTAGAGGCAAGTTATCAACACCACCGTGAGACAAGCAGCATTTTTCTAACTTTCATATTTCCTTTAAAGTGAAATTTTACTTTTGTTATAAAACATGGATGCTTTACAAATCCTTTTGCAATCTTGTTATTAAAATGACCTTTACTTTTGAATTTGCAACCACCCAATCTCTTCCAGAACTGACAGTAAGCCTAATTTGCTCTTGTTTGCAACCATGGCAACAGAACATTTTGTACTTAGTGTGGAGTACTGTTGCTATGAGACTGTCCAGAAAGAGTCATTGGCTGCACAAAGCAGCAGAAACTGTTAACCATTTCCAACACCTGCACCAATCCACCTAAAACCAAATGTTATCATTCTAAAGTAATTTACAATTTATTCCAACAAATTACCTTTTCGATCCAAATTGTTTCCTCTTCAATGGAGACCTGATGTGAGATGGATACGGAGGCTGACATATTTTGTTTAATTTTAAACAATACCAGTTGCCTGGCTGTCCTGCTGATCCTCTGCCTCTAATGGTACACACTTTCAGGTATGATTGGCCAATCACTGATTTTAACACCTCCTTGTTGAGGGTCAGCAGATAGTGAATACTATTAGAATACAAATACATATTTGCATGAGCAATGTCTCGTGATTAGCCAATAGGCCAAATTTGCAAAGCCAGATTTGTCAGGTTCACTTGGTTGATGCACACATTTTCTCTCTGTTGTAATTAGAATTACTATTAGAATACTGTGCAGGTAAACCCTCATACTACATGAAGGTAATAACATTGGACAGTGATTGGCCAATCATTATTGAAAGTGTGTACTAGACTTAATCTGTGTAGCCATAGACCCTGAAAAAGCATGCAGATCAGATGTTTCAGACAATCAGTGGCATAGCACAAGGGCATCCAGACGTTGTGACCACACCGGGGCCCCTGGACCAGAGGGGCCCTCCTTCTGGTCTTATTAATAACAATCTTATTAACTTTTCATTGGTGCTTTGCTGGTAATGAAAACACCTCTATATGTATATTGAACAGTAGAAATCCTTAACTAATGGTTTCCTTGCTCTGATTACACCTCTCTGACACTGAAACTGCCCTTGGTAGGTTTTAAGACTCCATATCAATAGACTGCTTGGGGCCCCATGTAAAACTTGCACTGGGGCCCCAAGCTCCTTAGCTCACTGCTGAAAAGATTAGCTGCATGCTTGCTTCAGGTGTGTGATTCAGACACTACTGCAGCCAAACACATCAGCAGGACTGCCAGGCAACTGGTATTGTTTAAAAGGAAATAAATATGGCAGCCTCCATATAGCTCTAGCTACAGGCAGGTTTGCCACCTCATTGCTTTAAATACCGACACATCTAAGTTATACAGGTTCTGGGGCAACTCACACATAGTCAATTCATAAACTGCATCTAACTAGCCCCAAGGCATGTATAATTCATATGTGTCGGTATTTAAAGGGATGAGGTGGCAACCCTGGCATCAGGTCCCATTTAAATCTGGCTGGTTGCTTTAGGTTATTACTGCGCTTTGCTTATCAATGCAAATACTTGAATTACCTCCCTGAGCAGCCACATAAACTTCCACTGTCTGCCTTGATTAGCTTATTGTATGTTGCTATTACATAGTGTGGTCAGGCATTGCACTTTAATTAACCCCCTCCCCCTCCTTTCCAGCCATCTGACAGCATCCCTTGCTGCTTGTGTGTGTCACTGATAAAAATGCCAGCAAAGGCACTCCGCACTGATCTATTATTCAACAAAGCTGCGCTTTGTGGGTGAATAAATGTCTAGGCATCAGCTAGGCACATCCAATGCTGAACGGGGTGGTGGTGGGGTGTATGGAGGCTCTGCTCACTGACCTCTGCAGTACATAAGGAGTTAAAGCCCAGAACAAGTTCGCAACACACTAACCAAACGCTGTGTGCTCCAGCATCTGCCAGATCCCTGCTGCAAGCAGATCTATGCAGCGCAAGAACGCCTTAAAGAGGAAACCACTCCTTTTAAAATTGCTTGAAACACATTCTAGAGCTATGCCAATTTAATTTTAGTTTAAAGGGCAACTGAAGTGAGAAGACTGTGGAGGCTGCCATGTTTCTTTCCTTTTAAACAATACCAGTTGCCTGGCAACCCTGCTGGTCTGTTTGGCTGCAGAAGTGTCTGAATAACACCAAAAGAAATCAGGCAGCTAATCTTGTCAGATCTGACAATAATGTCAGAAACACCTGATCTGCTGCATGCTTGTTCATGGTCTATGGCTGAAGGTACAGGGGCAGAAGGTCAGCAGGGCTGCCAGGCAACTGGTATCGCTTAAAAGGAAATAAACATGGCAGCCTCCATATATCGCTCTCTTCAATTGTCCTTTAATGGTATGAAAAATCATTATCCCATTTGCAGCCAGGTATGAATTTCCACAAATTGACAGTAAGGCTGCATTTCCACTTGTGCGGTGCGAATCGCCGAGGTAAAAATTCGCATGCGGATGCGAATTTCGCATGCGGGTGCATGCGAATTTTCGTGCGAAGTCGCATGCGAATTCGCATGGATGACGATGCATGCGAATTTAACCTTGGCAGTGCTGGAGTGCTTTTTCCATTGTTTCTATGCGAATTCGCATGAAAATTCGCATACCTAAACCGCATGCGAATTTCCTATTAAATGCATTGCATGCGATTCGCATAGCGGTATGCGGTATGCGAATTCTGATGGCTCTGCCATCCGAATTTTTTCTGCACAGAAAAACGCACAGGAATCCTGACAAGTGGAAACAGTCCCATTCACTTGTATTGCTATGCGAATTTGCATGCGAAAAACGCATGCGAATTCGCGATAGTGGAAATGAGCCCTAAAGCACAAACTGCGCTGCTTTGCAACCATGGCAACGGTGCTATATGTAGAGTACAAAGAGTCTGCGAACTCCCATCTTGCCACACAAGCAATTACAAGTATTTGCACAAAGCATAAGCCACCTTTCTCTATTGTTAACACCTGCACTAATTCACCGATTGCCTGGAAGATTTTAACCCCCCTATCTGCCAGTTTCTGTTAGAAACATGTGGAATGTTTGGAGTTTTGCATGTGCATAAAATAACCCCAAATATTCAGTTTTGCAAATGGAAATTAGTGATTTATGGTATTCAAATTTACCTTTTTAAATATACAGTTTTAACCAACCCCTGGATAGCACGAGGATCAACCTGAGTGCATTTACTTGGCTCACCCCTAAAGGTGCATACACACATCCAATTTTGATCGGCCAATCATTGGCCAATTTAACCACCTTCATGCAGTATGAGGACCAACAGGCTTTAAATACTATATTGCAGGTGTGTAGGTAAGCTCTCACGCTACATGGATGTGGTAAAATTGGCCAATCCAAATTGGATGTGTGTACAAGGCTTAATACCACAGAAGACGTTGGTAAAGTAACACAGGCAGTGGGATCAGATAGCAACGTGTCCCTTGAGACCGAAACGCTGATATTTCGCACAATTCTGAACTGTTATGGAGGCGTGTCAGAGGCGTGATGGCAGGCGAGAATTCGCAACGCACTGCTTCATATTCAAAAGACAGAACAGGATTAAAACAGCAAATTTCATACATTTCTTTTAATCCAACCAAGGATATTTAAGATCACATTTGACATTTGTAAACTGAGTGATGCTCCCACTCCTGTGAAACAAGGGGTCTCCTGGCTACCTAGAGCACCAGGAAGAGGTTAAAATGCCAGATCCCTTTCCGACCTCATAACCTACCAGTGCTAGGAGACTTGGAAACGCCGCCTGCTTTAGCCCTTGTACCGGGCACCAAAACAGAGGTGTAGAACTGTACAGCCCTTCTGCAATTTCAGACAACAAAAGGTTAATGTGCGGATGCATCAGAGTGCATAAGCCGCTAACAATACTGACTTATAAAGTGACAAAGGCGTACACCATGGGGGTCCAATTTTGCCATCCACGAGGGAAAAGGACAACTGTTGCCCCACCAGCAGCATGTAGCTGGTGTCCCCATTATATTTTTATTTTTTTATTAACAAATCTTGTCATCAGCAACAGCTATGTTTTTCCCTGTCCGATTTTGTAAATTAGCCCCACAACTGGTTAAATCTTTTTTTTTTTTTTTTTTTTTTTTTTAGTTTTTTTTTAAAAAAAAAGAGAAATATACAAAGCAAATACATTTAAGATGAGATGCCTGGCAAGAATGATGCAAAATGATCATTTTCGTAGCAAAATATATTTATCAGTAAGCATTCATGGGTTCAGCTCCATGCCTTGCAAAAAAAAGAGGAAGGCACACATCTGCGATGGAGGGGGCAGAATACTTAGAACAGTTAACACAAAAAAACAATAAGATGGAGTTTTTTGTCTGGGCCTCCTCCTGCCACCCCAAAAGTAAAGGGGTAACCCCGGCAGGGGCTCAAGTTTCTAGTTCAAAGGTGTTTTTTTGAGGTGGGAGGGGGGTCACACAATCCTTTTCCTCTCACCCTTGCACAGAATCTTTTTGAAGGATCTCCTGAAGTCATGGTTGAAGATGGTGTAGATGACGGGGTTCAGGGAGCTGTTACAATAGCCAAACCAGAAGAAGAATTTAAAGAGTTTCTCTGGAACGGAGCAGCTTTTGTTGCAGATTGCAATGAGGGAGTAGGTGAAAAAGAAAGGGAACCAGCACACGACAAATACCCCAATGACCACAGCCAAGACAAATGTGAACCTTTTCTCCCTGTTCTGCCTGCCTCTCCACCTGGAAGCTTTGGCGCTTCTATCTTCCTCTTGCCTGGGCAAGCTGTCTCCTGGTTTGATCTGGCTCAGCTTGGTCTTCCCCTTGTTCCTGGAGGCTTTGTCGCCTTTCTTTTTGGAGGAATACTGCTGCTGGTCTTCATGGTGGTCAGAAGAAGACGAGTCCTCTAAGTCCACTCCATTAGCCTCTGGCACCTGGTTCTCACCCTCTCCTGACCCTCCAGCCTTCTCGCCATTGAGTTTCACTGGCAAGTCCTTATCTCCATAACCATTGTGCCTCTTCTCAGGCTCCCCATTGCTCCTTTTGCTAGGTGGGATCCTGGTCCTCTTCTTGGCAATCTGATAGATCCGGATGTAAACCAGGATCATGATGACACAGGGGGCGAAGAAGGATCCAATGCAGGAGGAGATTATGTACCACTTCTCCTCGTTGATCTTGCATTTTGGCTCCTCTATTTTGCCACTCTCCTTCTCAATAGTGATGAGGGGAGGGAAGGAAATCACAGCCGAAATGACCCACACAATGACGATAATGCATTTGATCCGGCGTGGTGTCCTCTTAAGGTTGTATTCAATGGCTTGGGTTATGGACCAGTAGCGGTCCAGGCTGATGGCGCACAAGTGTACGATGGAGGAGGTGCAGAAGAGGACGTCCAAAGCCAAGTAGATCTCACACCACACCTTGCCAAAGTACCAGTACCCCATCACTTCGTTGGCTAAAGAGAAGGGCATGACTAAAGTGGCCACTAAAATGTCCGCAGAGGCCAAGGAGACCAGGAACAAGTTCTGGGGGGCCTTGAGAGCCCGGCTCGTAAACACTGCGATCACCACCAGCACATTGCCGAACACTGTGAAGAGCATTAGAATACCCACCAGGGATATGAGTGCCAGCGTGACCTGCAAAGAGTAAGGGGGACCCCCTTCTTCGGAATTTGTCCCATTGAGCAGGGTGCCATTGGCACACTCCCCTGGGCACTCCATGGCAGAGATGCCCCCCCTCATTGCTAGTGGGTTCTCAAAGTTAATCATGAAATATCAATGTGTCTGTCCACGTCCTCAGCAGACTTCTCTGGGTGTGACATTGGACCAGCCGTAGGCTAGGGATTTCAGCAGCAGTAGCAGCCACAGCCAGCCATGTCCACCTGCTCCTATTCTGATTATTTGATTCCTGTTCTTACTACTGAGATTCTCGTACTTCTCTTTTTTTTCTCTTATTTTTTTCCCTCTCCCCTCCCCTTTTCTTTAGCTGTAGATTAATAAAGTCCACACTCTTACCTGCCTGAACATCTGGTTCAGCAGCAGGCACAAGCACCCGAGGGCTGCTGTGGGTTTGAATTCAGGTGCAGCATGCCTGTGCCATCAAGGGTTAACAGCAGGGTGGAGGAAGTGTAGGGAGATATGGACTGTGCCTGGGATAAACTTTTAAAGGGATCATCTCCTGTCCAGGTAGAGGTGGTTTTCTGTTCAAACAAAGGATGTTGCAAATCCTGTTTACAAGTAGTGGCTACAAGTCTTCTATCTGGCACAGTGGAGGCACGTCCACCAGTGTATGAGGCAGATGGTCTGGGTGAGCTGGGTGCTGTGCTTAGGAACTGCTGCCACAGAATGCTGAGATGCTAGGAGCTGCCTTTGCTTCCAGCAGTGTAATGCAATAGCTAAATCCAGTTTCTCCTTGCAGCTGAAGCTGTGCAATAGACTTGGGTGCTGTCCTTGCCACTGTGGGTGCTGCCTGTCCTTGCAGCTACCCAGTGCAATAGATCTGTGTGCTCTCACAGGTAGCAGTTGCTCAGTCCAGTATCTGATTGCTGTCGCAGGTTTCAGTTGATCTGTGCAATACCTTGTTGTCGATCTGTCCAGTAACTAGGTGCTGTCACAAGTTGCAGTTGAGCTGTGCAATAGCTGGGTGCTGATCTGTCCAAGGGGCTGTCGCAGGTTGCCATTGATCAGTGCAATATCTGGGTACGTACTTGTAGTAGTTGCTGATGATCTGTGCAATATCTGGTGGTTGATCAGTCCACTCTATAGGTGATGTCTATAGTTGATCTTTGATCAGAGTAGTTCTCTGCGTGCTGTTAGGCTAGCAGCAGTTGCTGGAGATAGATGAGAGCAATATCTGGATGCTGTTGATCAGGGCAATGTCCCCAGAGCTATCTGTCTTGTATCTGGGTGCTGTTCTAGGAGCCTCTCTGTGTAGTCCCAGCTGTGCAGTCTGTGAGGGTCCCTGTTCTGCAGTCAGATACACAGTGCAATAAGAGGCTTTGCACACACACAGACAGGAAGCAGCCTGTGGAAGGGAACACGTTCAGCTTGTGTTTGTTGTAAGAGCTGCCAGCACTGGACTCATATATAGCTGCACAATCAGTGCTGGAGCAGAGAACAGGCAACGTCACCCCCACGTGGGTATTCACCATCCCTACAGCCTGTGCTACACCCTCCACTCTGCTACACCCTCCACTACAGCTCAGTGCCCTGGCTAGGGACCATCTCCTCCTAAGTATTATTACACTGACTGTCCCTGACTGCATGGATAAATAGTCCCTCTGTTGTGATCAGCTCTATAGTGCCTAGGCTGATAAAAAAAAGTATATAAAAAGTAGGCTAATAAGTTTGTTGTAAGCCTGTGAGCATCAGGCAGGGAACACACAGTGCGTTTTCCTCTGCGATCTGCGGGTTTCCATTCTGCGCTCACGTTTTCCCGTAAGCAAATTTTCGCGTTTTGCAATTTTTTCTTTAAAAAAATTTGCATGTGGCGGAATATATTGTAATTACAACCGCACATGTTGTGCAAAAAAAAAATAAAAATAAAAAAAAAAGCAACGCAATCACAGGGAAAAATGAAGAACGCAAAACCCTAACGGACATGCGATTCCGGCCCAGGCCATTCACTATAATGAGCAGTGTGCATTTTGCCGTGTGCAAAAAGCAGGGCCCGTTTAACCAACATCTTTAATTTGCAAAAAATTTGAACATAAAGCTTTCACCCTTTTTTTTTTTGTCTTGTGTTTAAAATCTTTTTATTTTTGAAAATTATCATTTTGAAATTTATCCTTAGAAAATTATAAGGTTAGGAAGGGTGGTTTAAAGGTAGCAGGAAGAAAGGGCGCCATCGGCTAATGGATGATTTGGGCGCCGCCATAGACTCTAAGGCCCAGTGCACACCAAAACCGCTAGCAGATCGCCAAAACGCTAGCGGTTTTCAGAGCTGATTTCAGAGCGATTCTAGGCATGTTTAGAGACGTTTTCTAAACATACCTAGCGTTTTTGGAGCGTTTTTGTGTAGCAGATTACAAATACTGTTACAGTAAAAGCTGTTACATCGGTTTGCGTTTTTCCTATACTTTACATAGAGGGCGAAACGCTTCTGAAAACCGCAAACGTGCAGCAGGAGGCACATTTGCGGTTTGGAAAAAACCTCAAACCGCTGGTGTGCACCATCCCATTGAAATACATTAGCAAAGCGTTTTCACTGGCGGATGCAGCTGTTGGATCACTGATAAAACCGCTCAGTGTGCACTGGGCCTAATGCATTTACGGTGCCCAAAGCAGAGGAAAGGGCCCAATAAAAATCGTTTTCAAGATTAGAAAGTTAAAGTTATCGATTTAGAAACTTGCAACATTTTTTAAATTGTTGTCATATTATCTTGTTTGTATGTAAAGATTTTACGTTATCAAATATGTTATCATTTCTTTGTGTGTAAGGGTGTTTGTGCAGGAGGGGGGGGGGGGGGTGTTTAGAGTTAGGCACCACCAGGGGGATGGTTAGGGTTAGTTACCACCAGTGGAGGGTTTTGTGTGAGATTAGGGTTAGGTTAAGCTGTATGCTTGAAATATGTAAAAAGTAAATATGTTTTCGTTTTGATTTCCCGTCTGTTTTAAAACGGTATTTATCGTTGACATGTTTTCGGTTTCACTTTGCATTTGATAACAAACTTTCTGGTTAATGAGATTTCGTTATCAAGCCGCGCCAATTTGTTATCCAGCCATGCCCGTTTTTTCCTCGCGCCTCTTTTTAGACACGCGGTTCTAGGGTTAGGCATCATGAAGGGGGTCTTATGCTGGGCATACACGGCTCGTTTTTGAGCCATTAAGATAATTTCTGACATGTCCGATCTCCCACCCGATCGTTTCGCCACTTGATTCCAGATAGCAGTGAATGGAAAAAGATAACAAAAAACGAGCGGAACATAAGAGAATTGACTGCGGAATCAAGCGGTGAAACAATCGAACGGGAGAATCAAGCGGCAAAAACGAGCCGTGTATGCCCAGCATAAGAGTAAAATATCATGTATAATACAACCTAACTGTCCCTGCGTCATCATCTTTCCCTGTATGTGTGTCTGTGGTTTTCTGTACTGCGCACATGCGCAGGACAGTCAACCATTGGGACGGGACGGGCCAGGGAGCAGGGCGGCGGGTGCGCATGCAGCGGGTGGTCGGGTGTGCGCGCAGTGGATGCCCGCATGCGCACTTACATGGAGCGGCGGTGGCGGCGGTAATACCACTACCTAGATCCCGTTTTTAAACGGGCTTAGGTAGACTAGTTGGTAATATTTTATCAATGTTTTACTATCATCATTACCACTGTAAATATTTTTCGTTTTCATTTGGCGCCCAACTCACAATGGTATTTATGGTTAACACTTATTTCAGCTTCACCCAGCACCCACTTTTCCTCGTGCCTCTATTTCATGCATGCCCGAAAAATGCAAGGATATCAGAAACATAATGTAAACCTCCTTTCACACTGGTGCATTGTGATCCGTTGTGGCAGACAATCAGCCCGGAGCCATTCCTCAGGCGGCAGAAGTTGGGCAGGCGGTGAGCGCCTAGCCGTGGAGCGAGGGGGGGCGCCGAGCTGGAGGAGGTAGCAGCGAGCACAGCAGTGGGGAGAGGGGTCAGACCCCCCCCTCACCTGGGACTCCCCCATCCGTGCTTCCCCTCCAGCTAATTGCTCAGCATTTATCTCATATGTCAGGAGGCAGCGAGTGTGGAAAGCAATTACTACCGCTCGCATCACTTCCTGCAATGCCGTCCACTGTACTGCTGGAGGGGGAGCACGGACAGGGAGCCTCAGGTGAGGAAGGTGGGGGGGGGGTCTGATTCCCCTCCCCACTGCTTTGATCGCTGCTCCCCCCTCCAGGCTACCTATTCTGGGGGCAATGATACTACCTTTGGGGGGGGGGGGGGGGGGCATCCTCACAAATGTGCCTCAGGCGGCAAGGAGTATAGAACCGGCCCAGCAGACAATATAATTGCATTTCTAATGTGATGCAACTATATTGTAATGTTCACAGCGGTGGGTTGGAGGTGTGGTGTGATGGATCCGTCAGGCACAATCTGATGTATGCAGTGCGTTATCACATAACCTGAGGCTTAAAGTGTAACTGAGATGGGATTAAAGGGTGTATTTATACTTCCCTGGGGCTTCCTCCAGCCCCATGAGGTTCGTGGGCTCCCTCGCCGTCCTCTCCGAACGCTCCGTTCACTTGATATCCCGGGCATGCGCTGGAGAGCGCAGCTGGCCAGATTACAGAGCGGCTGGAGAGGACAGCAAGGGAGCGCCAGGTAAGTATAAATACACCCATTAATCCCATCTCAGGTTTACTTTAATAGTGGCGGTGAAGCATACTTTCTTTTTACTGTTTGCGCTGTAACACATGCATGGCGTGCAATGCCAGTTTTCGCCTCCCTTGCGTTGCAATCCCGGTTTTCCAGGGAAAGCAACGCAACTCCCCATTACGAAAGTAGCTTAAAGGACAACTGTAATGAGAAGGATGTGGATTCTGCCATATTTATTTCCTTTTAAAGAGAACCCGAGGTGGGGATCGTACAAAGAAATCTATACACAGAGGCTGGGTCTGGCTATAGTGCCCAGCCTCTGTTGCTAGGTGAATCCCCGCTAAGTCCCCCCTGCGCTCCGCTCTCCCCCATAAATTACAGCCGCGCTGGCGACACGCAGCGTGTCGCAGCGGGTTGTATTTACCTCACTAGTGTCACTCACGGCGCTCCCACGCCTCCTGCAGAGCGCCGGTCCCCGCCCACGTCCCTTCCCTCGCCGCTGATTGGAGGGAAGGGATGCGGGCAGGGACCGGCGCTCTGCAGGAGGCGGGGGGAGTGGCGTGAGTGACATTAGTAAGGTAAACAGCGCGTCCGTAATTTATGGGGGGGAGCGGAGCACAGGGGGCACTTCAGGGGGATTCAACTAGCAACAGAGGCTGGGCACTATAGCCAGACCCAGCCTCTGTGTATAGATTTCTTTGTACGATCCCCACCTCGGGTTCTCTTTAACCTCCTTAGCGGTAACCCCGTGTGTGACACGGGGTAAGCCGCCGGAGGGTGCCGCTCAGGCCCTGCTGGGCCGATTTACATAATTTTTTTTTTGCTGGACGCAGCTAGCACTTTGCTAGCTGCGCCAGCACCCCGATCGCCGCCGCCGCGCGCCCGATCGCCGCTATCCGGTGCGGCGCGCGGCCCCCCCAGACCCCTGCGCTGCCTGGCCAATCAGTGCCAGGCAGCGCCAAGGGGTGGATCGGGTCTCCCAATGACGTCCCGACGTCGGTGACGTCATTCTGCCATGGCGACGGGGGAAGCCCTCCAGGAAATCCCGTTCTTTGAACGGGATTTCCTGATCGCCTATCGCCGGAGGCGATCGGCGGGGCTGGGGGGATGCCGCTACGCAGCGGCTATCATGTAGCGAGCACTCGGCTCGCTACATGATTAAAAAAAAATTTTTTTTTTAAAAACTGCTGCGCTGCCCCCTGGCGGTATTTTTCATACCGCTAAGGGGGTTAAGCAATACCGGTAACCTGGCTATCCTGCTGCTCCTCTGCCTCTAATACTTTTAGCCATAGACCCTGAACAAGCATGCAGCAGATCGGGTGTTTCTGACATTACTGTCAGATCTGACAAGATTAGCTGCCTGCTTGTTTCTGGTGTTATTCAGACACTTTATCAAGCTAAATATATCAGCAGGACTGCCAGGCAACTGGTATTGCTCAAAAGGAACTAAATATGGCAAACTCCATATACCTCTCAGTACAGTTGTCCTTTAAATTGCGAAAACTCACTCCCATTAGTGCCATCTGATTTTTGTTTGTTTGTTTGTTTTTTTACTGAAAATTAAAACATTTTTCCTGTGTTCAGTAGTAACTCAATGGAAGCAAAAGAAAAACTGATCGCCAGTGGTGATGCTATGCGATTTTCTTGTGATTTCCTTTTTATTGTGTTTCATGTGAAAAATACAATCGCACCATCAAAACGAACGATTGCTCTAAAACTGCTTTGGAAAACCCCACGCTGTGATGTAGACAGAAACCATCACATCGCCCTGCTCTCCCTTTCGCAATTTGCAATGCAAAATGAGCTTAAAGTGAACATTAAGTCAGAAAAAAAATGGAGTTTTACTCACCTGGGGCTTCTACCAGCCCCCTGCAGCAGCCCTGTGCCCTCTCAGCCACTCACTAATCCTCTGGTCCCCCGCTGCCAGCTAGTTTCGTTTTTGCCGACAGGCCCGTCAGGACTGGCCACGCGTAGCTTTTTCCGTATTCCCGACTGTAATTAGTGCTATTGCGGGCCGCTACGCGTACAAAAACACGCATTGCCGCATATCTATGCAGTCGTAATGCAGCAATGCGTATTTTTTTACGCGTTGCAGCCCGCAATAGCGCTAATTACAGTCGGGAATGCGGAAAAAAAATACGCGTGGCCAGTCCTGACGGGCCTGTCGGCAAAAATTAAACCAGCTGGCAGCGGGGGACCAGAGGATTAGTGAGTGGCTGCGAGGGCACAGGACAGCTGCAGGGGGCGGGTAGAAGCCCCAGGTGAGTAAAACTCATTTTTTTTTCTGGCTTAAGTGTCTCTTTAATCATTTTATGATATTATTATCAGGCATTACTGTTTAAAAAGGTCTTATGCAGCGCTGTATAATAAGAGGAGGAATATCATAATTATGCCAATAATGAAAGGAGTATTATTCTTTATGAAGTGTCATATGAGGAGTTTGATATTTAATATTTTTTGTTACAAATTGTTATTATAATTGCTAGTCGACTCTCAGTAGTAGTACAACCAGTGCTAATAAGAATGATGCAGGCAATTTGGGCACCCGCTAGTTTGGGTGCCCCAATAGCTGCCTATTGAAATATTGGCATTGGGGGTAATTTGGGCACCTGATAAATAGAAGGCACTGGTACAGCACCCGTTATTTATTGGGTGACACGGTGGTCAAATTACGTCTCAATGCCGATATTGCGTATTTATAAGTATCCTCCTTGTTCTTCTTCATTTTCTCTATACACAATTGCTTTAAAGTGACACCAAAGCGAAGAAAGAAACTTTTGATATACTGAATTGTATGTGTTGTACAGAAAATGAATAGAACATTAGTAGCAAAAAAAAGAGTCTCATATTTTTATTTTCAGTAATATACTTTTTTTTATAACATTGCATCATTCTGTCATATATTTGCAATTACAAACAGGCGCGTAGCTTGGGGGGGTCGGGGTAGGACAGGTGCCCCCGGGTGCTGGGTCCCCAAGGGCGCCCAGCTGCAGTGTCCTTTTTTTTAAATATAACTATTTCTCGGCGCCGGGCCCGGGTCTCCCCCGTCAGTGACGTCACCGCCGCACCGCCGCGCAGCGTCCATAGCAGTGGAACGCTGCGCAGAGCGGCAGAGAGACAGCGCCGCCAGACCCATCCTCCCATTCGCCGCAAGTCACGAGGCAGGCAGGGAAGGAAGAACGGGAGGTCAGGTCAGGTGACAAGTGGAGCCGGACGGACGAGCCAGCCCAGGGCTGCCAGGCGGAGAGGACCAGAGCTGCTGCTCCATGCTCTGTAAACACGCTGCTGCTGCTACATCCACAGTCAACTGTAGCAGGGAAAGAAAGGGGGCAGTGCAGTGAGCTGCAGAATGCCTGCAGATATTCTGGTTTCTCAACTTGTGCCTGTCCCCAGACACTGCACTGGCCCTGGTCTAAAGGCTCATACACACATCAGACCATAGTCTTTGGAAAATGAAAGATCACAGACAGGGGCGTAACTAGAAATCACTGGGCACAGAAAATCATAATGTGGGCAGAGTTCACCAGAAAATCGCAATGTGGGCAGCAGTCACCAGAAAATCGCAATGTGGGCAGCAGACAGTCACCAGAAAATGCTAATGTGGGCAGCAGTCACCACCAGAAAATCCTAATGTAGGCAGCAGTTACCAGAAAATGCTAATGTGGGCAGCAGTCACCAGGAAATGCTAATGTGGGCAGCAGACAGTCACCAGAAAATCCTAATGTGGGCAGCAGTCACC
This sequence comes from Hyperolius riggenbachi, assembly GCF_040937935.1. Classification (NCBI taxonomy): domain Eukaryota; kingdom Metazoa; phylum Chordata; class Amphibia; order Anura; family Hyperoliidae; genus Hyperolius; species Hyperolius riggenbachi. The sequence goes on from NC_090655.1 coordinate 59,931,695, forward strand.
AGAAAAAAAAATGCCCCTGTAAAAAAAAAAACAACAACAATTCACTTACCTGTCAGGAGTCTCTCCCGGCCTCTGGTGCGCAGCTCCTCCAGCGACGATCCTCCTGTGCACTGCAGCACATCTCCCGCACTGACAGGCAAAGTGCAGGGCTACGGCAAGATGGCTGCCAAAGCCCTGTACTGGAGACTATGAGGAATATGCAGGCTGCTGGAGCGGGGCTGCGGGGAATGAACTGGCATACACGCTGCGGCCAGTTGAGGTCCAGAATCGGACGGGCGGCAGCACTCCCCCCCCCCCCCCCCCGCACAGTGAGCGGGCCCCAGAGCGGCCCCGGGCCCCCCTGCGGCTGATGGGGTCGCATCCCCGGTAAGTACGCCGATGATCACAGACCAATTTTACCCCCTTCCATGTAGTATGAGAGCCATACCTACACAGTCTATTCTATGGAGCTGAACTCCCCATCAGTAGAGTGACCATATTTTTGTGGGTCCAACCTGGGACCGGGGGGGGGCGTGGGGGGGGGGGCGGCGCGCGCAGCGCGCTGCGGCGAAAAGTGGGAAGGAGTGAGGAGCACGCAGCGGCGAAGACTGGGGGATGGGGGGCTGCGGCGCGCACAGCGCGCCGTGCCGAACAAAATGGGCGTGGCCATGACATTGTATGGGCGGAGCTAACGTAATGATGTAACAGCGAGGCATAAGAAAGCAGTGTTTACGCCATGATGTGGACAAACGAGACTTTGTATCATGGGTGTGCAGAAACTGTGTGATGCTAATAGTATACCGTAACCACAAAGCAGCAAACATAGCCATCTATGACCATTAAATAATAAATGCAGTAACAGTTACCCCGGACACCAGAAAATAAACGCAATAGGCAACATGTCAGTATAAAATAAATGCAATGCGGGCAAACATGTCAGTACAAAATAAACGCAATGCGGGCAACATGTCAGTACAAAATAAACGCACTGCGGGCAAACATTTCACCAGAAAAGAAACGCACTGCGGCCAAACATTTCACCAGAAAAGAAACGCACTGCGGGCAAACATTTCACCAGAAAAGAAACGCACTGCGGCCAAACATTTCACCAGAAAAGAAACGCAATGCGGGCAAACATTTCGCCAGAAAAGAAACGCACTGCGGGCAAACATTTCGCCAGAAAAGAAACGCAATGCGGGCAAACATTTCGCCAGAAAAGAAACGCACTGCGGGCAAACATTTCACCAGAAAAGAAACGCACTGCGGCCAAACATTTCACCAGAAAAGAAACGCAATGCGGCAAACATTTCGCCAGAAAAGAAACGCACTGCAGGCAAACATTTCACCAGAAAAGAAACAATGCGGGCAAACAATAACATTTCACTAGAAAAGAAACAATGCGGGCAAACATTTCACCAGAAAAGAAACAATGCGGGCAAACATTTCACCAGAAAAGAAACAATGCGGGCAAACATTTCACCTGGAAAAGAAACAATGCGGGCAAACATTTCACCTGGAAAAGAAACAATGCGGGCAAACATTTCACCTGGAAAAGAAACAATGCGGGCAAACATTTCACCTGGAAAAGAAACAATGCGGGCAAACATTTCACCTGGAAAAGAAACAATGCGGGCAAACATTTCACCTGGAAAAGAAACAATGCGGGCAAACATTTCACCTGGAAAAGAAACAATGCGGGCAAACATTTCACCTGGAAAAGAAACAATGCGGGCAAACATTTCACCTGGAAAAGAAACAATGCGGGCAAACATTTCACCTGGAAAAGAAAGCATTTACTCACCTGGCAGAAGTGTCCGGCCTCTGGCGCGCTGCTCCGTCCCGGGACCGTCTTCCTCCTCCTGCTCTTCTCTCCCGCGCTGACAGGGCTACGGCAAGATGGCGCCCGAAGCCCTGTACTCGTGACACAAATAGGTCTCCAGTACAGGGCTTCGGCAGCCATCTTGCCGCAGCCCTGCTCGCCTGCCGGTGTCGGAAACAGACACCGGAAGAGGAGGCTGGAGCGGGGCTGCGGGCAATGAACTGGCACGGCGTCTATAGACGCCGCTGCCAGTTCATTGAGGAGAGAGTGGCCAGAGTCCCGAGGCCGGGACGTCCCGCTGCTGAAAGCGGGACGTTTCCCGGGACCTCATTAAGCCTGGGACAGCGGACCCCGAATCCGGGACGTGTCCCGGGCAATCCGGGACGTCTGGTCACTCTACCATCAGATACAAATCTTTGCAAGATGCTGCACACAAAGATGCTGTAGACATTCAAAAGATCAGTATCTGCAAAAGATCTGTTCCTGCAAAAGATCTGTTCCTGCAAAATGCATTCATAGTCTATGATATCTGCAGATTATCATACACACCTTGTTTAACAGACATTCATCTGCAGATCAGATCCACCAGGATGGATTTTCAGATCTGCAGATGATTGTCTGATCTGCAGATGAATGTCAGTTAAACAAGGTGTGTATGATGATCTGCAGATCTCATAGACTATGAATGCAATTTGCAGGAACGGATCTTTGGCAGGAGCAGATCTATTGCAGATACTGATCTTTTGTGTCTGTACAGCATCTGTGTGTGCAGCATCTTGCAAAGATTTTTTTCTGATGGGGAGTTAAGCTCCATAGAAAAGACTGTGAAGGTATGGCTCTCAGTCATACTACATGGAAGGGGGTAAAATTGGACTGTGATCTTTCATTTTCAAAAGACTATGGTCTGATGTGTGTATGTGGCCTTAGGGGGGATTCTGGGCAGCTGAACCCCCCCCCCCCCCCCCCGCGTTTGTCTATGCAAATCATTATATCATAAGCTTATTTTCACTTCAGATTACAAGAAGAAGTACATGCTAGTTTGACCTACAGTGGATGTTGTGTTTTTATCATTTATTTGTACTCTTGTGTATCGTAATCGCCAAGTCCCATCTATTGTTAGTCTATACCAGCTATGTCGGCAGAAATATTATGTAAACCTGAAAGTCTTGTTACAGATCAATGTTCTTTCATTCTTGCACAACGATTGCTGCAAGAATGTTATTTATATCTTTCTCATGTCCTCATTTATAAACTGCAGCCGAATTAAAATAAACATGACATTTCAAGGGTCACTCCACCCAAAGCAGGTAATTATGTTTTGAGGTTGGATGAGGGCAGATTCGGTCAGATACGGGCAGGGGGCTGACTCTTCCTATTGGCTGTTCTCATTGTGAGTATGTGATGCAAAACACAGAATGATTGGGTCTTATCAACGGCATGCCTGAGATATACGATGACACCATGGATATCCCTATTCTACATGGTCCACCCATAACTGACAGGTCAGGACTGGATACAGTATGGGGGTATTCACTGCCTTCCAAATGATTATGCAAATTGTATTCAACCACTTGATGACCCAGCCTTTACCCCCCCCCCCCCCCTTAAGGACCAGCGCTGATTTCGCTGATCTGTGCTGGGTGGGCTCTACAGCCCCCAGCACAGATCAAACACCAACCACCGCAGGATTCCCCCTCTCCCTCTCCTCCCTCCCTTCCCCGGAGATCGAAGGCTGCACAGGAACGGATCTGTCCTGAGCAGCCTCTAACAGGCTCCTGCCTGTCATGTGACAGCGATCCCCGGCCGCTGATTGGCCGGGGATCGCTGATCTAGTACAACGCTGCTACTGTTAGCAGCGTTGTACAAATGTAAACAAAGCGGATTATTTCCGCTTGTGTTTACATTTAGCCTGCGACCCGCGATCGGCGGCCCGCAGGCTATTCACGGAGCCCCCCGCCGTGAATTGACAAGAAGCAGCCGCTCGCGCGAGCGGCTGTTTCCTGATTAATTAGCCTGCAGCCGGCGACGTAAATGTGCGTCACTGGTCCTGCAGCTGCCACTTTGCCGACGCGCGTTATGAGTGCGCGGTCGGCAAGTGGTTAAGTGTCATAAAGATTAAATATTTCATTTTTAATTTAAACTCATAGATGGTATTGTGTGTGTCTCAGAGTTCTTTTGATCACTGAACTCAATCTCGGGCACCTCTGATAACTAGTTTGCCATGTGAGCCCGATAACACTGCAACATGGGAACGGCCACCGGGGGCACTGGTTGTGCGGCCGCCTGAAATAAAGTAGATCCATCACGTAAATGACGTGTCTAAATTGAGAGAGGAAACATTCAGGGAGGGGAGCCGTCTTTGCATCCTAAAGCGCCTGTAGGCAAGTGCCTACAGTGCCTTATGGATAATCCAGCCCTGACTTTACTAAGTTAACCTCTTCACGACCAGCTAACGCCGATTGGCGTAAACTGGTCGCCTGCGGGTTACCATGGAAACAGCCGCTCGATCGAGCGACCTTTCCATGTCAGTTCACGGAGGGTGTCTCCGTGAACAGCCGGAGAGCCGCCGATCGCGGCTTGCCGGCAAAATGTAAACAGGGGGGAAGAAATCCCCGCTGTTTACATCATACGGCGCTGCTGCGCAGCAGAGCCGTAAGGCAGATCGGCGATCCCCGGCCTCTGATTGGCCGGGGATCGCCGGCATATGATAAGCTGAAGCCTATCCTTCAATCACAGGGGGAGGTAGAGGGAAGGAGCGGCGAGACGGCGGAGAACGCTGCGGAGGGGGGCTTTGAAGAGCCCCCCCGCTAAGCAAATGCAGCCGGCGGCGATCAGACCCCCCCAGCAGGACATCCCCCTAGTGGGGAAAAAAGGGGGGTAGTCTGATCGTCCTGCTGCACTCCTGATCGGTGCTGTGGGCTGTAGAGCCCACGCAGCACCAATCATTGAAAAATCCCCTGGTCGGCAAGTGGTTAAAGAAATCCTGTAATACAAAAATACCCCTCTGGGGGATACTTACCTCGGGAGGGGAAAGCTCTGGATCCTAACGAGGCTTCCCACATCCTCCTCCGTTGCTCAGTTAGCCTGCCCAGGTCTCCCGAAGTGCCAGCGCAGCGCAGGTATACTAACGGCTTTTCGTTCTTATAAGGCGGAAATAGCCGAACCCGATCAATGCGCTCTACTGCGCAGGCACGAGTCCTTTTGCGCTTGCGCAGTAGAGCAGATACGATTGGGCTCGGCTATTTCCGCCTAACCTGAAGGAAGAGCTCCTGTGCTGGATCCCGGAGAGGTAAGTATATCAGGCCTTGTCAGGCTTGTCGGGGAGGGTTGCGGGAGGCTTCAGGGGAGCCAGCGATGGATTCCCTGCAGCTACAGGGATTGGGGAAGCCTCATTGGGACCCTGGGGCTTTCCCCTCCCTAGCTAAGTACCCCCCAGGGGAGGTTTTTTTTTTGGTAGAGCCTCTTTAAGATGTTTAATAATTTGGAACAGTGCATTTTACATTTATTTTTTTTTGAGAATAAATCGTTATCATGAGAGGTTTGTTCAGTAAGATTTGAATTATGCTCTAATGGTTGATTACTAAAAGATGATGCTGGCTGCCACTTGCATCCACTATTTAGGAAAATCAGAGGGAAATATAATTTGCATAATAATTTGGACCATGGTGTAGTACAGGAGACCTGTAATCCAGAGGGGTAACTACTGCATGGAGGGAGGTGGGGCACACTAGACGGGCAACTACTGCATGGAGGGAGGTGGGGCACACTAGACGGGCAACTACTGCATGGAGGGAGGTGGGGCACACTAGAGGGGTGGGAGTCCAGCTTCTTGCCCTCCCTTCTTCCAGTACAGGGGAGTGACATGGGAAGCAGGTAAAGTGGGCGCCTGCTAGCAGCAGAAAAGTGGGTGCTGCCATAGGCGCCATTATAAATAGTGGCTACACTGCAAAATGTAAAGGACAACTGAAGTGAGAAGAATATAGAGGCTGCCATATTTATTTCCTTTTAAACAATACCAGTTGCTTGGCAACCCTGCTGATCTGTTTGGCTGCCGTAATGTCTTAATCACACCAGAAAAAAGCATGCGGCTATTCTTCTTAGACCTGACAATAATGTCAGAGACACCTGATCTGCTGCATGCGTGTTCAGGATCCATGGCGGAAAGTATTGGAGGCAGAGCAGGATAGCCAGGCAACTGGTTTGCTTAAAGCCGACCTGAGCTCAGAACTTCCTCTCTGCTCTAAAAGAAAAGCAACAGCATAATAACCTTTAAAGAAAAGCATTTCTTTGTTATATCTTAATGAAATCAATATGGCAACCTTCATATCCCTCTCACTTCAGGCCGATTTCAGACTGCAACCCACTGGCCAAGCAGGAAGTGATGCGCACCTGACGCGCGCTTGCTGTCACTTCCTGCTTTGGGTATGCAGAAGTGTATTGTCTGCATGCGTGCCGCAACGTCGCGTCGGTAATTTAAAAAAAAAAATCCACATGTCACCATAGGCCAGTGTTTCTCAAGCCTGTCCTCGTGACTCCCCAACGGTGCATGTTTTGCAGACAACCTTCCCTATGCACAGGCAGGGACGGATCTAGACCAAGTTGCGCCTGGGGCAAGGTCAGGTTTTGGCGCCTAAACTTCCATTCCCCATTCAGTTTTGGCGCCTAAAAGTCAGGTTTTGGCACCTAAACTGCCATTCCCCATCCAGTTTTGGTGCCTAAAGGTCAGGTTTTGGTGGCTTAAGATCAGGTTTGGCGCCTAAACTGCCATTCCCCATTCAAATTTTGCCGCCTTTTTAACAATTCAACAAACTGCGCCTGGGGCAAGAGACCCGTCTGCCCCCCCCCCCCCTAGATCCGTCCCTGTGCACAGGTGAAGTAATTAGCGTTTCAGCTGCATGGAATTGACCTAGGTGAGTCACTAATCACCCTACCTATGCATAGGGGAGGTTGCCTGCAAAATATGATGCACAGCTGGGGAGTCACCAGGACAGGTTTGAGAAACACTGCCATAGGCTAACATGACTTCCGAGCCGACGCAGATCGCCGCAACTCGACGTAGAAGCCACACAGTAACGTAGCTCTTGACCTGTGTCAGGGATGCAGCGAAAACATCACTTCCGTCACTTAATGTGCAATGTGGGCGGCCCTTTCACAGCATATCCACTACTTATAATGGCGCCTACTGCAATGCCCGAAAATTCTTGTTTTTGCAGTGGTGGTCAGTTATGATTAGGCATGGGGGGGGGGGGGGGGGAACGATTAAGCTTAGGCATGGGTAGGGGGGTGTTAAAGGATATTCAAGGTGAGTAATAAAATCTATCTTTACATACCTGGGGCTTCTACCAGTCCATAGAGATCAGGTGTGTCCCTCTTTGCAGCTTCGGTCTCCTCCGGAGTATCACCAACTCCCGATGTGTTGGCATCTTCTGGGCCAGCGCCACCAGGAGAGTACTGCACCTGCACATTTTACCGATATTTTATTAACCAAAAATACAGCTCCAAAATAGTGGAAAATGTGTAAAATACCAATATTCTATTGGCTATTCCTAGGTGCCCAAATTTCATGGAGTCTCTATTCCATGCACGCGTGACATGGGATGTGTCAGAACAGGAGACTCGTAGTGTAAAGGTGCGTCATTAATTAATTTGAGCAGCGCGACTTAAAATGTCACTGCGCACGCCACTAGCAGAAGTGCAGCGTAGTGTGCGCTGGTAACTTATGCATGCTCCTTAGTATTTACCGGCTGCTTCATTCATCCCGCCCTGAGCCACATCCGGTCCCGTAGCTTTTTAGGACGTGATCCCCGCACTTTGATTGGCCCCATAGGCTGCCCAACAGGCACTAAATATTTTTTTGATTGGCTCAATGCTAAGCTGCATGCAATCTGCATTACACTTGCATGTAAGCTGAATTATTAGTATCTCAACCTGTAGACGTGTGATGCGAATGAAAGAAATCACAATTTTAAAATATCACTTGAATCCAGTGATTTATGACCTCTTCTACAATAATTGTCTCCAGGCCATCTTAGAATATCTATGTTGAGTAAGCAATGCTCTCTTTTTACACTTGCTTTACTTTAGGACATACCAGGACAGGCCAGCCCATAGCATGCAGGTGCAACACTTGTCTGATGACTGTATGACGTTCCTTCTTCTCTGTAGCCAAAGCTTTCAGTATCCTTGCAGTGGGAGTCCTCTTGCTTCTCACCTTCCCCCTCCATAGTACAGTACATGCTGCCCCTCTCACCTCTCCATTGTGCAGTACACGCTACCCCTCTCACCTCTCCACAGGGCAGTACATGCTGCCCCTCTCACCTCTCCATAGTGCAGTACATGCTGCCCCTCTCATATCTCCATAGTACAGTACATGCTGCCCCTCTCAGCTCTCCATAGAGCAGTACATGCTGCCCCTCTCACCTCTCTATAGTGCAGTACATGCTGCCCCTTTCACCTCTCCATAGTGCAGTACATGCTGCCCCTCTCACCTCTCCATAGTGCATTACATGCTGCCCCTCTCACTTCTTCATAGTGCAGTACATGCTGCCCCTCTCACCTTTCCATAGTGCAGTACATGCTGCCCCTCTCACCTCCCCTTAGTACAGTACATGCTGCCCCTCTCAGCTCTCCATAAAGCAGTACATGCTGCCCCTCTCACCTCTCCATAGTGCATTACATGCTGCCCCTCTCACTTCTTCATAGTGCAGTACATGCTGCCCCTCTCACCTTTCCATAGTGCAGTACATGCTGCCCCTCTCACCTCTCCATAGTGCAGTACATGCTGCCCCTCTCACCTCTCCACAGTGCAGTACATGATGCCCCTCTCACCTCTCCATAGTGCAGTACACGCTGCCCCTCTCACCTCTCCATAGTGCAGTACATGCTGCCCCTCTCACTTCTTCATAGTGCAGTACATGCTGCCCCTCTCACCTTTCCATAGTGCAGTACATGCTGCCCCTCTCACCTCTCCATAGTGCAGTACATGCTGACCCTCTCACCTCTCCACAGTGCAGTACATGATGCCCCTCTCACCTCTCCATAGTGCAGTACATGCTGCCCCTCTCACCTCTCCATAGTGCAGTACACGCTGCCCCTCTCACTTCTCCATAGTGCAGTACAGGTAGTCCTTGTCAACAAACGAGATAGTGACTGTAGAGCTGTTCTTAACCTTAATCCATTTGTAAGTTGGAACACTGTGCCTCCAGTATCTCCCTCTGTACCCCTGTGACTTCAGTGTCCCACTGTGGCCCCCTCTGTGCCTCTACTGTGCCCCTATTGTCCCCCTGTGCCTGCACTGTCCCCACTGTGACCCCTTTGTGCCTCTTATGCCCTCCCCTGCCCCAACTGTGCCGGCTTTGTGCGTTCGTAATGGTGGGTATTTTGTACTGTCGGTATGTAACCCGGGGACTATCTGTACATACTTATCCTCTCACCTCTTCATAGTGCAGCATATGCTGCCCCTCTAAATAGTTCAGTAACGGCCGCTTTGTAAGGCGGCTTGCCACACTGCATTGCACCACCTATGCGACATTCATAGTCTGGCAAGTGCATTGCGATATGGAGTGTTACCAATAAACGTGCGTGTTAACAGAAGTGAAGCATACTTTTCATTGACTGTGCTTCACTGTATGCGACGCAACACAATCATAATGTGCAACGTCGCTGTCCCAATCTGTTGGGTTACGTACCTGCTGTTACAGGGAATGTAACGCAAAGGCCACTGTGAACGTGGTCTCAAGGGGTATTTGGCGCCTAAAATCATGTGACCCATGAAAGGGGGTACTTGGTAAATATCATCTTTCTTAAAGGGGTACATTCCAGAATATTTTTGAGAAAGGCTGGCATAGTGCATGCTGCTTCTCTATATAGGCATTGCTGCCAGGGCTGGTTCAAGCCACAATGGGGCCCTGGGACAAAAAAAATAACCATTGGGGGGGGGCTGCCCCTTCCTTCCATAGCATTTCCTCCTCAGGGCACCCAAGCCAGCAAATCCCCCCCCCCCTTGACCCGGGATCTCCCTTTTCAACTTTACTGTGTTCTTCAGTCCTTTCCTTTGTCAGCATAGCGACTCACCTGTCCCGGCATGCTGTTCCAATCCGTGCTCCCACTGGTTTCCGCTTAGTGCCCCAGTGCATGTTATTGTTGTCACGGGAAGCATGGATGGAGCAATGCCTTGGGACAGGTGAGTCACTATGCTGCCAAAAACTTGTGAGGATGTGCTCCTTCCTCAGTCAGGACAGCAGTGCCACCTTCTCCCTTCTGTTGTGCAAGTCAAATGAAGCACTGCTGCTCTTCTGCCTTCCCCCTCCTCACTCACTGCCAGACTCCTCACACAGCACAACAATCTGCTTTTCCTCAATAATGACCTCTTCACCCTGCCCTCCTCCTACTCTGACTTCATGCTGTTACAAAAATGCTGCCCCTGTCATCTCTGTGCCTGATGCAAATGTTTCATCTTGCTTCATGAGAGAAACGGCCCTTAGGGGCCCCAGGAAGCAGAATCAGGGGGAGACCTGGGTGCCCTAGGGCAATTGCCCCCTTTACCTCTATGGTAGCGCCAGCCCTGATTGCTGCCTTAGGTATATACACATCCTGCAGAAAGTATGTATAGCTGAGTATTACCTGTCTCACTCTTGTCTGAGTCACATGACCGGCAAAACGTCACAGAAGCTGACGGCGCTATAGGAATAACTAATTATTAAGGGTAATGATTCACCGTTGAACACAAGTAAGTTTTGCTTTGCCTGCTCCTGGTTATTAGCCCTGATTACCATCCGCCTTATAATTAGCTGGGGAAGGGGGACGGGAGGAGAGGAAAAACATGTTGTGATGGATCCAGCGGCGCTCAGCTGTCATCTAACAGACGGGTAATTGGTGCGTGTTTTGCTGACCCGTTGTTTGGCTATTGTGCTGCGGTCAGTATTACACACAGACTCTCCGAGATATTTAATGAGTCGGAACAATAGCGATTCCAGGAGTGTTACGCTGTAACCGGGAGAGGGGGAGGCGCGGGTCCTGGAGACTGCCAGCTAAGGTGCAAGAGGCCATTCTAATCTGCATGTGCGCCCGCCGGACAAACAGGAGGATTATTTCTAATACTGTGCTGCTTCCTTCGCTGCTTGTACATCTTAAAGGACAACTAAAGTGAGAAGAATATGAAGACTGCCATATTTATTTCCTTTTAAACAATACCAGTTGCCTGGCTATCCTGCTGATCTATTGGGCTGCAGTAGTGTCTGAAGCACACCAGAAACAAGCATGCAGCTAATGAAATATGCAGCTAATAATAATAAATAAATAAATAATGTGCAAACAAGTAGGGAGGCCGGCAGACAACTTTATATACATCCTCTCTAGGAAGTGCTTTTGTAAAAAATAAAGGTGATGCTGCGAATGGACTAGTCCAAAATTTGTCAGATTTGTCAGGTTTTACTGCCTATTGTAACTGACAGCAACATGGTAAAAAAGTAAGTTATAGTGCATTTTACTCAGGCGGGTGTGTACATTTTAGATATACAGTACAGTATGTATTTTAAATGTTTCACTTTTCTTTGCAATAGTGGTCCTTTAAAGGAAAAAATGTTGTTGTACTTCTACCCATTTGTTAACTCATTCAGAAGATCTTTCCCTTCAGAAACTGCTGAAAAAAGCCAATGTGGATACACTTCTTGATGACTATGTGAGTCACTGTGATTCGGCTGTCATGCAATGGCCAGAACTACTTCTCTGCTTACCATTTCCCACTGCTGATTGCACGGTAGATGCCTATCCTAATGAGATGCTGTGCTTATCCTAATGAGATGCTGTGCTTTAGGACTGCTGGCTTCAAAGCGTTAATATCTTACCAGCAGAGGGAGAAGGTGGGAGGGGTCAGGTGATTCTTGCTATCAGGGAAAGGTGGCATCCGATGCTGGGGATACACAATGAGATTTTTCAGCTGGTATACTGTCCAATCGATTTTCCGATCGTTTTTCTAATCGATTTCCATTCACTTCTATGAGAAACTGATCAGAAAAACTATCGAAAATAAGATTGGACCTGTCGGATAGTGGTCAGAAGCCCCCCTCAAAGCCCCCCTCCGCAGCGTTTTCTGCATTCACCTCGGATCCCTCCCTCTCCCTTCCCCTGTGAGCGGCACAGGACGGATATCCGTCCTGCGCCTGATGGAATAGGTTTCTGCCTATCAGATGCCGGCGATCCCCGGCCAATCAGAGGCCGGGGATCGCCGATCTACGTCACGGCGCAGCGCCGTATGATGTAAACAGCGGGGATTTCTTCCCCGCGTGTTTACATTATGTATGCGAGCCGCGATCGGTGGCTCGCACACTGTTCACGGAGACAGTCTCCGTGAACTGGCATGGAAATGCTATACCACCACTAACGACCCGCCGACGCCTAACGGCGTTAGGCGGTCGTTAAGTGGTTAAGGTACAGAACAGCCCTGTAGAGGGGGTTAAGGAGTCTTTAGACTGGAAGCTCAGCTGACAACATTCTGCAGGTGGCTTTGCAAAAAACAGATTATGATGGAAGAAGTTCTTTTAATGTGTCCACATATGAAAGGTAGAGTTGTACATGTGTATGTATTTGATGTGTTCTGCCTCCACCATGGATAAAATGAAATGCTGTGGGGGATTCCAAAATACCATGGGTTTCGGCATACCGCTGGGGTGCTCTGGATAACAGGGGTTAAAAGAATAATTCTTGCTGGCTGCAGGACGTGCTGTTCTGGGCCCAGAGAAGGGCAAAGTCTGAAGGTGCAGGTGCTGATAACAGCCAATAAATCTGTCCGGCTGTCTTGTATTCGGTGTCCCAGGTGACAGTTGTGCAGGTGACAAATAAAGCCTCTGTTCCTAATAGTGGCCATTGTCCGATGTCTACCCCTCCTCCATCTCTATACATATCACGTCACCCTTATGTTACTATCGGTGTGACTTCTAAGCTATTTATATTTCACCAGGCTGGGGGAAGCGGCGGCGGTGATGGTGGTTGGGGCTCTGCCAGGCATCAGGATGGCATCACACCAACTTTAATCAAGATCAGGATATTCCGAGTCTGTATCTACTTATTGGCATTACTTTACAGCGAAATTCTATTTCAGAATGGACAGGGGATTGTATAGCTCTGCCTCTGAACATTGCAGTGATTAATGGCAAACTACAGGTTACTTAGCTTTTCTTTATTTGGTGGGCCAGCAGTCACTGGATTAGTCCATGTGCTGAAAATTACTAACAAGAGTTCCTGGTGTGTGTGCTAATGATTTATGTGGGCAGAGGCAAGATCTGGGCCATATATCAGTATGATTTTGGGCTGTGAGGAAGCCCACAGGAACATGGGGAGCACATACAAACTCTAAGCAGATGGTGTCCTGGTCAAGTACCTGAGGCTGTAGTGCTGGAAGGTGAGAGTGCCAGCGAGGGGGGTGGAGGAGAACGGGTCAGCGGGGATGAAGACAGAATCATGCTGACTGATGGGGGAGCACTCCGGCTGGACAGGTAAATGTACTACACTGCCAAATACTCTGCTGGGGACCACTATACACATAGGGGTGGTCCTGGGGAGGGGGAGGTGTCAACTGGCCAGGGGGTTCTGGGTAATTGCTTAGTAGCCTCTATAGAAATGCCAGTCCTGCTGGCCTCCACCCAAATTGGCCCTTGACAATAGTAAGGATATAGGCCTATTACTATAGGGGCATTAGAATTTGAGCACATTTCGAGATACAATGACCTGAGAATATGATATGTAAAACATGACAGAAAATGTCATGGCTATATAAATGCAAGAAGTTTTAAACCAGGATGATATTGCTATATAAATGCATAATAATAATATAACATTGATTAATACAGTCCATAAGTACTTATGATATTCTCATTAGGGATCCGTCTGGGATCAATGGAGATATAAGGACCAAAATAACAGCCCCTTTAGGGCTCGTTTCCACTATAGCGAATCCGCATGCGGGCACTGCATGCGGATTCGCTTACTTAATGTTAGTGCAGTGGTGTAGCTAAGGAGCTGTGGGCCCCGATGCAAGGTTTACAATGGGGCCCCCCAAGCACTCTATACATAACAATTGATACGGCGCACCAAAACCTGCCAAGGACAACCACAGTGACAGAGGTGCAAGAAGGGGATGGGGAATAGCTTGTTAATGAATACCACTATTCAAATCATCTATAGAAGTGATTATTATGAGCACAGGACCAATAGAGAGCTAATACTGTAGTTGAGGGAGGGCCCTTTGGGGCCCCTCTGGCCTAAGGGCCCCGATGCGGTCGCAACCTCTGCAACCCCTATTGCTACGCCCCTGACAGTGTCTGAGGTGCAAGAAGGGGATAGGAAACAGTTTGTTAATAATTACCACTATTCAAAGTATCTATAGAAGTGATTATAATGAGCACAGGACCAATAGAGAGCTAATACTGTAGTTGAGGGAGGGCACTTTGGGGCCCCTCTGGCACAAGGGCCCGATGCGGTGGCTACCTCTGCAACCCCTATTGTTACGCCCCTGTGTTAGTGGATGGGGCTGTTTCCACGTGTGCGGCGGCGTTTTTCGGTGCGGGGAAAATCTGCACGACAGGGTCATGCAGATTCGCGTGCGGCAGGAATGCGGGCGAATCGCCGCTAATGTATTTAATAGGTAAATCGCATGCGGCTTTGTCATGCGGATTTCCCCGCGATTTCGCATGCGATTTCGCATGAAAGCCAATGGAACTTAACACAGGCAGCGACATGGTTAAATTCGCATGGCTCCTTGCCATGCGAAATCGCGGGGAAATCCGCATGGAGAAACGCAGCCGCATGCGATTTCTTCAGCGGTGGAATCCAGGCGATTCCGCACCGCTACAGTGGAAACAAGCCCTTAAACACAGATGTCTATGGCACAAAATGCACATTCTCTGTAATTGCAAATTGTTACAAGTGAGTCTTGCGTACAGCTCAGCCAGTACTCTGGACAGCACAATGAGCTAGCTCCATCTGCTGGCAGCTCCTGCTCATTGCAGGTAGTCTAAATCACTGAGGAATATCTACTGTGCTAGAAAAGGAAGCTGAATTCTCAGACAGGTGTTTTTAGCTTAAAGTGGACCTGAACTCTTGCACAGGACTGAAGAAATACATAGAGAAATGCACCCTGTATGCATTCAGAGGGTTTAGCTTGTTTAACACCCCCTCATTTGTATTTAATCACAAATTGTTATCTGATCTTCCACCGTCACATGACTGCCCATGGCAGAGATGGCAGATAAGGCCATTTGAAAGCACAGGAGGTTAACAATATGCCTGTTTCCATGAATCAGGAAGTAGAAACAGTGCAGATTTATTTTAGGATTTCTATCAGGTGTAAAAAAAATACATATTTTTTTAGTTTAAAGGTTATTATGCTTTTATTATGCGTAGCTTTTAGGGCAGAGAGGAGTTCAGGTCCGCTTTAATATGAACATTGATTGAAAGCCCACTCCAGGCAGGCTTTCCTCAGATGGAGATGCCTAGGCACCCGCATAGTTTGCCCTGTGAGTGATCTGCCTCTGACTGTCAGAGTGCTACTGCTCCGCACTTTCATATGCGATTACCGCTATTCTAGGGCAGGTTTAGAAAAGAGTGATCAGATCGGGTGTTCTGTTATGATTAAGAAAGAGATCAGGGTACCGTAATAATCCACCAATCAATTCTCTTAAATGGGGTAATTGATCACCACGTGCAAGTGTTACTTCTTACCAGAAAAATTATCAGTTGACTTTCATTGCATCCTCCCAGGACAGGGTCTAGACCAGGCATGGGAAAACTTGGCCCTCCAGCTGTTAAGTACAAATCCCACAATGCATTTGCCTTTATGAGTCACGACTGTGGCTGTCAGACTCCTGCAATGCATTGTGGGACTTGTAGTTCCTCAACAGCTGGAGGGCCAAGTTTGCCCATGCCTGGTCTAGACTTTTTGCTGCCTGAAGCAGACTTGAGAAGATGAGCCCATTCCTGGGGAAAAACTAGCAGAGTGGAGTGAATATTAATTAAGGGGCGGGGCCAGCACATTCAGACTCACAGCACACAAGCTCTGTGAGTCAGGCAGAAGCAGTAGAGCAGAGTGACAGACTGACAAAAGATGGACTCAGTGTAGAGCTGATGCTGTCCCCTTCAGTCTGTCAATCACAAGATTAAATCAGCTTCATGGAAGGGCCGGCCTGCAGTCGCGCACTGCTGCTTTTAGGCACCTTTCACACATGACAGAGTTCTGTGTGAGTTGCGTTTTGCAAGTACACATTTGTCACATATCTAATTCATGTCAACGGGATTGCATTTGCCCTGCGATGTATCGTGATTTTTTTTCCTATGCAACTTTTCTGCAGAAATAGGGAGGGGGGAGTGCGATATGCATAAAAAGTAAGTACATGGAAATACAGAAAAATCACATTGGTTGTGCAAAAATCACATCTGATTTAAAGTTAATGAGATACAATATCATGTAAATCTACTTCATTGGTATGCATGGAAAGAAATGCATTTAGAAAAATTGCATAGAAAATTTGCACAAGAACGCAAAATCACAGGGGAAATCACAGACCTAAAAAGCAGAATCAGACATGCTTAAAAAAACCACTGGGAATCAAGGGCAGAAATTGCAGGCATAAGTTGGAAGGCTGTAGTCAGGGGAAAAAGAAGTTTGATACTTAGTTACCAAAGTAGGGTGGGGTGGGGGGGCTCTGGTGGTCCAGAGCAGAGATGGATAGAGATGAAATGGGGCTCTAGGCAAGGTAGTAGCTTTGGCTCCACATTATGGTCCTTTTGGTAATCTAAGATGGGAGGTTGCCTTGTGTATGATCCTGGTCTGGTCCAGAGGGTTCCCTAATCTTCATATGTCTCTCCTGCACTAAGCTGGGAGCCACTAAACAATCTTAAGCATTGTCGATTGCTTGCGGCCACACACCTCTCCATGTACGATTGTGGCAGCACAGTTTTGTTTTGTTTTATTAAGGGGGAACTTCAGCCTAAGCAAACATACTGTCAATCATTAAGTTACATTAGTTATCTTAATTAAAATAGATAGGCAATATAATCTATTACCCACACTGTTTTAAAAGAACAGGCGATTGTTTGTGATTTCATGAGGGCAGCCATCTTTTTGGTTGAAAGGAGGAGACAGGGAGCATGAGACACAGTTCCAACTGTCCTGTGTTCTGATCACCCCTTCCAGCTGCGTGCGCTAGGCTTCAAATCTCAAATTCAAAATAAAAAAACAAACAAATCAAAACTCCCATCATGCTTTGCACAACATCAGGGGAAAAATGCGGGGCAGTTTTCTTCTGTGCAGCTGAAAATGAAGCTTGGGTAAGAAAAACAAAGTTCTGATGCTGTGAAACTGTTAAAGAAACACAAAGGGCTTGATTCACAAAGCGGTGCTAACCTACTTAGCACGTCTAAAGTCTTTAGACGTGCTAACCAGGGTGCTAAGTAGGTTAGCACCGGATTTCTCAATCAGATCGCGCGCTAACTTTGCGCGCGTAAAGTTTTACGCGCGCAAAGTTTTACGCGCGCTAAGTCCCATAGGCTTTAATGGGCACTTCGCGCGGTGCGCCCTGCGCTCTGTGCAGTACGCGCGTAAAGTTTTACGCGCATAAAGTTTTGCGCGTGTAAAGTTTTATGCGCGAAAAGCTTGTTTAGACGTGCTAACTGGGTTTTCACAGGCGTGCTAACAGTTAGCACCGCTTTGTGAATCAAGCCCAAAGCCTTTTCAGTGCTGCTGAGTAGATTTTTAGTCTGGAGGTTCACTTTAACCACTTAAGCCTATCTGGACGAATATGTTCGTCCAGATAGGCTGTGCTGCTTGTAGTGTGCGGTGCGCGCGATCGCCGTTAGCCCCCGATCAGTGAATGGGAATATAATTCCCATTCACCAATCTAAGTCCCCCGCAGAAAAAAAAAACGTCTCTTAACAGAGACCACGGTCTTTCTGCAAAAAAAGTTCCCCGTCTTCATTCTAGTTCCTGGAAGCGTCATCGTACGCTTTCAGGACTTTTTTGACTGTGGCCATCTTGTGGCCAAATAGTAAACTACACACACATACATTTTTTAATAAATAAATAACTGATTTTAAATGTAAAAAAATGTGTTTACCTCCAGCACCAAAATTTACCCACATAACATTTTTAATACAAAAAAAATACAAAAAATTACAATAAAAAAAAAAATAGTTACCTAAGGGTCTGAACTTTTTAACTATGCATGTCAAAGGAGTATATTAAAATATTTTTTTAAATTATGGGCTTGTAAATAGTGATGGACGCAAATTGAAAAAATGCACCTTTATTGTCAAATAAAATATCGGCGCCATACATTGTGATAGGGAAATAATTTAAATGGTGTTATAAGCGGGACAAATAGGCAAATAAAACACATGGGTTTTAATTACGGTGACATGTATTCATTTCAAACTATGATGGGCAAAAACTGAGAAATAATGATTTTTTTCCATTTCTTTCTTAATATTCCTGTTAAAATGGATTTAGAATAAATTAATTCTTAGCAAAATGTATCACACAAAGAAAGCCTAATTGGTGGCGGAAAAAACAAGATATAGATCAATTAATTGTGATGAGTAGTGATAAAGTTATTGGCAAATGAATGTGAGGTGAAAGATGCTCAGATGCAAAATACTGTATGTACAACCCTGTGGGGTTAAAGGGATACTGTAGGGGGGTCGGGGGAAAATGAGTTAAACTTACCCGGGGCTTCTAATGGTCCCCCGCAGACATCCTGTGCCCGCGCAGCCACTCACCGATGCTCCAGCCCCGCCTTCGGTTCACTTCTGGAATTTCAGACTTTAAAGTCTGAAAACCACTGCGCCTGCGTTGCCATGTACTCGGTCCCGCTGATGTCACCAGGAGCGTACTGCGCAGGCACAGACCATACTGTGCCTGCGCAGGGACAACTGTAGCAAGAGCGCTATGGAGGCTGCCCTATTTATTTCCTTTTAAAGGATACCCAAGGTGACATGTGACATGATGAGATAGACATGTGTATGTACAGTGCCTAGCACACAAATAACTATGCTGTGTTCCTTTT
The DNA here is from genome assembly GCF_040937935.1 of Hyperolius riggenbachi. NCBI lineage: Eukaryota > Metazoa > Chordata > Amphibia > Anura > Hyperoliidae > Hyperolius > Hyperolius riggenbachi. The sequence goes on from NC_090655.1 coordinate 59,950,547, forward strand.
TTTTCTTTCTCTGCCTGAAAGAGTTAAACATCAGGTATGTAAGTGGCTGACTCAGTCCTGACTCAGGAAGTGACTACAGGGTGACCCCTGCTGATAAAAAATTCCAACTATAAAACACTTTCCCAGCAGAAAATGGCTTCTGAGAGCAGGAAAGAGATAAAAAGGGTCAATAATTCAAAGATTTTTTAGCTCTGGCATACTTCAATGAATGCGTCATTGAGCAAAAACAATAAAACAGTAAAAATGTAAAAAGTAGTTTTAAATATAAAATAAAACTGTGGAATATCTTGAAAAGTCATTTTTAGGAGAAGGTGTATAGATACAATTGTTTATTTCATTAGTTTATTTTCACCTCGGGTGTCCTTTAGGCAATACCAGCTGCCTGGCAGCCCTGCTGATCTCAGTGGCTGCAGTAGTGTCTGAATCAATACTAGTTGCCTGGCTATCCTGCTGATCCTCTGCCTCTAATACCTTTAGCCATAGACCCCGAACAAGCATGCAGCAGATCAGGTGTTTCGGACAGTATTGTCAGATCTGACGAGATTGCTGCATGCTTGTTTCTGGTGTTATTCAGACACTACTGCAGCCAAACAGATCAGCAGGAAAGCCAGGAAATGTTTAACCACTTGAGGACCGCAGTGTTAAAACTCCCTAAAGACCAGGCTATTTCTCACTTAATAGGCTACTACAGCTGCAGGGCCGTCCAAATCAGCACGAAAATGATTCCCCCCTTCCCTTTTCTCCCCACCAACAGAGCTTTCTGTTGGTGGTGTCTGATCGCCCCCCAGGTGTTTATTTTTTTTTATAAATATTTGTTTTATTATTTTTTAAATAAATATGCCTATTTTTTTATACTCCCCCTCCTTCCCTCCCTCCCTCCAGCCAATCAGCTGTAATAGGCTTCAGCCCATGACAGGCGATCACTTCCCTGCTTCTGGAGGGGACAGCCGTGTCACACGGCTGTCCCCAGTACAGCGCTGCTGCAGATCGCTCTAACAGTTTCCCAGTATTTTCAGAAAAAAAGACCTTTTAATCAAGACAGAAATTGACACATTTGTGAGTAATGTATCAACCCAAAGATTCATGGCCATGCAGGGCCCCTTTCTCAGTGTCCGAAAGAATTCACCGCCGGGAGACTTGGGCGCAGGATACAGCTGGCATGTGGTTTATCCTGCTGCTGCACAACTTCCCGGCGGCGTTAAATACTATTCCCCCTCCAGGTCCACGTGGATAGTGGAGAATTATGTAATTCCAGCTATTTCAGGAGGTTGAATTACAGCGTTTTCATAGTAACTTTACCTCGTCTTCTGACGGCCCTGAAGTTACTGACTGCGTGCCGCTATAGCCGTAATTCCTATTACGGTCTATGGTGGCGCTGACTGCGCCCAAATCTCCTGTACTGCATTTGCAGTGTTCACTTTCTCAGGGAGAACAATCTGCACATGCTAGCCACTTAGCCACCGTACTGCCCACTGTATTCCTGCAGCATCTGCACATTTGCTGCAATCGTTTTAAAGGACAACTGAAGTGAGAATTATATGTAGGCTGCCATATTTCTTTCCTTTTATATAATACCAGTTGCCTGGCAGTCCTGCTGGTTTATTAGGATGCAGTAGTGTCTGACAAGCATGAAGCTAATCTTTCAGATCTGACAATAATGTCAGAAACATCTAATCTGCTGCATGCTTCTTCAGGGTTTATGGCTAAAAGTATTAGACGCAGATAATTAGCAGAATAGTTAGGCAAATGGTATTTCTTAAAAGGAAATAAATATGGCAGCATCCATATTTCTTTCGCTTCAGTTGTCCTTTAAGTCCTACAGCTTGCCTGTAGAATGTTTCTCAACGAAAGCTGGGTTTTAGTTTAGCACATTCCAGATAGAGGATTCTACATTCAGGCCTCTTTCACACCTAAAACCAAAAACACAAGCGTTTTGCTTTTTTGTGCTCTTCTTCCCCTCCCGTGGCTCCATTGTGCGCTGCGTTTCTGGTAAAAGTGCTTTTCTAAGCGCTTTTCCAGAGTGGTTTTGTAATTCACTCCCTGACGCAAGTCAGGAGGTGAACTCTTTGACCCGGAAAAGAATCAATACAATGGCCTCAAGTCATAAAAGGCTTTGCGGTAAAGAAATCTGGGAGGGAAAAAACTGCATTCGGTATTTTAGACCTTTTTGTGCTAATTCATAAAGATTTTCATAGCTGCCTTTGAAGTTCGGTAAATTACCGCAGCCCATTGAGAGGTACAGCAGAAGTGTGGTGATATCTCTCTTTTGTTTTAAGCTGTAATTATGGTTCCCTGCACAGACTTGCAGAGACTTAGGCTCCCTGCACAGATGACTCACACAGACTTCGGCGCCCTGCACAGATGACTCACACAGACTTCGGCTCCTGCACAGATGACTCACACAGACTTCGGCTCCCTGCACAGACTAGACACACAGACTTCGGCTCCCTGCACAGACTTCAGCTCCCTGCACAGACTTCGGCTTTCTGCACAGACGACTCACACAGACTTCGGCTCCCTGCACAGACGACTCACAGAGACTTCGGCTCCCTGCACAGACAACTCACACAGACTTCGGTTCCCTGCACAGATGACTCACAGAGACTTTGGCTCCCTGCACAGATGACTCACACAGACTTCGGCTCCCTGCACAGATGACTCACACAGACTTCGGCTCCCTGCACAGATGACTCACAGAGACTTTGGCTCCCTGCACAGACGACTCACACAGACTTCGGTTCCCTGCACAGATGACTCACAGAGACTTTGGCTCCCTGCACAGACGACTCACACAGACTTTGGCTCCCTGCACAGACGACTCACACAGACTTCGGCTCCCTGCACAGACAACTCACACAGACTTCGGTTCCCTGCACAGATGACTCACAGAGGCTTCGGCTCCCTGCACTTTGCATTGTTAAGACCTCACCAGAGGTGTCGGTAATTATCGTCTGGCTTACCGCTTGTTGAAGGCTTTATGAATTGACATTTGCTGACGTGTTGACAGCCAATTCGGTAATTTTCCTCACTGCTCGGTAACTTCAGTTTTTCATGCGGTAACAGCCTTTATGAATTGACACTTTGCTAAGTGCTCGGGAAAGTCTGCTGTTTTCAGCATTACCGCATGTGGTAATGCTTTATGAATTAAGGCCAATGTATTTATTCTGAAAAACGCGAACGCAATTGGCACATAAAGCGGTTTTGTGAGTGTTTAGCTCTCTTCCTATACCTTCCATTATAGCAAAAAATGCCCCAAAAATGGTAGTGGCACCGATTTGCTAAACGCACTGCGCACGAACCACGCTGATATGAACCTTCTCATAGAGATTCATTGCACAAGCGCTTTGTGGGCGTTTTTAAAAATTGCCTATGCTTGAAAAAAGGCCAAAAACGCCCATAGTGTGAATTAAAAACTTAAACATTTGTCTCTGGCTTTTCTTTTGCAATTTAATAGAAGCTCATTTCACTTTGTGCCGTACTTAATCACAGTGTGAAACAGAACACACAGCCCACAAGGTCCCTGTATTTAGCAGGTGTACATTATTGATTCCCTCGCTTTAAACACCCGATTATTGGCCGTACAGCAACAAACGCACTCTGTAGTAGCTGTTTGGCTTATTCCGCCCGGCAGCTGCCAAAATCCCCCGTACGTGCCTGACAGCAGCTTGCCAGCAGAGGCTGCACAATTATTCCAATGCCGAGGCTGGCGATTATTACTTTTGAAAAATAGAGATGTGTTTTGTGACACGGTACAGATTGTGCTGCAATTACTGGTCCGCCCTCAGTCGGAGCTACGGGTGTAGATTCACTCATATGAATAATGCAATTTGCCTCAGTACATTCTGATTACTGCTTACCTGTGAGGCATTAGAGCAAACATTAAACAGAGGGGGGGGGGGGGGGGGGTTGTGCCTTGGCCAATGCTAGAAACCTCTTTATTGGCTCAGGGAAAGAAATGGAAAAAAGAATGAAAGAATTGTATTGTGATCATGGCCAGTAGCTGGGTCACGCTGAACAGGCAGTGCTCTATCTATACATACGTGGTTATTAATTACCATGGGGTCCAGTGGTCCGATCATTTACTGTATGGCCTGCATGAGTTTATAGTGATAGATTATTAGTATTATGATGTTGGTTGCCTCATCAGCCTATGAAAGCTGATCGTTCCTGATCCTCCCAGGGGGACAACCGTGTCACACGGCTGTCCCCAGTACAGTGATGCCGTGGATTGCAGCGCTGTACAGTGTAAATAGAGGGTGAAACAGTCTCCTAGCAGCGATCGCATCGGCGCATGCATTGTCCAGCAAAACTCCGCTCCAGGACTTCACACCAATTGGCTTTGAGCGGTCCTGGGGCTGCTGCCGCGTCCACACAGATTGGCGTGGAGCGTTCTTAAAGAGGTTAAAAGGCATTTGATGACAAGGAGCGAAAATATCACCTAGGAGAATGAGAATTGCATATGGGCTATATGCTTTTATGTAGAGCTTGATAGAGTTGTATTATGATCACCTCCAGTGGTTGGGTCATGTAGGGTGTAGTGTTTTGTGTATAGAGCAGGGATGTCTTAGGGCCTGTTTCCACTATTGCGGTGCGGAATCACCGCATATCACCGCTGATGAAATCGCATGCGGATGTGATTCCGCATGCGGATTTTGCCGCGATTTAGCATAGGCAGGGTATATGCGATTTTAACCATGTCACTGCCGGTGTCAATTTACATTACTTTCAATGCGAAATCGTGGGACAAACCGCATGCGATTTCCCTATTAAATACATTGACTGCGATTCGCCTGCATTCCACATGCAGGCAAATTCTGCAGGGTCTACCGTGCAGAAAAATCCTGCACAGAAAACCGCAAATGAAAACTGACAAGTGGAAACAGTCCCATCCACTTGTATTGCCTATGCCAATCCGCATGCGTTGTCTGCATGCGGATTCGCGCTAGTGCAAACGGGCCCTAACTCCAGTCCTCAAGTGCCGAGGTCCTCACATTTTTGGCAGAGCTCTAATTGATTGGGCGGATTCTGGAAAGGTTTATCAATAAAAACACATTTCTCAGTCCATCCTAAGCACTGGCATGGATATTGCCTTCAAGGACTGGAGTTGGATACCTGAGTGTGATTGTTCCATATCGTGGACAAGTCCAGTGGTTGGGTCATGTGGGGGTGTAGTGTTCTATGTGCAGGATTGGATTTGTACTGTTTATCACCCAAGGCCCACTTTCACCAGCTGGCCCCTGACCAACAGCATCCTAACCCCCCCCCCCCCCCCCCGAGACGGCTATTGTAGACATCTCTGAGGACAGTTAGTGACGTGATGGCAGAGATTACATTCTAAGCTCCACTGCAAAAAGTTAGTGACGTGATGGTAGGGATTATATTGTAAATTTCCTTGGCAAGCTGCACTTCGTAGAGTGACAGGCAGCTCAGGGATTACTGTAAGTGCCAGTTCACTGCCCCTTCATTCCCTGAGTGCCAGATCCGGCTGTTGGTAGCTGCCCACCGCTATGTTCAAACTCTATGTAGCAGGACGAATGTTCAGCAGCCTGCCCCTTGTTTTCCAGGCGCCCTAGGCCATGGCCTCCTGAAATCTGGCCATGTGTATAGATTGTATGATGTTTACATCTAGGTTTGGTGTACAGTATTCTACTGCTACTACTATGCACATGGTGTAATAGAATTATATTGTGGTGATGTCCAGTGGTCAGGTTGTATTGAAGTGTAGTGTTCTGTGTCTCACGGTTGAGTCAATTCACTTTTTCACCTGAGTTTTCTCCTATGAGATTTTTTTTTATTTTCAATTTAAAATAACTTTTCGTGACTTTTCAACTAAAAAAAGTACCAAAAAGTACCAAAAAAGTAGATGAAAAAGTATTATCAAAATTATTTAGAGTATTTTCTTGCTTTGTGGTGGTATAAAATGCATATTGTTGACGAGTTTAAAAATACCACCTAGGAGAAATTCAGGAGAAAAAGTTAATTGCATATGGGCCCAAGTGTGTTATTAGCTGTACCTTAAAACCTTCAGCATTTAATATATACAGGATCTTTTTAAAAAATTAGCATATTGTGATAAAATTCATTATTTTCTGTAATGTACTGATAAACATTAGACTTTCATATATTTTAGATTCATTACACACAACTGAAGTAGTTCAAGTCTTTTATTGTTTTAATATTGATGATTTTGGCATACAGCTCATAAAAACCCAAAATTCCTATCTCAAAAACATAGCATATTTCATCTAACCAATAAAAGAAAAGGGTTTTTAAAACAAAAAAATCAACCTTCAAATAATTATGTTCAGTTATGCACGCAATACTTGGTCGGGAATCCTTTTGCAGAAATTACTGCTTCAATGCGGCGTGGTATGTAGGCAATCAAACTGTGGCACTGCTCAGGTGTTATGGAGGCCCAGGATGCTTCGATAGCTGCCTTAAGCTCATCCAGAGTGTTGGGTCTTGCGTCTCAACTTTCTCTTCACAATATCCCACAGATTCTCTATGGGGTTCAGGTCAGGAGAGTTGGCAGGCCAATTGAGCACAGTAATACCATGGTCAGTAAACCATTTACCAGTGGTTTTGGCACTGTGAGCAGGTGCCAGGTCATGCTGAAAAATGAAATCATCTCCATAAAGCTTTTCAGCAGATGGAAGCATGAAGTGCTCCAAAATCTCCTGATAGCTAGCTGCATTGACCCTGCCCTTGATAAAACACAGTGGACCAATACCAGCAGCTGACATGGCACCCCAGACCATCACTGACTGTGGGTACTTGACACTGGACTTCAGGCATTTTGGCATTTCCCTCTACCCAGTCTTCCTCCAGACTCTGGCACCTTGATTTCCGAATGACATGTAAAAGTTGCTTTCATCTGAAAAAAGTACTTTGGACCACTGAGCAAAAGCCCAGTGCTGCTTTTCTGTAGCCCAGGTCAGGCGTCTCTGCTGCTGTTTCTGGTTCCATCTGCTGAAAAGCTTTATGGAGATGAAGATTTCATTTTTCAGCACGACCTGGCACCTGCTCACAGTGCCAAAACCACTGGTAAATGGTTTACTGACCATGGTATTACTGTGCTCAATTGGCCTGCCAACTCTCCTGACCTGAACCCCATAGAGAATCTGTGGGATATTGTGAAGAGAAAGTTGAGACGCAAGACCCCACACTCAGGATGAGCTTAAGGCTGCTATCGAAGCATCCTGAGCCTCCATAACACCTGAGCAGTGCCACAGGCTGATTGCCTCCATGCCACGCCGCATTGAAGCAGTAATTTCTGCAAAAGGATTCCTGATCAAGTATTGAGTGCATAACTGAACATAATTATTTGAAGGTTGACTTTTTTTGTTTTAAAAACTTTTCTTTTATTGGTCGGATGAAATATGCTAATTTTTTGAGATAGGAATTTGGGTTTTCATGAGCTGTATACCAAAATCATCAATATTAAAACAATAAAAAGGCTTGAACTACTTCAGTTGTGTGTAATGAATCTAAATAAATAAAAGTCTACTGTTTATCAGTACATTACAGAACATAATGAAATTTATCACAATATGCTAATTTTTTGAGAAGATCCTGTAGAAGAGGCCACTGCCAGGTGAAGGAGTTGGGAAGCGTCAGTGGCAGTATGCCATGACTGTGCGTGCTGGGACCAACATTTATCATTCATCACCTTATCTAATACCCATAAACCTGATAACGAAACCACAGTAATAGCCATAGGCAGCCATAGCAACTGCTAGCTGGCCTGTATTTATTGGATTAGCTGCATTGTGCTTCTATAGAGGTACATATGTACACAGACCTTTTTCCCAGATCACAAGACAATAGCAGATATATGTGGTATCCAAGACTCTGCAATATGCTGGCCAATTACTCTCCCTGTTCAGTAATTATTCATGTAAAAAGGCCTCAGTAGAAGGACTGCAGACCTGTCAGAGGTTTTACATTGTTTGTACATTGAAAATTGGAAGCAGTTTTCCATCAGACACGCCAGGAAAAAATAAAAATTATTAAATGCAATAAAATGAGTGCGATTTTAAAAATCGCACTCATTCACTTTCATTAAAATCGCAGTAGAAATCGTGATTTTTCACGTACGTGATTGTGGCGATTTTTACCACGATTTTAATGAGTGAATGGGAACGATTTTTAAAAAGCGCTCAGAAAGCGCTAATCACAAAGCACTCAGAAAAGAGCTTATAGTGTGGCTGAGCGCTTAGGCCCCATTCACACTGGAGCGTTTTGCCAAGATCTCGGCAAAACGCTCAAACGCTAGCGCTTTTTAAAAGCGCTAGCGTAATGAAACCCTATGGGCCCGTTCTTACTTGGGTGATTTGCGCTAATCGCTGCAAATCGCCCAAAAACGCAAACGCTGCACCATTTTCAGGTGATTTCCTGGCAATGTTTCAGTGCTATAGAAGCACTAAACGCGATCGCGGCAAAATCGCCGCACTGTTCAGTGATTTTTCCACGTGAAATCGCGAAAAATCACTCCTGTGAAACGCCGGAAAAAATCTCAGGCGTTTTGCGTTTCTAAGTGTGAATGGGGCCTTAAGCAGTTTTGCATGAGTTTTAGAAGTGCCATCAACCACTTCTTATTTCTAGGCCAGATTAGCACTGGTTTTGCACTGTTTTGCCAGTACATTTCTAGAAATTCATGCAAAACTAATGCAAAAGTCTTATTTTGTAAGTAGAGAATTTACTCTCAGAACAAATGCAGATTACAATAGTAATTAAATAGGAAGAAATAAGGAAAAAAACAACAACTTGTAATTGCTTTGATAAATCTGGCCCTGAGTGTACACAGAGGGCAGTTTGCATCTCCTTTAATGTGTTAATAGCATGAAGAAATGAATACAAAGCACACAATGCACAGTTTGAACATCTGTTTAATGTGATAATTGCTGACATTTATATTTACAATGATTAATAGGGAGGCAAACCAAAAAAAAAAAGTGCAAATGTCCGCCATAGGAGAGAAGGAAACATGTCTGGGGTTGCCCGCGGGGTCTGCTGACTGCCCCGAGAGCGTTACACAGAACGCATGAGATATTCTAATCACCCAGGTGGGACAAGTGTCATATGCTGCCCGGTCTCACCCCAGGTACCCAATTCATCTTGAGTGACAAGATTCATTACTCCCAGCTGGCCGGAGCTACGGCATTAGTTAGCTAAGGAAATGTTAACATGCAGCAACTGCATTGAAAGCTGCAGCAGGGGAAACAAGACGGGCGTTCATCATCTCACCAAATTTACTGGAAAAAAAGAGCAGACGTACAGAAAATTGTCCATTGCACAACCACAAAATGACTAGAGTGGGGCGATTTCCTGCAAAACCTGCACATTGGTGTGCTTTAGGGGCACAGTTACTTTCCCATATGTATTGCCAACTGACATTTATAGTATAAGTAAAAATAGGCTTTGTACACACGGACCTTTTTGTCCCCCAGGACTTTTGCCACTCAAATGTGTGTTCAACCTTTTTTTTTAAAAACGTTATTTTGGCTCTGTATATACAGTATGGGAATGGGTTAAGATTTTTGGGCGCTCTCTTTCTGCTGCTCCAATCCAGGAAAACATCTCCAGCTTCCTGTACTTGAAGGAACTCTGATGGGGTAGACAGATTGACAAACAAACCACCTTTTTTGAACAGTGGGGAGAAGCTGTAGCCTCCACCAGGCAGTTACTGGTGTCTTTCACTGTATGTGCTGTAATAACCAAGATGTTTCAAGGTGGGCATCTAAGAGCTCCCCAATCCAAACTGAAGGGACAGAGGGTTGCATCTCAGCAGCCTGTCTCTAAATAACTGCCTTACTGCTTTTACTTGTTGGGAGAGGGAGGGGGGCAATGACCCCATGTTCCCAATGCATCCACCGTGTTACAAGCATTTGATGGTGCAATTTTAAGTGACAAGCAGGGGAACATTTAGGAGGGCCGAGAGCTTCTGCCTTGCCCTCTGCACCAATGAGAGGGCAGAGGTGAGTGGATGGAAAGAGGCAAGATCTGCGCTCATCAATGGAAGGGAGTGCTGGAGGACTCTTAGTAGATGCACACTACTGTGGACCAATAAATTCTCAGGAAACAAAGCACTTCTAGATGGGGATGATCAAGGAAATGCTAATATTTCCAAGTTCATGCAAAATTGTGTAAATTTTTATGCAAATACGTGCAGCCTGAAAATGGACCAATCAAACTAAACCTGGGTGGGACTTGATTGGTTTGTTTTCAAGCAGTGTATATAACAAGTGCAACTCCATGTTCTATGCAAGCAATGATATCAGCGGATATTAATGCCCATGTGTACAAAGCCTTTTTGGAGGACACCCCAGCGTTGATCTCTCCCTCCCATCCCTTACACTTTGCAAAGTTTTACTACTGCATAACCTGCTACAGGTGTTCTATGAATACTGTGTATAAGCCTTGGCACTTCAGTAGCTGAGCTTTTCAAGAAGAGTGATCATTTGGAGAGTATAAAACGTACGCTGAATGCTTTCTGTGTTCCCCTATGTATGGTACTCTGTGGATGTAAATCTAGATTCCTAGAGCAGTAAAGCATGCTGATCAACTAAAGTCTCCCAAAGCGGTCACTAGCGTGTTCAGTCTGAGAGAACAGATTCATCACAAAGATTTACTGCCCCAAAACCCATTTACCACAGAGATGAAGCTGGGGATGGCTTGTCCTATACAACAGGCTACATGCAATATGAACTCAGGCCCGAGGGTGTGGTGTTTGGAGAAATGAAGAGGCCCAATCACCAGAGCAGAGCATTCTGGGAAATCTTTAATACAGAGTCGAGTTTCTTGTCATGGAATGGAGAGGAGAAATCTCTATGTTACATTGCCTGTTACAAAAATAATTGTGGAAAGCTGCAGGTGGAAACAAAAACATTTTTTAATATTAAATTACAAATTGGCTTGCATGATAATTATATACAGAACGTGTGTTTTCTTTTTTAAGACAAAAACAGGAATTACATCATGGGAAGAAGTGAAGGTTCATGGGAAAACAATATGGCAGTAATGGGGTGGGGCTTATTAGCGGAGATGGAATAAGGCATCGGGAAAGCAGGAAAGCGGGGAGGTCATCTCTGGTGCAGGTGTAGAAACCGGAACATAAATAGGGGATTCTTCCACTTCAAGAAACCAATTGGTTCTCCAGAAATAAACTGTCCTCCAAACACCACCTTCCAATTGGGGTTCTGAAGGGGATTCGTGGTTGTTTGGCAATTTCAGCAAGAATACTTCTCACTTCAAAATTCCAACTCTGTCTTAATTGGAAATGGCTAAATTGTTCTTAAATCACTTAACGGCTCCTCAGAACATGCTAACAAATGTTTGGCAGTAATCTGACCCCTCCCACCAGAGCAGTACAGAGGTGTCACTGCAACCTAAGTAAATTCATTGTATATGTAGAGAATCCAAGGCGTGACCTGGCTGCATATGCATATGCCACCAATAATAGAGATGGCCAAATGAGACGCAATATATTTTTAGTTGATGCAGCACTATGCAAATTTTGTATGCAACTGTCTGCAGTTTAAAAATGGACCAATCACATTTTACCTCAGCAGGATTTTATTAGTTCATTTTAAAGTTGCATATATTTGCATAGTGCTGTACCAACTCAAAATGCTTTGCCTCTCATTGACGGTCCCTCAACAGTCAAAAGAATTGGGTAAATGTAGGAATTCAGGGGATGGACCCTCAATGATGGAGTCTCAGAGATATACAAAGCCTACAAAAGATGCCACTAACCAGCAAAAAGGAGGACTGATAGTTTGACTCTGTGTGGCTTTTCCCTTTAAAACACTTGATGGATCATGAATTCATTTTTAAAGCGCCTAAAAACTGTCCTCATTGCCTAAAGTAACCAGTTAGGTGTTTTGTTTCTTGCATGCAGCATGGGGGGGGGGGGGGGGGGGGGCAACAAAGGAAAAGGTAAATATGCGTGACCCGGTAGTAGTAAGTGGCCTGACTAATGCCATTTAACCCCCCAAAATGATATTGTATATACAGAGAATGTAAACCGGTTTATACATTAAACCTGACTTAGAGGCAGATCAAAGATCTCTGAACTGTGGTGAGTGTAATCAAATGTGTAAATGTGCCGCAATTTCATAGTCTGGATTGTTGACCTTCCAATCCTAATATCTGCAGAGATCAGACTGAGGGGAGACTATGCGATACCAATGCTGGTAGAAGCAGGAGCAGTGCTATCTAACTGGCGGCCCGAACTCGCTTGCCTGGACTATTTTGTGTTCGCCCCCCTCCTCCGGCAGGCCCCTTGGCTGTCCCCCAAAGCAAGGGACATTAATGCTCTGCCCCCTTCAGCTGAAAAATCTGGTGCTAGACACAACCCCCAGGAAGTTGGACAGCACTAAGCAAGAGGAAGGGCTTGGCTCCTCCCACACTGCAACACAACATGCCACTACTGTGCAGAGCGTGTGCTGACTGCAGCCATACAACTCCCTCAGTGTTACCAGCATTTCAGAATGTAAATTAGGGAGAGGAAAGATTTTACAATGGGCAAACATTGACTAAATCTAAGTTTTTTTTTTAATTCATTAGTTATTTTCACTACAGTTCATCTTCAACAGTACCCGAGGGAATGTGTGGTAGATTGTACAGTTAATGGGCACCTTAAAAACTTGGAGATCAGGGACATGTACTGTATCATTGTTTTAAGTGGAGTTACACGTTAAGAGATGCCCTTGAACAATAAGTAAAAGGAGCAAGAGATAATCTATATAGTTCTATTTCATCATTCTAATCCATCCCCAGCCAAGCTTCTGCAGCAATAAAAATAATCTATGTAGTACACAATGGAAAGGCACCAAGATCCAAACAAGACAAAAACAAGAGGCCTACTCTGCAGTACGCCACCTATTGATGAAATGTATGTACACTGATATGTCAAGAAACTAAGTGCTTCTGGGTAAAAAGTAAATGGCACAATCCTGAATTACTGAAATAGTCCACAAAGTTCCCCTGGTGGCAGAGGTGACAGTGGAGTACACAGCAATGGCACATCCGTCACATACTCACGGCCACTTCCTCTCTTACCCTTCAGAGACTAATGAGGGTGACTGTCATGTGATCAAAGACTGTTCTTTCCCCCATCTCAACTTTTTACTTCCCAGAATCATTTGCTGCAACAAAGAATGAATTCTTTTAGAAGCTGAACTGACATCACATCACATGATTTCGACCAGCCAATCAAACAGGTTTACTACACAGCCACCTGATGGTGTCATTTCCACTTCCTGTTTTGTCTAGGGTGGTTTCTCCTTATAGGAGATGATAGCAGGAGGAATGGTTGTGAAAAAGGCCTCATAGGATGGTTTATGAGCACCTGTCAACATTCACTACCCCATTCAGTATGTCTTATTAAATTATTAAACCTCTGAAACCAACACCAGATATGATTGGTAAAGGGCTGAGTGAATGATATGTGATTACCCAGGAAGTGGTAACAAGACAGGAGCAGATTTATCCAAAACAGTGCATGAAAAACTGGAGCAGAACTGATGTTCAAGTAGAGCAGATGGTCTTGATTAAGGATTCTGATTGGTTACAACTGCTCCACATTGGTACCAGTTTTGCACACTCTACACACTGTACACACTCTAGACAGCAGTCATTGGGAAACAAGCAATCCCTAACAGTTGGCGTCAAGTGAATGATGTCGGCACTGGGGGTGGTCAATGAGATGCAAATAAGTTTGAATCGACTCAGGATTATAAAAAATTATGTATGCAAATGTATACAGCTTTAAAATGGACCAACTGAATTTTACTTCAGCAGTATTTGATTGGTTCATTGTCAAGCTACATAAATTTGCATCATACTGCATGAATTCAAAATGATTAGCATCTCACTGACAATCCCTAGTCAGCACACATTTGAATTCAGCAACAGCACAACAATGGCCTTCCAGCCACATTGTTACCGGAAGCGTGAAAATGAGGCCACATAAGTGCAATATTTAAAACTTGTGAGTAGGCTGAATGGATCGATCGTTTGTCATCGTTCAGTGCCTCCAGGATGGATTGTTCTACACTCTACACGGATGATAACCACTGTCTTCTACTATCATTGGGACACTTTGTTTTAAAACATTTCTCAGCCAACCTGTTTTTATGGCTCGTTTCTGACAACAGAGGTCTAGTGTGTGTAAGGAGCTTTAGATCTGCTCCAATTCATGTTGCAGATTTTGATAAACCTGCCTTGACACATGCTAAAATTGAGCAACCAAGTGAACAAGCCTGCAGAGTCTTTGGCTCCTCTCCTCGTGAATGACACCCAAGACAGTGCTCTGAAATTAACTTCCTGCTTCCCTTCTCTGAAGTGTCCCTGCCATATAGTACTATGGATGGAGAATCCACTATAGGCATTTTTAGACAGCATCCCCATATCCTCCAAAGCAATACATGAAGAATAGATGGCGAAACGGGAATTGGTACTCACTGCAAAGCCCAGTCAGTCGCCTGGGAAGGAGGGGAGGTAATTAAACTAACAGGAATATTAACAGCAATAAAACCTTGAGAGAAATTCTCAACCTATCCCACTTCACCTAAAAAGCTTTGACTTGCGTTTCATAATTCTTCAGAAACGTCCACAGGTTAATAGGGTTAATCTTGTGATGACCTGCCATGTGTTAGCCTCAAACTCTACTCCTCCTTTGCCCCACCCTCCATCCAATCAGCAGAAGGAAGTAATAATAATTTTAACATAATGACATTCTGCTCTTGGCAGCTGTTTTGTAGGCTGCTTAAAATGGTAGGTGGATGAAATATTCGCCATTAACCCTAACAGTCTATAGATCTGAACTGAAGGGACTGCTGATTTTTTTTCACCAAAGGGGTTTTTGCTTTAAGGCGGAGACACAATTGAGTAACGAGTCTGACAAAAATTACGGTCCATTAAAGCCCACCTGCGCCTTTAGCTTTGGAGGACACAAAGTGTATATTAGATTTTTCCCACCATGGACAGGAAGCCTGGTCATTTTTCTCAGCAGGGATAGTAAGTCTCAACAACCGAGGTAATACTAAAGAACCTTTCCCTATTCTATCCAAAAATGTTTGATAGTTTTTGGCAGAGTTAAGCTTCACAGAGCAGCCACTTCCAGAAGAGTAACGTGGCTTTATCTGGAACACGTATGAAGCATCACACTATATACCCTGTGAATACTTCAGGTAATGGCAGGGCTGGCATGCCGACACTTCCATTTGGCATAGAGAATTCTATGGCACATTGCGTTGGCTGGCATCCACTTGGCAAGAAGAATATGACTAAATTCTATCCTGTTTGGCGTAAGAAAGTTGTTGGGCTGGTCACATAAGGTGGCATCCTCAACGGAAACAGTGCATGGGAGCCTAAATCTACAGAAAGTCTCTACTACATGACCTAGTGCATACTGGGACTGGACTTTCACACGCCACGTCCTCATACATATGGAAAGAATAGGTTTTACAGCCTCTGGCTTCATCCCAAAGCCCATTTTCTTTGAAGGACTCTACAGACAACTTTTGCACTTAACAGGACAAGACTACTTGCTTGCCTGAATCTGGAACACTGCTAGCGGCATCAAGAAACCCGAAAAATGATTATGTCTAGAACTGTGGTATTTGCTACTGCTGAGTGTAAAATTTAAAAGGTAACGCAAAGTAAAAAAGAAAATATATACATTTTCCTAATTAGGAGAGTATGAAATATTACAGGTAAAGGTTTATTCTCCTGCTGATTTCACTGGTAAACTTTGGCAAGCAGAAGAGTGTGTTATTTTGGTGCACATTTTCACCACCAACATTGAAAACAGAGGTATGGAGTCGGAGTAATTTTGGGTACCCGGAGTTGGTGGTTTTATAAAACGGAGTAGTCGGGGCTGGATGATTTTTGTACCAAATCCACAGTCCTGGTAAGTATTAGACTAAGGAGCTGGAGTCAAGGAGTCTGAGCCATTTTGGGTACATGGAGTAGGAGTTAGAGTCGAAGGTTTCATAAACTGAATATGCTCATACCATCTTGGCCAGTGCAGATCCCACTCACTCACACACTTTGTTTAGCAATCCAGGATCACTAAGCAACAAGTGGTATGCACAGTTTCCCTACTTACTCCGCCTTTTGGAGGCTTCACACTTGTGCCCCACCCCTGTTGTCCCTCCCCCCCTCCCCAATTACATGTTGCTAAGCTGTAGCCAAGCAATGTATCTGTACAGGGCGCACTACCTGCAATGTCGCCACGACATTCAATCAGCGATTCTTAAGGGTAACACTGAAGTAGCTTGTTTACCATCGTTAACCAGTCAAACCAGTAAATGGAACTTCACACAAATAATTTTCATGTGTGATATAGAATAGATTTCGGATAATAAGTGATAAACCGAACATGAAAATAAGTTACTAATGTATACATTTCCTCAAAAGGTAGCCTGTCAGTGGTCATAAACCGATAATGCTACCTAAAAACGAATTAAAGGAAAAAATAGGAATAGTAAGAAAAACACCTTTATGTAACTGGAATGGTCCCCTAATCTACTGCAATACATTTTAGTTGTAATAACACTGCCACACACCCATACTGATAGATCATCAATTTGGTCACATGACCCTAGTTCACTTACTTTTCATTCAACTATTTCCATGTAGAAAGAGGGTCTTTCCCTACAGCCAACAAGGTGCCCCTGCATCTTCTTTAGGCTGGGAATAGGGCTGGTTTCTGGCTGGCACATATAATACTGGTCTCTGAGTGTAGCTGCTGAGCTTTGGCTCATGAGAAACTACCCACTGCTCTACATATATTTATCTCCCATTCTACCGTACAAAGTAACGACTGCAAGTTTAAGTCTTAAATATAGGTTTTTACTACTGGTGCCAGAAGTCCAAACCTGGTAGGTAGCCAAGTAAAAAAAGGTGCCTGCGACTGCCTAATACAAATCTCTTTCCTATTTGCTTAGGGAGTCCCACAAACTCAGGCCTACATTAAGTAAAAGCCTTGACTTCAAGTCATGCCTTTGCCGGCTCTCCAGTTAATTGTAGTTCTCTCACGGGCCGGCAAACAGGAAGGGGAGGGGCAGAGCCTTAATTCAGAGACATCATAGCCTCTATGCAGGGTGCACCAGGACCAGGGGACTCTGGACACAGAAAAGGATCTGGAGCAAAATACTGCTCACAGACACCTGGTGGTAAGAGCTGTCAGGTTCACTTTAAGGAAAAAAACAGAATAAACTGGACGGTTACAAGACTGTTGCTTCCACTGAGATAAGGCCATGTGACTAATTTATCTCCTTAAAAAGAAGGCTCGAGTTCCTACGGCTTTCCTAATGAGCACTTATCTCCACACTTACAAATGCAATTCATAGTTAATGTGTCCTAATGAGGATTTACTGAAATCGCCACATGCTAATTTGCTTTCAGAGTCCTAACTTTGTTCTCAATAACAGCTTCCCTCATCATTGCAGCCAAATACTTCATCACACGCGACAGCCTCACCTTTCTTCTAGCACCATCATATTTCACGTCTGCAGGAGATATTTAGTTTATCACTTGGATCCTGAAGTAAACCTGACACTTTACCAAATTAAAGAAGGTTCTACACAGAGTAATCTCACTACTGATGACAGATACGCTTCTTGTTTTTACTGCTGGCAGTCAATACCCAAAAGAAGAGAAAACTTAAAAAACTTAAACGAAAATAAACTGAGAGACAATTGTATCCATCCTCCCATTACAAAAAATGACTTAGATATCCCACAGTTTTACTTTGTTTAAAATCTTCAAAAATTAGATTTATTTTGTTTCGGCTCAATGAAAGTCTATCCTGTGTCTCAGAGTGCTAAAATATATGTACTTTATCTATCCCCTAATCTCAGTTCTCTGCCAGGAAAGCTGTAATGCCTTATCAATAAAGGAGTCTACAGTCCAACTGGGTCCCGACTAGAGAAAAACTAGCAGTTGCATAGCTGAATATTAACTCTTCCACGCAGAGAAAAAAAGAAAAACAGTATATTTGTGTGCTTGGCACCGTACATACAAATGTCTATCTCATCATGTCACTTAAGTTTCCCTTTAAGTGCACAATGCACACCCTTAGGGCTGGTTCAGACGGACGCTTGCGTAGCGTTTACCGCAAGCGTTCGGAACGTCGCAGTAAACGCTCCCATTCAAGTGAATGGGAGCGTTTACACCGAGCTTTTGCGCGCTTTTACCCGAACGCGGCGTTCGGGTCCCGATTTTCGTGAGCGTTCGGGCTGCCCCTGGAAGCGACATGTTGCTTCCAGGGAGCGGCCAACCGCGACAGCTAATGTTCCCCTAGGGGAAGAAAAAACCGCGACCGCATCACGACGCGACCGAAGGCTACTGAAAGCCTGACCGCGCAGCCGCCGCAACGCCCCCTGACGCGACGCAGACGTCCGTCTGAACCAGCCCTTAGTAATGCCTCTTCCCTGCGTATTAATGCTTCCATAAGCTGGCTGTTCAGCTGATTATGTGACTCTTTTTAGAGCTACAGCAGTCCGCAAGTTTCCAGATATTCACATTGTGATGTATGCAGCTGGCAGTCATTGGTATGGAGTATCCCACAGAAAAAAAAAACATTCCTCTCAGAAAATACTGAATTCCAGTGAGGTACTGCTTTGTGGAGATTCTAGAAACTAATAGTGCATAAAGTTTTTTATGTTATTTTTCCCTTTAAACCATTAAGTTGCAAAGTGAAAATCTCTTAAGGATTCGTCCATCCAAAAGTGGTTTGTTTTTTGCCTGATGTTGGGAGTATCATACCACCTGGGTGTCTTACGCCTCTTGGGGGCCTCAGGAGATCAGGACTTTGCATTAATCAGGTTGGCACACCATTCCCATCACCATCTCAAGGGAAATGATGGCAAATGGAAAAGAATGGATGGTAGTACTAAACGTCTGCAAGCAAGCAAGTAGGAAGTAGAATGGGGAAATCTCACCACTAGTGTCCCTCCCAGATATGTTTAAAAAAAAATAAAATTGGGTGACTCAGGGCTGCTTCCCCATTTATAGCACTTTAAATATCACTTTCGGATGAACTAGCCTTGAAGTGGTCTTAGGAACTTACCACAATGAGACATATAGCCAGCCAACCCTTACACTAACTATATATAACTTGTACATTTTTGTGCCGTTCAACTAACTTTCATTTTTTGACATTTTCGACACAAGAACAACTTGTTTATCCACTGAGTCGGCCAGAATGTTTGAAACGTTCCCAGACCTGTCAATAAGATTACATGACACTTTCTGGGCAGAGCCCTTTAGAAGAGTACAGAGCTGAGTTTTAATAAAAACTCAATCAAGTCTGAAAGATTGAGGAAGGATTCAGACAATGGTGTCCAATCAAATCTTTGTGGCTCCTTTCCATCAAGTAGGTCTGTCTAATCAAGAAACTATGGAAACGGCTATCGACCTCACTGTAAGAAATAAATGACAAAAATAAACATCTGAGGGATGACGCATGAGGCCAATGGCCAGTCTGATATGACCCTTGAAGTTATCTGGTGCAATATAAACTGAACGCACGGTGATAAAGTACAGAACTGAGGGTGTCTACGGGTTTAACTACGCAACAGCATTTTTGCTCGATAGATATGCTCTGGAAAATGATATGCAAATTGGTACTTGCTAACGGTGTGAGGAGTAAGTTAGCCAGTGACAGGAGGAAGCCCTTCGCTCCTCTGAAGGCTTCCTGTAGGGATTTGAATGTGATGAATAGCTTTACTGACCAAAATGGAAGCGAACCTTTCAGTTCCGCTATAATGCATCCGCCGAAATCTCAATCTCTGCAACGGCTGAAAACGCAGACATGCAGTTTTCACGGTGACCAAATTCTGATTATCTGGGTTTTCATTATATATACTGTTCCTCTTAAACTAGGATTAATCTGGGTTGTCATTTTTCCCTTCCCAGTAGAATTCATTCCTTGACAGCTGCTCAAGGTTGGACCAAAAATTCATCACCATTTAGCCGGTTTTGGCCCAACACAGATCAGGCTGCCAAGGAAAATACAACAAACAGATACCTTCAACCAACAACGGGTTAGTGTAGGATTACTTAGTTTGCCATCTGCCAGAAAAAAAAAAAAAAGAGCATCACTGTTTGCCATTATTAACCCTTCAGAAGCCAATTTATTTAGAGGCTTGTAAATGCTCCAGGCACATTTTAGCACTTTTTAAAATGTCTTATTTGTTACATTTCCCTGCTTCTAATTAGTACTGCTATAATGTGCATTTATGGCCACGTGTCACTAGGGGGTAGTGTGAGACAATAACAGAAGACTTTTTTCATTTTATATATTTTCTGCTAGTAGAGAGAGAGCAAAGCATTCCCAGAATTTACAGCACAACAAGTTCTGCCGACTGAGGTCAAAAGGGGAACACTTATCTCAAATGAGATACTATTGAAGATGTTAATGGGTTAAAGCATTTGTCTGAGAAGTGCATCTTTCCACCTGAGTGGCCACAGAGGAGCCTACATTCAATAACCCTTGAATTTAAAACTCTGCGATTTGGTCCCCCCCCCCCCATTATTTATTGTAATTAATCGTTGAATCATTATTGAAAAAATGCTGAAACAGCCTTTTCCCTGTTTTTAATTTCCCACCGAAGCTGTGTAGAATCTTTCGACTTTTACAAGATGTGCATTTGAAGCTCCTTGCTGGGTGAACAATGAAGAGCAGTTTCTCCCAGACAAAGCACAGCCATTCTTTGCTCTTTAAAGACAGCTCTGTTATCCTTGCAACTTCTCTAGTTATCTTGTGACTTAAAACTGGGCAAGTCAGAGAGCTGGCTTGAGAGAAGTCTTAAAACATCTAACAATTACAAATTTTATTGAATACTTGATTCCATGACAATTCATAGCATCTCCTTTAAGAGTTTTTGGGAGGCAGTAAAAGTGCAAGCAAAGACAGTGCTTTAATCTGTTTTGCAGCAGTTCTTCTGATACAAGACAAGAAATCTGGGCTATTTCTAAGATACAGGTGCCAACATTTAAATGGAGGATCTGCCACATATATTTAAAATCTTCATTTAAAACTTGCTTCAATATGCAACTCTATTGTTACCACTTCCCTGATTCATCAAGATAATGACAATGAGACAGACAGCAAATATGGAGCAGCCAATGAGAAACCCTGCTTTATTTAACAGCTGAAACGTGACTGGTTGCTCTGTTTTTGCACGTTTCCCTTGCACAGGCCCCGATAAATGTGCCTTAGTTGCTTGCCAGGAAAAAAAAGCTTCTCGTTCGTCTTGTTTGTAAAAATCACCCCTGGGGCTTCCATCAGGGGACTTGGCTAGGCAATATTTCTAAGGAGAGCCTAGCAGTTGCATTGTGGGATAATGATGTCATCTGTAGCATGTAAAGTATGTATGCAGAGTCAGGGAACATGGCTGCATTCATGCTGCATATCCGTAGGAAAAATATGCTAGGCCCAGCTGTAGAAGAAAGCCCAATATGGCTGCCCCCATCATGAGGGTCTCACAAATGTAAGTGGTCTATTTAGGGGTTTCCTCAAAAGATACGTTTTGGACACTTAAGATTTTGGATGCATTGTTTTCCAGTACAGGTTCTTTCTGGCTTTAGGTTAAAGAGAACCCGAGGTGGGATTTAATGATCTTAGTGGGGCACAGAGGCTGGTTGTGCACACTAACACCAGCCTCTGTTGCCCCATGGTGTGCCTCCAGGACCCCCCCTGCACGCCGCTATACCCCCCGCAGTGCTAGCGACACACAGCGTATCGCCAGCACAATGTTTACCTATGCCTGTCTGTTAGCGCCGCTCCCCTGCCTCCTCAGTATCGGCGCTATCCGCCCGCGTCCCTTCCCTCCTGCTGATTGGAGGGAAGTGACGTGGGCGGGTAGCGCCGATACGGAGGAGGCGGGGGAGCGGCGCTAACAGACAGGCATAGGCAAACATTGTGCTGGCGACACGCTGTGTGTCGCTAGCACTGCGGGGGGTATAGCAGCGCGAAGGGGGGTCCTGGAGGCACACCATGGGGCAACAGAGGCTGGTGTTAGTGTGCACAACCAGCCTCTGTGCCCCACTAACATAATTAAATCCCACCTCGGGTTCTCTTTAAGGACTGACAGGTGAAAGTGGTTTTACAGACAAATGCAAAGACCGTTTTAATACGCATCCTGCAGTCATCATATGACAGCTAAATTACGTATTTAATTATCCCACTGACCAGAAAATAACCCCGATAAACTTCCTCCCATGATATACTGCAAATGCTGAAAAACTGAAGTACTCCTCCGGTACAGGAGTGGAGCTGTTCTCTCTGGCTTCTCCTCAGAGTTCTCTGGCAGTCAGTCAGAGGAGGAGGGAATGAGGATAGTGGAGAAAAAGTTGCTGGGTGCAGATTAGCTCTGTTTCTATTACTACATGCTACCCAAACAAATACAAATAGTGTAACTAAAATCACCCGAAGACAAACAAAAAAAGATTAAATGGGCGTGGTGCGACAAAAGCTGCATGGCGGCACTCAACTTCTGGATTGTTAAATGTTAAATTCATTTCTACCCATAATGCACTGTACTGGATAGTTGGCAGAGGAAGGACAAAACAAGCTACATTTAAGCCATCTGTTACAATAGCTGTCCAGAGAGAGTTAAAGCAGTTACTATTCCCATGTGGTAAACAAGGCCAACAAAAGGGTGCAATGATGACAAAGTGACACTTTAGTGAGTCAGTGCATACCTTTCTGGTACAAGGGCAGAAAACTAGGCAGTTTTACTACCTCAACAGCTGCTGGCTACTGTCACAAACAGGACTTCGTTAACCTCCTGTGAGTCTCAACAGTCCAAAAAGAACCTGATTGTGGATTCAACTACTAACTTCCTAACGCAACTAAAAATTTGTATGGCATCAGGGGGGCGTGGCAGGCACAGGAAGCTGGTGGCAAGGGTGGGTCTTTAAAATCAGGAAGTCCTGCCAAACAATGGAACTCAATAGGGCTTAGCAGAGCTTTGTTATTGGTAGCAGCCTATGCTGCCAAGGTAGCAAGACTGTACAGTATACAGCTTTGCTGCAATGCCATCCATTACAAGGAAGTTAATTTCTGTAATAAGGATTGCACTTAAAAAGCTGCTATAAAGAGGTTTTAAAATTCTATATCAATTTAAGCTGCGTGAAGGACACTGTCCATATCTGAAAAGTGTACCCGAGGAAGATTGCTACCTAAAAAGCAGATACCTCTGAAAGGGTGTCCTCGCCCAGACCATTGTCTAGCGTAGACCCCCAAAACATGTACGACAAGAGATTATGGGATAGGTTATCGCGGCCGGGCTCCCCACTATGCATGAGCGTGGCCTTACATCACCTGCAAAGTAAGCCGGAGGCTCTCGGCCACGAGCGGCTCCGTGCTACTGCACAGGCGTGGCCATACTTGCGCAGTTGCAGCATGGTTGCGCTCATGCACAAAAAGAAGCATGCTCACGAATTTCAAGAGATTGTCGGGCAGCCTGTAGGAGGAAAGAGAAAGCCTTTAGAGGTTCAAGAGGCTCTTCCTAGCTAAGTATCTGTTTATTGGTCACAATCCAGGTCCACTTTTAAAGAAAACCAGAGGTGAACTCTTGCACAGGACAGAAGGAACACAGAGAAATGCACCCTGCATGTATTTAGAGAGTTTAGCCTGTCTGATCACCAGTGTAATTTGATCTCTCAGCTGTCTCGTTAACACAGGATTTTAAACCATATGCCTGCTTTCATGAAAGAAGGAAGCAGACACTGCAGATTTATTGCAGGATTTGTGTCAGCTGTAACAAAAATGTTTTTCTCTAATGGATATTATGCTGTTGATTATCTTTTAGAGCAGAGGGGAAGTTCTGAGTTCAAGAGACTGATCTGATAAATCCAGAGGTTGCATCATGCGTCTGATCCGATACACTGAGATGGTATTGGTACCCCCCCCCCCCCCCCCCTCTGAAGTCTTGCCTTTATTGCATTATTGATTAACGGGTTCCCTCTTTTGCATGCTAAATGCCTGATCTGAGACTCTGGAGCGGCCAGATCACCCACAGCCCTACACTAACCTAGAGGTTAACCAGCGAAGGGTTACAAGCAGAACAGACGGCTTGCGAGAACGGAAAGAGCGGATATCTCTCTCTCTCCTTGAGAAATTGGCAGAAACGAGAGAAGGCAGGAGAGACTGTGCATTAACCATTTCATTCAGAGATGATGCAGAATTCATAAACAAGAATCACAAGAGACTGGCAGCTCGAAACATTTTCCACAGTAAGCACCAAACCCTCCAACGTGATTCAAAACAGATCAAACAAAAGTCCAGGGAAACAGTGATTAACCCTATATGTAAACAAAAACAAAAAAAATATATAAATGTAATAAGTTAAAGACGATATTAGAAGTTGGGCGTATGAAGTGACAAAGAAAAAGGGGAGAAGGTTTAAAAAAAAGTGACGCGGCGGTGGCCATATTGTTTCCTTACCATGTGATAAAATGGTTGGCAAAATACACTAGGATGTCGTCAAACTGCGATCACTACCAAGAATCATTGGCAACCAATCAGAACTGCGCTGGCAATTTATAAAGTATCAATGACAAAAAAAGAAGAAAAATGATAATATACCAAATTAAAAAAGTAGCGCTTCAACAAGCAATTGATATTTTTGACATAAAAAAAAATCTAAATGGCTATGTTTCCTCTATTAGCAAAAACACATAATGCAGTCTTCATAAATTTGCCTTTTCAATACATATACATATATATAGAGAGAGATAGAGAGAAGTGATATATCTATGTCTACAGCCTGGTTCTAGATATAGATATATACATGAACACAACATGGATGCGCTTATTGTACAGTGTACAGGACAGGGGAGTGCATCAGACCATGGCACGGTAAGGACCTTGCATCTTCAGGAACTGGATGATGAAGGAGGGGCCTCCAGCGACAATCTGCGGAGGGAGGTGGCTGAGGGGACAGTTCTCAATACTCATAATTGACAGTTTGCTGCACAGAGCCAGCTCGAACGGAAGGCCGTGTAGATTCGGGTTGTCGTTGAGATAAAGCTCCTCTAGGTTCTCCAGTGTACCTGCAGACAGTGAAAGAGGGAGGACATGAGTAAAAAGGAAACACTTTGGCCTCAATTCACTGAGGCTCCTTTCACACTCGGAGCTGATCCGTCCGTTTTGACAGAATGCACCTAGGATGCGGTAAGTAAGGTAACATGAAAGTCTATTGACTTTCATGTTACCGTTCACATTAGACAAAGTGTTGCGAGTTGTAAATCGTACGACGCAAGCAGTCTGCGTCAGGTGAATTAGAACCAGGGCTGTGGGGTCGGAGCAATTTTTGGGTACCTGGAGTCGGAGGTTTCAATAAACTGAGGAGTCAGAGTTGGATGATTTTTGTACCGAATCCATAGCCTTTGTAAAAATTAGACTAAGGAGTCAGAGTCTAGGAGTCGGAGCAATTTTGGGTACCTGGAGTCGGAGGTTTCATAAACTGAGTCGTCGGGTGATTTTTATACTGACTCCACAGCCCCGATTAGAACTAGCACCCCTGATAAGCCATCCCTTTTTATGTCCTGTGCATCCCGGTATCAGTTTAGATGTGCATGCAAGCCACCAGAGGGCTCTCGTCTGTGTATCGGTAACTAGATCTGCACATCTAAAGGGATACAGAAAAGCTTCTTTGAATGTCTACTTCTCCTGCGCTTGTGAATTTTTTTTCCTGATGTACCACCCCACCAGCACATCAGATTAAATGGGGAGAATAGCAGGACCAGGTGGCTCTTCCTACTGGCTGTCTCCCTTGTCTTTCAGTTTTACTGAATGTGGATTACTAGTTATCAGCAGGTCTTAAAATACCGAACATTTTACCAAATGCTCTGTTTCTTTTGAATTAACATTTATTGAGGTATTTGCTGCATAAGCTGGTAAATTAACTCACTAGTCTGTAATTTTACTTAACAGCGCGATAATAGTTTTAGTGAAGTGGCATTTGGTGAGTTGTTCCGTAAAATCAGGGTTTTTTTTCTGCATTACCGAATGCAGTAATGCTTAGGGAATTGAGATGTAGCTTGTGACAGACCCTCAGCTGTTGCCTAAATACAAGAATTTCCTAAACCTACAACTACTGCCCGGATGGAGCTCTTAGTGGCCGAGACGAGACTTTAGTCTATCCTAAGGTACATAAACACTTTGGATAAACACTGCATGAAACGCTTTCATAACTGCTTCATGCAAAAAACTAATTGCTATCAGCGTACAGGTGGGCTGTTAGGCACTTCGCCAAGCAGTTCAATGTATCCTGTGATAGGAGGAGGAACATGAAAGAGTTTAAGGCTACTGACAGCTTCATTCTAAGACAGAGGAACAATGTTTGCATGCTCTGGAAGTCCTTGCACTCTGGCAATGGTAAAGTGTTCAGATGAATTTATTTCAGCTGTGCATATATTCTCCAAACGCCTCTGCCTTTGTTACTGTCTGCCTGTTTCTCTAGACTCTAGGAATCAAGGACCTTGAGCCTTTTGAGATTTGCTCTTACCTGTCTGGATGTTCTTTCAGAGGTTCCCATTCCAATACTTACACCTCCAAAAGCCTGCTGCCTGCATGTGTACCTCAAGGCTTTGAACCCCCTTCTCCATCTACACACCTAGCCTGAGAAAATTAACATGCTCTTTTGGTTTCCTGTATCACCTCTAGGTTAAGAACACCAAAATCTCTCTCTGAGCGCCTGACCTCTACAGTATTATCTTCAGTTCCCGACGGTCTAGCTGCCGTTTTTGCATTTATGCCTTCCCAATTTCTTGGAAATTGAGTAAAATGGAAATTGCGATATGTCCACCATCTCTCTGCTTCCTCTCATGTAGTTACCATAAATGTAAAAAAACACCCCAATAACCTCAACTCCTTTTCAAATCTGAGCTCATGTTAAATGTGAAAGAGAGGTCCCCTTTCACCTTTTCTGTTCTACTGTCGAAAGTCCGACAGTGGTCTGCTCTACCCAACTCCTGTTGCCTGACAAGGAGCAATATGGCTGCCAGATCTAATCCAAAACGACATCAGGGCCTTCCGATCAAAGGGTGGGACACTGATCTACGCGCGTACATTACGGAGGGAAGCTACAGTGAACAACCACCTGGCCTTGCTGCGCCCCCCCCCCCCCCTTCCCCAGTGACTAATCATACCTTTGAATGCTAGGATGTAGAGACCCGACCAGCTCCCCTCAAGCACCGGACACACAGATCACTCACATGGGTGATCTAGAAAATGTGTTAGAAAGGGTTAAAGTTTATTCTGGTCCTGTGTGTTTTGGAAGGCAGAGACTTGAATTGGATTTTTTCTTTATGGCTCCCCTTACTTGGCTAAAGTGTAGAATACTCATCTGGGTCAGCAACCACACTGTGTTGCCATATCACACAATCAAGGGCAAGGATGATGAGATGTAAATATTTTCGAGTTCATGCCAATTTATGTACATATTTATGCAGCTTGAAAATGGACCAACAAATCCCACCCAGATTTAAATTGATCGGCCCATTTTCGAGCTGCATATATTTGCATAAAAATGTACATAAATCTGCACAAACTCTGAAATATTTGCATCTCATTGATGATTCCTTATCAGGGACTACAAATGTCTGTCACTTAAAGTGAACCTCCAGACTAAAAATCGACTCAGCAGCACTGAAAAGGCCTGGTGTTTCTTTAACAGTTTCACAGCATCAGAACTTTGTTTCTCTTATACAAGCCTCATTTTTAGCTGCACAGAAGAAAACTGCCCGGGCAGTTTTCCCCTTACGCTGTGCAAAGCATGATGGGATTTCTGATGTTCTCGTTCTGCTGTTTTGGTGCAATTTTTTTTTTTTACATTTTGAATTTGACATTTGAAGCCTAGCGTGTGCAGCTGGGAGGGGTTATCAGGACACAGGACAGTTAGAACTGTGTCTCATGCTCCCTGTCACCTCCTTTCAGCCAAAAAGATGGCTGCCCCCATGACAAAGATGGCAACCCCCATGAATCACAAACATTTGTCTTTTGTTTTAAAACAGGGTGGGTAAAAGATTATATTACCTATCTATTCTAATTAGCATAACTAATGTAACTTAATAACAGTATGTTTGTTTAGGCTGAAGTTCCCCTTTAAAGCATACTCCTTTACCTTAAAAAAAAATGTTAAAGAAAACCCGTACACAAAAACCCCCCACAAAAAACTCTAGGGGATACTTCCCTCGGAAGGGGGAAGCCTCTGGATCCTAGCGAGGCTTCCCCCGTCGTCATTCGTCCCGGGAATCCAACGCTGCAACCCCCGAAAAGTGTCGAGGTAAATACTTACCTACCGCGATCCAGCACAGGCGCAGTAGTGGCTCTTTGTTCCAGTTAAGGCGGAAATAGCCGATCCCAATCAATCCGCTGTACTGCGCAGGCGCAAAGGACTTGCGCCTGCACAGTAGAGCAGATACAATCGGGCTCAAGTATTTCCGCCTTAGACTGAACGAAAAGCTGTTACTCCGCCTGTGCTGGATCGGGGTAGGTAAATATTGCCGTGCCTGCGCAGTTGCTTGTCAGCAATTGTTGAGGAACTTTCAGTGGAGTCAGCGTAGGATCCCCCAGGCTATAGAGGAAGGGGAAGACTCATTGAGACCCTGAGGCGCCCCCCTCCTGAGGTAAGCATCTCCCAGAGGAAGATTTTTTTTGTGTTACAGGGTCTCTTTAATGGACAGTGCTACCCACAAAGCCCTAAGGTTTACTATTAAATTAGTTTTAATTAGTCACAAACTGATGGATGAAGGATTTTTAAAACTAAAAGTGGCAGGGAACATAAGCTTCACACAAAGTTACTGGTAGTGAAGGTTAACTCTAAAAATGGCCAGTTGGTTGGTCGCATCTGTTTACAAACTGTTTTTATTTCTATCATGTTCTCAACTGATCTTTTATAAAAGGCAATTTATGATCTCTAGAATTAACTACAGGACTACTGAATTAAGGGGAGGCTACCGTATTTATTTCTTTTTAAATACCAGTAGCAGCCTGGCAGCCCTGCTGATCTATTTGGCCGCAGGAGTGTCTGAATAGCACCTGTCCTTTAAGTTTAGCTAGTCAACCACACTGTTTCCATTCTAGTGCTTGGCCAAGCAACAGTTAGGAATGCCAACCCCAAGTTTAGCAAAGACAAGTGCCTAGCTTATCTACACGGCATCTTTGTGGTATATAACTGACCATTAACATGGGTGCTCTTCAATAAAACTAAGCCCACCAGCAGTCTCTTACCTATTTCCTCTGGAAGGTGAGTGAGAAGGTTCTCTCCCAGACCTAGGTGCGTCAGGTTCGTTAGATGGCCAATCCCTCTAGGCAGAGTAGTCAGTTGGTTGTTCGTCAACACCAGTTTCTAGTTTAAAAAGAAAAGAAAACAGGAAATGACTTTAGATGAACCGGCTAAATATATAGATGTAACTAGGAAATATATAGATGTAACTAGTAGGACAGCAGATACAGCCACTTCCAATTTACAGCAGTTCCATCCACCTCCTAAAAGAATAAACGCTGCTTACTGGAAACAATGAAAAACTGATAAAGGATTTCCCTGTAACCAATGGGACCCCATAGGCACAATATTTTCGTCAGTTCTTGCATCAGCCGGCTGCATAACCATGGAAAATTGGGAGCGGGGGAATTAAAGGCAGAGAGAAAAGGGAAGAAACAAATGAGATACCCACAACCTTCTGTGTACCATGAGAATTTTCTTCCCCAGCCTTGAGTATTATTAGATCAATCCATACACGGACAGTTCCAGCCATAGAGTAAATGCAAATGTCTACATAAGCAAATTATGTAAACAAAATCAGATGCCAACTCAAATAAAGCTCAACAGGTGTTACTCTGACTAGGGACAGGGACTAGAAGAAGACGAGTATGTGGGAGAGAGAACTGGTTAAAGGGCAGAAGGCAAAGAGTGGTGGTAAACAGAACATTCTCAAAGTGGGAAACTTAATGAGAACCAGATATGAAGCATATATATATATATATATATATATATATATATATATATATATATATATATATATATATATATATATATATATATATATATATATATATATATATATATATATATATATATATATATATATATATATACACATATACACACACATACACCTACTCTGCTCTCTGTTATATTCTTCTCTGCTTGTGGTACACATGGCTTAGGCAAAGTACACAACCACAGTTGTACGTTACATAAACCACAAAATTACACATGTTGACAACATTAACAATACATTTACAGCTACAATTACACATACCAGCAGCATTAACAGTACGATAACATCCAAGTGTGTGTTAGAGATGCAGAAGAGCAGCTCCAAAGGCAAGCATGCTGATTGCAGACTAGGAGGGAAAAGTCGGGGGTCGGCGTTGTTGAGCAGTAGAACTGCCTGGAGGAAGGAGTTCCTGCGCCTAGTGGTCTTGGAAGTGATAGTTCAGAAGCGCCATCCAGATGGGAGGAGCTCAAAGAAGCGGCTGCCAGGGTGGGAGGGGTTGCAGGAGATCCTAGGTTGCCAGTTGGGTGGATATACATTAAAATAGCCCTGAGAATAGTTAGAGTAGGGAGCGCCTTTTTTAGCTTTTCCCTGCACCAAAATTTTCCCGTGCTGTTTGAATACATATGCATGTGCGGGCTCAGGGCAGCGGTTTTGTTTTTTTTCAAAGGTTAAACATGGACGGATGTCTTTTTTTAACCAAACTATATAGGAGGAGAGAAGTATGAAAGATCTAGAGAGCAGAGCATGCAAACAAATGGGGTGGGAAGGGGGAGAGAGAGAGAGAGAGAGAGAGCGAGAGCAGGGGGAGAGAAAGAGAGAGAAGGGGGGGGGGGAGAGAGCAGGGAGATAGTGAGAGAGAGAGAAGGGGGGGGAGAGAGAGAAGGGGGGGGAGAGAGAGAAGGGGGGGGGAGAGAGAGAAGGGGGGGGAGAGCAGGGGGGGGGGAGAGAGAGAGCAGGGGGGGAGAGAGAGCAGGGAGGGAGAGAGAGAGAGAGAGAGAGAGAGAGAGAGCAGGGAGGGAGGGGGAGAGAGAGAGCAGGGAGGGAGGGGGAGAGAGAGAGAGAGAGAGAGAGAGAGAGAGAGAGAGAGAGAGAGAGAGCAGGGGGAGAGAGAGAGAGAGAGAGAGAGAGAGAGAGCAGGGGGAGAGAGAGAGAGAGAGAGAGAGAGAGCAGGGGGAGAGAGAGAGAGAGAGAGAGAGCAGGGGGAGAGAGAGAGAGAGAGCAGGGGGAGAGAGAGAGAGAGAGAGAGAGAGAGCAGGGAGATAGTGAGAGAGAGAGCAGGGAGATAGTGAGAGAGAGAGCAGGGAGATAGTGAGAGAGAGAGCAGGGAGATAGTGAGAGAGAGAGCAGGGAGATAGTGAGAGAGAGAGCAGGGAGATAGTGAGAGAGAGCAGGGAGATAGTGAGAGAGAGAGCAGGGAGATAGTGTGAGAGAGAGAGAGCAGGGAGATAGTGAGAGAGAGAGCAGGGAGATAGTGAGAGAGAGAGCAGGGAGATAGTGAGAGAGAGAGCAGGGAGATAGTGAGAGAGAGAGCAGGGAGATAGTGAGAGAGAGAGCAGGGAGATAGTGAGAGAGAAAGCAGGGAGATAGTGAGAGAGAGAGCAGGGAGATAGTGAGAGAGAGAGCAGGGAGATAGTGAGAGAGAGAGAGCAGGGAGATAGTGAGAGAGAGAGAGCAGGGAGATAGTGAGAGAGAGAGAGCAGGGAGATAGTGAGAGAGAGAGCAGGGAGATAGTGAGAGAGAGAGCAGGGAGATAGTGAGAGAGAGAGCAGGGATAGTGAGAGAGAGAGCAGGGCGATAGTGAGAGAGAGCAGGGCGATAGTGAGAGAGAGCAGGGCGATAGTGAGAGAGAGCAGGGCGATAGTGAGAGAGAGCAGGGCGATAGTGAGAGAGAGCATTGGCATAGTGGAAAGCACTCTCGCCTTGCAGCACTGGGTCCACAGTTCAAGTCTGAGCCAGGGTACTATCTGCACGGAGTTTGTATGTTCTCCCCATAGGCCATATGCAATTCACCTTTTCTCCTTAGTTTTCTCCTAGTGGATATTTTCACACCTTGTCATAAAATGCCTTTTAAACTACCAGCAATCAAGAAAATATTCTAAATAATTTTGTCAGCCCTTAGAACAAGTTTTTGTGTACCTTTGCAATTGTAAAATGCTGAAAAGTTATTTTAAAGAGAAGATAAAAATCATCTCCTAGGAGAGAATTCAGGAGAAAAAGTAAATTGCATATGGGCCTGTGTCTGAGTTTCCTCAGGGCTCTCTGGTTTCCTACAACATTTCAAAAACATACAGACAAGTTAATTGGCTTCCACCTGAATTGGCCCTAGACTAAAGGCTAGTACACATATCCAACATGCACACACCAACATGACAGACCACACAACCTGACGCACCACATGACCAGTACGTACACACGCTTAGACAGCTAAACAACCAACTCAATTAACATACTGCACACTAAAGAGGACTGACTGACTACACATTCAAGACAAGTACAAGTCTTTTAAACTTGTACACACACACCATCTGCATGATATCAGACCAACATAGATCCAACAGTTGGATCGGGCAAACCGCCTGTTATCAGATGCTCTTCAAGTTGTACACGTACACATGCCTGATTATCATCCAAAAGACTAAAGTCAGATGATAATCAGGCTGCAGGTTGGTCTGTGTGCACTTAGCTATGTGACGCCACATTCGCCTCATTCCCAATGTAAAATGTCCCTCCTGGTGCTCGGTACTATACACTTTACCCGTCCATGTCCACCGCTGGCTCAGTCTACATACATGCTCCCACGTTACGCCAGCAGCCACGTGACAGAGGCGCTGAGCTTTGCACCATACCAATTTGAGTTTTATGCTCCATTTCTATTGCATGATGACGCGGGAGATGCCCACGAAATGCGTTGCACTTGCACTTTCTGAAGTATAGCAATACATTTTTGTGGTTTTGAATATACACAACACTCGTGTGTGTCTGCTCAGAGGTGGTAAGTCCACCTCTGCCTCCTCTCATTTTAAACGTTTTAGAATATTTTATTCTTTTGGCGCCTCTGTCTGCTTATACAAAACCACGTGAGGTACGTGTATAAGGACGGCGCCAGAGAAAAAGGAAAGAAATTGTGAGAAAAAGCAGCAATAGAGCAGAAAGCAGAGTGATGCGATCTTCTCCTGGCTCATCAGAGAATTTCTGCATGAATACAATCTGCACAAATCCACACATTAGCGAGAGCTCGGTCTGCCTGCATTATTCCCGTGTACAGGAAATATCAGCTTAATTGGGTTATCAGAGCTCAGAGGAAATGTTATTTACCATTTGAGCAGTAGATAATATGAAGATCTGGTCAGTTATGTCCACACAACACTCCAGTAATCAATGTCATTAGTGCTAATGTGCAGAGATTAGAGGAGTGATGGGCTTGTGCCAGTCTCAGACTTTACAACGGTGCTGTTACGGTACAGTGAGTCAGCCAGACCACAAATCTAGCTCAACCTCCTCCCTCACAACTGTGGAACACAGACTGGTCTCATCCCCTCCCTAAGCCTGCTCAATGGCTAGTGATCAGGTCCATATTTCCCATCTCAACTACTGCTACATGGCCTCACAATCTCTCGCCTTGACTACGGCTACATCCTCTTATTTGATACACCACAATCCATCACACAGGTAGACTTAACCCTCCATCCTCACCAGCAAATCTCTACTGGCTGCACCCACCAGTCATCTGCTGCTCCTATTAGCAAATCTCTGCACTGGCACTTCCCACCAGTCATCCGCAGCTCTTCTTTGCAAATCTCTACACTGGTTCCTTCCACCAGTCATATGCAGCTCCTCTTAGCAAATCTCTACATTGGCTCCTTCCACCAGTCATATGCAGCTCCTCTTAGCAAATCTCTACATTGGCTCCTCCCACCAGTCATATGCAGCTCCTCTTTACACTGGCTCCTCCAAACATCCCACTTTACTTAACAGCACTTCACAGTACTTGTAAACACTGCATATGATGCATAGGGATGGTCAAAGAGATGCAAATAATTCAAATAAATTGATACAGGATTATGTAAATATTGAAGGCAAACTGAAAACGGCCCAATCAAGTCGAGCCAAGGTTTAAATTAATTGGCTAATTTTCAAGCTGCATATATTTGCATATTCAATTTGCATAATGCTGCATCAAGTCAGAATTATTTGCATCTGACTGATCATCCCTAATGATGAAAAAAGTATCGTTACCTGCAATGAAATCTTCATATCTAAAGGTTTAATAAAAGTTCCAGAGACTGGAGCAGATGTAAAGCTGGCCATACACATATCAGTTTTTGAATGGCAAATTCGATCGTCATGATTGAATCTACCGGTTATTCGTTACGCAATGAGCCACATCGATCATAAATTCGATTGATTTGCTGCAAAAACTGATTAAACATCAGACCGGTAGTAGATAAATGGCCTGTGGTGTTGCACTGTATCGAACAGAGTTGCCCTGTTACTCAGTGAAGCCATCTACTACATTAAAGGGGGCCATACATCAGGCGGCCGATCGTCCATCCGGTTCGATTATTATAATTGGAGCAGATGACAGTCAGTGCCGCCAAGAGCATGCCAGATTGACAATGTAACCTATTCCGTCCAAAATTGGTCGCATGTACCGATCAGACATGCTCCAAGAAGTAGGGCTGACATGCTCGATCAGGTGCTCGGTGCAGTATACCGGTGTCCGCTGCTGGCCCTGCGCTCCGTCCACATACACGCACCCTACGTGGTTGCTAGCTTATACGTAGGCGTGTGACGTTAAACATGCGTCCAAGTTAAACCAGCAGCCACGTGGAATGCTTGTATGTGCATGGACGATGGAGAACGGAGCCAGCAGCGGACACCGACAGGTACGGCCTCTTGACAGTAGTACTTCAGACTGTATATATGGACAATAAATCCTTTTGTCAAGCTGTTAATACTGAAGGTATTCCTGGAGAGTGTACTGTATCATTACTCCAGGGTCAGGTTAAGCTGTCAGGTCATTATGGAGCCTGTAAAGTCCATGACTGCCCCACCATTACCTGCAAGTCTTTTAGGTAAGCAATCTCGTTTGGCAAAGATTCGAGCTTGTTCTCCTCCAGATCTAACTCCCTCAGCTTGCGCAGATTCCCAATGCCGTGAGGGAGCTTCTTTAAGAGATTGTTTGATAGGATTAAAACCTGTAAAGAAAAAAAAAAAATCAACATTCAAGCAAAGGCTCAGATATCCCATAAAGGGTGAGCAGACTCATAGGGTGGCATGGGAGGTACCTCGATGGAAACCAATCCAGACACATCCTCTGGGATTTTTGTCAGCTGGTTGGTGGCCAGGTTTAGCTCCACCATACTCGTCCATGTGCCAAAATCCAGGGGTAAAGAAGTCAGTTGATTGTCCTGTAGCAAGAGGTAAAAGATATGGAGTTACCATCAGGCTTTATGCAGAGGAAAGGCACACCTCAACAAGACTGGCTGAAAACTTCCAATACCTAACAGAACGAGGAATGAAGAAAATGGCCGCATCAAGTTTTTTTTTTTTAAAGTGGACATGAACTGAACTTCTTCTCTGCTCTAAAAGATAAGCAACAACATACTAAACTAAACTGAAAAACATTTGTTGCAGCCCACGGAACTTCTGCAATAAATGTGCAGTGTCTACTTCCTGCTTTCTTGGAAGCAGACAAAGGGTTAACATTCAGTTTACACAAATTAGCTGAGGCTGCCAAGATTCCTATGCTAACACAGCTGAGAGATCAAATTGCAATTGTTTTATTTGCGGCTGAGAGGGGAATTTCTTCACTCTAAACACAAACAGGGTGGATTACTCTGTTTTCCGTGTCATGTGCATGAGTTCAGGTCCACTTTAAATAGTCATCTATGAACAAGAAATGATAAATACAATATCCATATTAACCCTTTGTAAAGCAGTACTCTGTAGCTTTATTCAACTTCAGATACAGTGCTATAATAATATCAGAAATAATTTATGTCTTAAAGAGACTAACCAAATTTTCAGCCTTATTTCTTCTATCCTATAAGTTCCTATACCTGTAGGTTTCCATTTGTGCGGCGGCATGCGTCTTGCGAGACGCGATGCCGGCACAGCTGTTGCCTCTCGCAGCCGAATCCCTCTAGCCGTGCTATGTACGGCTATGAGATGCGGACAGCTACGCACGAAATTATGCTGCAGGGCCTCAGATCTTTCCTCGGCCACGAATTCGGATGGCTCTCATACACTTCTATAGGCTGCTGAAATCCATCTGAATTCGTGGGCGGGGAATCGGCCCGGATTCGCAGCAGTGGAAACACAGCCGACTGCAGCCTTTCCTAGTTGTACAGTGGTTGTATTATCTGTTATATAATATATTTTTTCCTCTGATGGCTTTGTCGGGCTCAGGCACTCAGGCAGGAATGTGCTGTTCTGCTTGTGATAGAAGCTATACACACCCTCTCCACGCCTCCTGCAGGCTCTGTGTGAGTCGCACCTCTGCCTCTAATACATTTCACCATACAACCTGAACAAGCATGCAGATCAGATGTTTCTGGCAAAAATCTGGCTAGATTAGCTGCATGCTTGTTTCAGGTGTGTGATTCAGTAGCTGCTGCAGCCAAAGATCAGCAGGACTGCCAGGCAACCTGTATTGTTTAAAGGAAACCAAAGATGAACACTTTGGCACAAAATAAACATATCCCGATAGATTTTACAAAATAAATACTATACCTGGTATTTTTGCCGCTTTGGTGTGCCTTTTTTTTTTTTTTTTTTTTTACTAAAACTGCATGCAAAACACAGTTCCTCAGAAAAGCATATTTGGTGGGCTGTGTGCAAAATGAAACCACCATTTCTAAAAACCTCTTATGGCTAACAAATATAGGATAAAAAAACAAGGTTTTTCATAGCTCCTTCCTCAACACCAGCAGCTCCTCCCATCTCACCACAGCTCTCTGTGATGCTGCAGTATACAGAACAGGAAAGCAGATCCAGAAGGGGGCAGGCTTGGGCTTGAACAGACATCAGAGAAGACAGACTCCGCTATAATGATTCCTGAGCAAAGCCAGACTGAATGCTCAGTTGGGGATTTTATCAGGGCTGGTAACAAGCAGGCTGAGCAGTGAAGGATGAAACAGAGATCAGGGTAGGCGTTTTCACTAACGTTCCCACTGATATATATGGTGAAATACATGAGGGTGCTTCGTCTCTGGTACACTTTAAAATTAAAGAAATATGGCAGCCTCCAGATCACTCTCAGGTCACTGTCCATTAATATTTTTATAGTATTTAGCTTTTATTAGGATTATTTTACTAAGTTACCCAACTGTTGGAGGGCAGGAAAAATGCAGCTACAGTCATATTTATCTGGATTCAGTAAAGGCTTGCATGATAAATACCGTAATTTGCCACTTCTCAATGCACTCAGGCTGATCCGGTCGCATCTACCAATTTCTTGTGTTTTACGAGCTCACGTCTAACAGGTTCCAGGGCTTGAAAACAACTCTTATTGTTTCACAGAAGAATTATTCAGACCTTTGTTTGAACTCCACAGCTCTCGAGAAACACTTGAAATGATGCAATTTATTTTCTGCGATTTGAGACTAGGAAAGCTTTGCATATTGCGAAATCTGTTTCACAATGCGCTAAATGACACCCACAATAAAGAGCACGTCTAAAGGTCTGTTAGCAGATTTGTACAATTTACTTTGTGCGTTCAGCACAAAAAGAACAAAAAAGTACCTGACAAATATTTTCTTGTTTTTGTTTAGTAAGTTATGATAGTTTACAAATAAATAAACACATGATTTAAAGTAAATCTGAAGCGAAAGAAAAAAATCTGATACTTACCAATGGAGAGCAAAACAGAAGTTTTCCTCCTTAAAGAGAACCCGAGGTGTGTTTAAAGAATGTTATCTGCATACAGAGGCTGGATCTGCCTATACAGCCCAGCCTCTGTTGCTATCCCAAACCCCACTAAGGTCCCCCTGCACTCTGCAATCCCTCATAAATCACAGCCGTGCTTTGAGGCTGTGTTTACATCTGTAGTGTCAGTCTCAGCTGCTCCCCTGCCTCCTGCATAGCTCCAGTCCCTGCCCCCGTCCCTTCCCTCCAATCAGCAGGGAGGGAAGGGATGCAGGTGGGGACTGGAGTTCTGCAGGAGGCGGGGAGAGCAGCAGACTGACAGTATAGAGATAAACACAGCCAACTCTGACAAGCTGTTTGTCAGCAGCGTGGCTGTGATTTATGAGGGATTGCAGAGTGCAAGGGGACCTTAGGGGGGTTTGGGATAGCAACAGAGGCTGGGCTGTATAGGCAGATCCAGCCTCTGTATGCAGATAAAATTCTTCAAACCCACCTCGGGTTCTCTTTAAGGCCTTGTTTCCATCTGTCCGCTTCTATCCGCTTTTTATCAGCACATCAATGTTACAGATTGATACATGTTGC
The DNA here is from genome assembly GCF_040937935.1 of Hyperolius riggenbachi. Lineage (NCBI taxonomy): Eukaryota > Metazoa > Chordata > Amphibia > Anura > Hyperoliidae > Hyperolius > Hyperolius riggenbachi. The sequence goes on from NC_090655.1 coordinate 59,989,028, forward strand.
TGAAAAGCGGACAGAAGCGGACAGAAGCGCGTAGATGGAAACGAGGCCTAAAACAGAAGGTGTTTGCGATTATTCCGGTTGGCTTGAGCAAAAGAGGTCTCCCACAATGCATCTCTGCTGAATATGCAGCGACACACTCTTTGCAAATGCACACTTTTTTTTAAAGATGGTAAATGAGAATGACTAGTGGATATAAATTTTACATTGCATTTTGTACAGGTTTACGCAGCTTGCAATTGGACCAAACAAAATAATCATCTATTGGATTTGATTGCTCTAATTCCAAATTGTTTTAATTCGGATAGCATTAATAAAATTTGCAGCAGAACAAAATCACTGACCATCTCAAATCATTTTAGATCAGGGATGTCGAACTCCAGCCCTCAAAGGCCAAGGTCCTCACTTTTTTGGACCAGCTCAAATTAATGGATGGGACGGAATAAGGAAAAGTTCATCAAGAACATGTTTTCTCAACTAGGCTTCCTTGAGGACTCTGCAGAGGTTCCTCGGCATTTTCCCCCATGGGGAGTATAACAGAGCACATTAGGGGGTACTGTAAAAAGAAACACTACATTTGGGGTCAGAATAATAATGAGCACATTAATAAAAAACACTAGGAGACAGTATAATAAGCGACAGTGTAATAGGGAGTAGTGAAATAAACAGCCTCATCTATTCTTAAAGAGAACCCGGAGTGGGTTTGAAGAATATTATCTGCATACAGAGGCTGGATTTGCCTATACAGCCCAGCCTCTGTTGCTATCCCAAACCCCCCTAAGGTCCCCCTGCACTCTGCAATCCCTCATAAATCACAGCCACGCTGCTGACAAACAGCTTGTCAGAGCTGGCTGTGTTTATCTCTATAGTGTCCGTCTGCTGCTCTCCCCGCCTCCTGCAGAACTCCGGTCCCCGCCTGCATCCCTTCCCTCCCTGCTGATTGGAGGGAAGGGACGGGGGCAGGGACCAGAGCTATGCAGGAGGCGGGAGAACAGCTGAGACTGACACTACAGATGTAAACACAGCCTCACAGCACGGCTGTGATTTATGAGGGATTGCAGAGTGCAGGGGGACCTTAGTGGGGTTTGGGATAGCAACAGAGGCTGGGCTGTATAGGCAGATCCAGCCTCTGTATGCAGATAACATTCTTTAAACACACCTCGGGTTCTCTTTAAGACCATGCCTCCTGCAAAATAAATGCAGGGGTTTCTCAAGTTAAAAAAATTGTTTGCAGGGGTTCCTTGAGATCCAAAGTTATTTTCAGGGTTCCTCCAGGGTAAAAAGGTTGAGAAAGGCTGATCAAATACATCACATATCTCAATTACCCAGTCCAGTGGACCCTTTGTTTATGCTATAGCGCGATTGCTTCTTGTGAGCATGCTCCCGTAACCCTGGCAACCCAGGGCAGAAGCATGCTCCAGTCTGCACTGCGTCCCGACTGCTTCCAGCAAGCTGCAGAACGCAGAGCTAGGAAGGGGCGTGCCCTAAGACACCATCTGCCCGCACGTCCAGTTGAGACATCCTGAAGGGGTTTAAATAACCGTAGCAGACAGGTGGATGCTGACAAGCCTCAGAGGAAGCGCAAACCGGCACTAAACAGCAGCCAGGCTCTCCAGTGCCACCCTCTGTTCACTCTCTCCCCCCGGGAAAAATGGTATGCACGCTTTTTTATGTAAAAAAAAAAATCTGAGGATTACACAATTGCTACAGTTTTGACGTTGTGATCAATAAATCGTAAATACATTCGCAGCAGTGCCAGGTTTGCTCCTGTATCTTGTTTTTACATAGATACTGTTTTAGACAGTGTGGGAAAAAAATTAGCAGCAAACATTCTACCATCATCACCGGATGCATCATTGAACTGCACAGGACTCACCTTCATGTTCAGCTTGCTTAATACTTTAGCTCTGGAGAAAATTCCAAACGGTATTTTATTGATGCGGTTATGCTCCATATTGAGAGAGTAAATGGTGGAGAACTGAGAAGGCCCGCCCACTGGGTAGGACTGGAAACAGTTCCTGGCGAGTGTCAAACTTGTCACTTTCACCAGGCTGGACAGCAGACCCTGCAGGGAAAGAAACAAATAGCACAAAACTTTTATACTTTGTGTTTTACAACAATCCTACAAGCAGAGTATAACTAAATGATATTTTGCTGCTTATTAAAGTGGATCTGAGATAAATTTATACTCATTGCATAATTGTGTTCCTTTCATATAGTTTATAGGGCATTCAAGCCAAATACTCTTTTTTGTTTTGTTTTAATACTATAATTCCCTATATACTAAACAAGCCTCGCCCACAGCTTAGAGTGCCTTGGCATTGTAGCAAGGGCTTATGGGAGCTCAGTCTGGGCAGGAGGAGGAGGTTACTAGCCAGAGATTCCAGAGGCAGAGGGGAGGAGGAGAGGGGACTGAATTTGTCCCATTACACACAGGCAAGCTGATAGCATCTCCAGCCCTCAGCCTGTGACAAACAGAACATGGCTGCCCTCATTGTATCACAGGAATAAATAATCATAAACTGTTGAAGCTGTTTGCAGCTAGATATGCTGTGTAAACTATCTGAACTTTAGATAAGGTATATAGACAAGTTACTTGTTATAGTTAGTTTTTCATCTCGGATCCGCTTTAAATGCAGTGGTCATAACCTCTCTTCTAACTTTTATAGTAGGCAAGCCTTCAGCAAAGTGCATGGAAGCATGTACAGAAAGTGGTTTACTATCAGAAGTGGGAAGGGAGACGAGATACATTTTCTAGTTTCACATTAGACTCTCTGCCAATGTCTTTACTGCTCCACTGGCTACCTATTACCCAAAGGATCCAGTTTAAACTCCTCACACTGTCATACAAGCCTCTACATCAGTTGTCACCCCCATACATTTCCTCAATGTCCAGATACCCTCCCGCCTCCCAGGAGTACCCATTGTCCTTTGGCTTGGTCATCTCTTCTCACTTCCCTCCTCATGAGCATCACCCCTGCTTTGAAATGCTCTCCCCAGCTTATCCTGTCATGCTCAGAGCCTAGTGCTTCTTATTCTGCTGCAATTGATCATATGGACATGTACTGGTGAAGTCTCAAATCACACATCAACTATGTAATGTATAGTATTTGTATAGCTGGATGTCCTAATGGTACAGAGTTTAGAACAGAGCTGTGGAGTCGGAGTGAAAGCAATTTTGGGTACCGGAAACGGAATCGGAACTGAGGAGTCGGATGATTTTTGTACCAAATTCACAGCCCTGGTAAGTATTAGACTAAGGAGTCTGAGTCGAGGAGTCAGGCCCATTTTGGGTACCTTGAGTCGGAGCTGAAGTCTGAGTCGGTAGTTTCGTTAACTGAGGAGTTGGCGTTGGAGTCCGATGATTTTTGTACTGACTCCACAGCCCTGGTTTTGAGCGTCTCATGTATCTATGCTCCACACTACCACTTGTATTGTAGTATGTACAGTGCTGTGGAAGACGTTGGCGGTATACAAAAAATAATCCACTCCATCACTTTAGACATACATGCTTCTAGAGGGTTTCTGCCAACCATTGCTGAGCTGGCCTAAGTACCACATACACAGCTAAAGGGATGCATGGTTTGTGGTTTGAGAAAGCTCTTCATTTAGAGAACGCGATTCAACCACCAATTGCTAATATTTTCTGCTCTGTTATTTTCTCAACAAAACCATCCCTCTCAACAGCCATGCTGTTAGCAACTGCCGTTCAAGAGATGCTTTAGAAAACCTAGCCAAACAAAACCCTAAGAATCCCCCATCAGCAGATGGACTAATCCTAAGCCTGACGGTTCTGTCAGATTTTAACTGCATACTTCTATAAAGCTATAGTGGTCCTTTAATGTGCTCAGCTAGAAAATCATGGAGGAGATGAGAACAATAAACCATATTAAGAGTTCTGAGCCTCTTTCAATTTATAATCCTCAACTGTTGTGGTCAACAGAAGAAGAAATGTCCTGTCAGATACCTCTTTCCCGGGACATTCCAGGATACTGTGGCCATGTCCCAGGCACTAGGAGGTTAACCCTGCAGCGTGAAACCTTTTCACCGCAACCTCCAGCTTTTAGCAGAGGAGAGGGGGAGGATCAGACGGGAAAAAACACACGGCTCGTGCCTGTTCAGTACCAGCAAGACGATGGCAGATACGGATTTCAGGGAGTGTTTACAGAGAGCGGAGAAATTACTGCCAATTGCAACAATCATGACTAATTTATGAAGCAATTTGCAGAGAATTCGCCTTGCCGTGTTGACAGTAACTGCGCGCTGGGTGTTCACTAAAGACAGCTGGGGAGAAGCAGCCACAGACAGGCATTTCCAAGTGAATCTCTGCACTGCAACTGACCTAACAGGGAAGTTTTACCAGCCTGAAAACCATTGTCAGTCAGTTGTTAAAGGGAAACCATGACCAAGAATTTACTCCATCTCAATCAGTGGCTGATACCCCCTTTTCTCATGAAAAAAATCTTTTCCTTTTCACAAACGGATCATCAGGGGGCTCTGTATGGCTGATATTGTGGTGAAACCCCTCCCACACTGTGATGGTCCTGACAGTTTCCTGTCTCTGAACTTCATTGCATTGTGGGAAATAACAGCTGTTTACAGCTAGGTCCAACTGCCAAAACAGCAAGCAGCATCTCCTTCCACTGACATTACCTGCCAGCAGTAAAAATGTCACCATGTGGTAAATGTCAGAATACAAATCAGGGAGAGGAAAGATTTTTTACAATGGGAAAACCCTGACTAAATCATTTATACATAATTATAGTAAAAATAAAGCACTTTTTGTATTACATTATTTTCACTGGAGTTCCTCTGTAAAAACCCAATCCAAACACAAATGCTTTTCTAGATCTGTGAAAACACAGTCTGCGCCTTCCCCTTGCAATCTAAACAATGGGAATGATACAATCTAAGCACTGGCATCGGCCACACCCACGCAGCATGAAAACCCATTAAAGGTGGCCATACAATGGTCGATTTGCCATCAGATCAACCAACAGATAGATCCCTCTCTGATCAGAGAGGGATGGTATAGCTGCCTTTACTGCAAACAGATTGTGAATCGATTTTAGCATGAAACCGATCACAATCTGTGGAGCTGCCGCCTGCCCACCAGCTATACATTACCTGTTCCGGCCGGCGCGACTCCTCCGGTCTCAGCTTTCTTCTCCACTCCAGGGCTGCAACTTCACTGAACTTCCTGTCCAGGGGAAGTTTAAACAGTAGAGGGCGCTCTACTGTTTAAACTTCCTGCCGGGACAGGAAGTTCAGTGAAGCTGCAGCCCTGGAGCGGAGAAGAAGACAGCGGAGACCGGGGGAGTTGCGCTGGCCGGAACAGGTAATGTATTGCGTCGGTCATTCGAACACCGCTATTGACGCACTCCCAACCCGCCGGTGATCGAGAAAAATCTTCCGCGTGGACAGATCGATAGGAACAATTGATTTTGGACGGAAATCAATCATTCTGTCAGCGTTTGCGCGACAATTTCACAGCAGATTCGATCAGTGATCGAATCTGCTGTATATCGGTGGGAAAATCGTTAGGTGTATGGGCCCTTTTAATGAACACACTGCTTATGATCAAGAGGCAAGATTTTTATCTGCAAAATCCTCATGTAACATAAAAAAGGAACATCAATAATGTTGGTTAATAGGATGCAAAAATACAAACAGAAGTTAGATTTTTTTATTGCACAATGTGTGATTGTTTCAGGTGACATTACTGTTGATCATTGTACAGAAGCAAAGCTGAGCTCTCTGACAAGCATTCTGTTCTGTTTAATAAACATGGGGGAGTGTTAGACAACTAAGTGGATCACTGAAGAGGAGTTCACCGGTAATCATACTAGACTGTCACCTGATACTGTCATGTACAATTGTTTTGCCAAGTAAAATCTAGTGTGTGGACGAAGCTTTAGTCCACTTTCAAGGGCAACGTTATTTACTGCAGATATTTCAGTACACATTACTAAAAGCAGCACAACTGCCTTCCTTTATGCATTTCACCTAATTCACTGGAACAAGGCAGGAAGCTGTCGTATGAGGAGGCGGCACAAGGGCTGTGAGCAGACATTTGGCGTGATAGGTTTCCTGTAAATGTGAACAGTGAACCCTACATGGTCAAAACTCACTCCCTGCATATCGAAATGGGCATGTAAACATGTAGATCTGGAAGTGTGCGCCACACACACCAAACAGTGGACCGTTGCCATGGATGTGAGTAAATGTAATTCGGACAGTCTAGAAAATTATAGCTGGCTAATGAGTGGAGTTATGCTAAAATTGTACCATTTCTCTGACCTTCAGTCCCTGCCACTTTAGAAGGACCCCCAAAAAGGCCGTCTATTGCACTGCCTGAGCTCAGGATTTCTACAGCACTTCTCCCCAAACTCCAAAAATTCAGTCAGAAAAGCTTTTAGCTTATTTCAATGTATAATTAACAAGCACCTTTTAAAATTCTTACGGTAAAAAAGGTCAGTTTTCAGATGATGAAGCAAGAAATAAATGTATTTATGCTGGGAATACACGTTATGTTTTCCGCGTTCGATTCTCTGCGCAATCTATAAATTCCGATATGTCCGATTCTCTACTCTATTCTGTTCCGCTCGATTTCTCATAGAAGTGAATGGAAAAAAAGATAAGAAAAACGAGCAGAAGATTAGATAATCGAGAGGGGAATCGAATGGTTAATAGATCACGCGGAGAATCAAATGCGGAAAACGTAACGTGTATTCCCAGCATTAGGCCCGGCCACTAGAAAATGCTCCCCAACACCAATGCTGGGAACACCACTATAGAGAGAGAGGTGCACAGGACCACTATTAAACACAACTCCAGAGTGCTCAAAACCAAAAAATTCCAGTTCCACGTAGCCAGTTAATGTATAGACAAGAGTGGCTGGGCACATCCGGTAAAAAAGCCTTTATTGTAAATACTTAAAAAGTTAGCATCAGCAGCACAACAATGCCAGGAGAGAGAAGGATAAGCACGCAAGACTGGTCTACAGCTGTTTCGCACTATACAAATTAGTGCTTCCTCAGGACAACAAAGCCCCCAAACATCACCCCTTATATACTGTACCTCTTGAAAACGGCTGCTGAAGAAATGGAGGACGCCCCGTGCAGCGCACCCACGAACTCAACTAAATCACTTCCTGGACGCCAACTGCGTTCCATTCACAGGAAGTCGCGGACCGGAAGTGGTCATCAAACCTCCTTGGGCCAATGAGAAGCGAGCGCCGACGGCGCTCCGCTCACGGATATTAAAGAATCCTATCTTAGGCAAATTCCGCCCCTAGGTCGCCCTGTACTAAGAGTGACACGCCCCTCCCTACTGGTATCACATACAAGGGGCGCAACCTAATACTCAGGAACGCCTCCATGTAACCAGGGAGAGGCGGCGTGCCTAGCAATCACACAGACCAATAGGATGACAGCAATAGCTGTCCACAACTATGAAGCTGGATGACACTGCGTACATTCCACCCCCCAATGAACATAAAGGGCCAGATCACCCACAGGACAGTATATACTGTCCACCAGGGCCGGGGCAAATTACAAAAATACCTGTCCCAGACGTTTGATGCCACTTGCGGGTACTGCTAGCACACGGGCTCCTCCTCTCGACAGACAGCCTGTAGGACGAAGAGGGAAAAGGGGAAAAAAAAGAGGAAAAGGAAGAAGAAGTCAGATATTAAAATCAAAAATTAATACATATGAACAGAGCATTAATAAAATACAAACAGCTACATCACTTACAAAAATACTGCCAGATCGTTTCGTTCATTAAGTCCCATTGGACCTACTGCCTCAAAAAAAGATATCCAAAAACTTTCTCTACGTTGTAATTTTTTAACCCAATCCCCACCCCTTGAATCTCTTTCCACTACTTCCAGCCCAAAAAACCGCAATTGTGAAGAGTCACCTGCATGGACAGTGTTCATATGTTCCATGACCCTAGGACAACCCTTGGCTCGTGGGTTCCCCAGCGATCTACAATGCTCTTGGTATCTATCCTGCATCATGCGTGTAGTCAGTCCTACATAGATATATTGGCAAGAACATGTTAATGCATATATTATTCCTTTAGTCTTGCAGTTCATAAATTGCTTAAATTTAACCTCTCTTCCAAACCTCAAGAAACGTTTTCCAGTAATCAAAAAATTGCAGCATGAACATGAATTGCACCTATAGTTACCCAGAGGTCTGTTACTACTCAACCAATTCTGTGTACTCTGGCTGGTAAACTCACTATGGGATAATTGATCTTTTAAATTAGATACCTTTTTGTAAGAGATGCATGGGGCCTGACATAGGTAACTATAGGTGCAATTCATGTTCATGCTGCAATTTTTTGATTACTGGAAAACGTTTCTTGAGGTTTGGAAGAGAGGTTAAATTTAAGCAATTTATGAACTGCAAGACTAAAGGAATAATATATGCATTAACATGTTCTTGCCAATATATCTATGTAGGACTGACTACACGCATGATGCAGGATAGATACCAAGAGCATTGTAGATCGCTGGGGAACCCACGAGCCAAGGGTTGTCCTAGGGTCATGGAACATATGAACACTGTCCATGCAGGTGACTCTTCACAATTGCGGTTTTTTGGGCTGGAAGTAGTGGAAAGAGATTCAAGGGGTGGGGATTGGGTTAAAAAATTACAACGTAGAGAAAGTTTTTGGATATCTTTTTTTGAGGCAGTAGGTCCAATGGGACTTAATGAACGAAACAATCTGGCAGTATTTTTGTAAGTGATGTAGCTGTTTGTATTTTATTAATGCTCTGTTCATATGTATTAATTTTTGATTTTAATATCTGACTTCTTCTTCCTTTTCCTCTTTTTTTCCCCTTTTCCCTCTTCGTCCTACAGGCTGTCTGTCGAGAGGAGGAGCCCGTGTGCTAGCAGTACCCGCAAGTGGCATCAAACGTCTGGGACAGGTATTTTTGTAATTTGCCCCGGCCCTGGTGGACAGTATATACTGTCCTGTGGGTGATCTGGCCCTTTATGTTCATTGGGGGGTGGAATGTACGCAGTGTCATCCAGCTTCATAGTTGTGGACAGCTATTGCTGTCATCCTATTGGTCTGTGTGGTTGCTAGGCACGCCGCCTCTCCCTGGTTACATGGAGGCGTTCCTGAGTATTAGGTTGCGCCCCTTGTATGTGATACCAGTAGGGAGGGGCGTGTCACTCTTAGTACAGGGCGACCTAGGGGCGGAATTTGCCTAAGATAGGATTCTTTAATATCCGTGAGCGGAGCGCCGTCGGCGCTCGCTTCTCATTGGCCCAAGGAGGTTTGATGACCACTTCCGGTCCGCGACTTCCTGTGAATGGAACGCAGTTGGCGTCCAGGAAGTGATTTAGTTGAGTTCGTGGGTGCGCTGCACGGGGCGTCCTCCATTTCTTCAGCAGCCGTTTTCAAGAGGTACAGTATATAAGGGGTGATGTTTGGGGGCTTTGTTGTCCTGAGGAAGCACTAATTTGTATAGTGCGAAACAGCTGTAGACCAGTCTTGCGTGCTTATCCTTCTCTCTCCTGGCATTGTTGTGCTGCTGATGCTAACTTTTTAAGTATTTACAATAAAGGCTTTTTTACCGGATGTGCCCAGCCACTCTTGTCTATACATTAACAAAATGCTGGGAACACCCGTTACGTTTTCCGCGTTCGATTCTCCGCTCGATTCTCTTACCTTAGTTTTCTTATCTTTTTTCCATTCACTTCTATGAGAAATCGAGCGGAACAGAATCGAGCAGAGAATCGGACATGTCGGAATTTTATCATCGAAGGCATCTATCGGAACTATTCTTTGCAAAAAAGGTAACGTGTATTCCCAGCCTAACAGATGGTGGAGGGACCATAAATTTACTGACAGCTCCACTGTTCCCTACAGCCACTAGGTGGCACTGTGGAGTAGACTTTACGCAGCTGTTCAATTTTCCACAGAGAAGCCTCCTGCTCTCTATCCTAAGGGTGGACCTCAGAGGCTTGAAGGAAATGGAGGCAACCAACTTGTGAATAAAGCAAATCCCAACACTTAATAGCATTTTCCCTAGTGACTGTAGGTGCACATGAAGGGAGAACAGATATTGAGGGGAGAGGGGACTGGAGTAGGGGGAGGGGAATCCTGTATAGCTGCACGACAACTGCAGTTATCTTAAGACTTCTTACAATAGAAATAGTATCATACAGGGGTTCTCAAACTATTTGCCGCGGAAATGCACCTCGAGCACCCCTTGGGGTGCCTCAGCGTTCATGCCCATCCTTTGAAAATTGCCTTCAGGTAATGCAACTGCACTTTGATATACAATGCTGCTGCATTACCCGCCAGTTAACCTTTAGTCCCGGCAGCTGAGGTTGGACATCAGAGGAATCCGGTGGGCCTTGGCTTGCATAGGAAGGGAATACTTATCTAGCTAATGGGGGTCACTCACAATCTGGAGTGGGTGCTGACGAGATTCTGCATAAATAAAGGGGCGGTTCCCAACTGTAGTCCCCATAAGGGGAAATGTCTATGTGCGCTATAAAGGTGGCCACACACGAACACAATGCAATAAAATGATCCAATTTTATGGCAATTCGATAAATATGATTGATCTCCAGAATAAAATCAAAAGCTTTTTTTTTTTTTTTTCATTCAACTGAAAAATCTGATCGGATTTCCATTTTTTTTCGATTTTCATTGATCCGGAATGCTGGACATTCTTAAATTCTTCTGAAGATTGTATGGTGTGTGTTAGATTGCCAATTTATTAATATACACACCCAAGCAATTTTCTTTGAGTTTCCAATCATTTTTATCATAATTGGGGAAAAATTTGAACATGTGTGTGTGGTACATTGGTCATATTTTTGGATGTTAAAATCAGTCAGAAAAATGTATTGCAATTCTTAAATTGAACAGATATTTAAAGAATTGCATGGTATGTGGCCACCTACACGATACAATAAAACGTTCGATTTTCCCGTTTATTCGATCTAAATGATCTAATCGAATGAAAGTTGAAATTTTTTTTACGGTCAAGAAATTCGAACGATTATCCCGTTTTTTTCAAGAAAAATCTGATCGGACATGCTGGAAAAATCTATATATTCGAACTAATGGAATAATCAAACTAAATTATTTAATCGAAAAAAAAAATTAAAAATTGTACCATGTATGGCCACATTTAGACTGACTCTTTATCCTAATGTTTAGGGGGATGTAGCATCACTGACTAACTGGAGTGGGGAATGCTGCCTAATGGATTATTTGGAGGGGGGCGCTGCCTGATAGGGTGTCAGTGACTATTTGGAGGGGTTAATGTTGCCTAATGTGGGGGTCACTATTTGTTCGCTGCACCTGGATGCTGTGTCCACTTCTGCTCCCCAATGTCTGCCAACTGATGTCCTCCGCTACGTCACTGAGGAGTCTTTCATTCTGAGTAGGAGTTCCCCAGTGCCTAGAGGGTCAGGCACAGCAACAGAACACACAGGCGACCTGTAAGGCATTGTGGACTGCGACAGCAGAGGGCGCTGTGGCAGCAAATGGGACCCGAGGGGCACAGACTTCTTTGCTTTAGAAACCTGCGTGCTTCATTGCACCAGAAGCCAACTCCCTGGCTCTGGCCTAACCACCCCCTCCTCACAGAGTCTTAGGGTCGGTCCACACTTGTCCGGTTCCAGATCGGATCCGTATCAAACAAATCCGTTTTTCTAAAAAACAGATCCATTTGCCACGGATCTGATCTGGATGTAGGGCACATTCCGCGTCGTTCGCATCGGTACGTACGCGTCGGCCGCTCACCTGTCTCGCCGCTCGGTCCCTTCCACAGCCTGGAGGGCAGAAGAATCGTGGCTCTCCATAGGCTGCAACAGGCCAATTCTGCCTAGCAACAGGGAGAATTTTCATTGGTTCAACATCAACCAATGAGAATACTCTCCTGTTGCTGAGGATTCCCATTGGTCTACTGCAGGCCAATGGGGAATCCCCATGCTTCTGTCAGCCTCCAAGCTCTTCAGAATGGACTGAGCGGCGGTGATGGGCAGTGTCCATCGTATGACATTGCGATGGCGACGAGATGTGGCCAAAATGGGCAACACAGATGCGCCGACTAGCCTAGTGACAGCGCACAGTGTCTATTCTCATAGGCTTGCATTGGACATGCTTTCCCATCCAGTCCGGGAAAAATTGTCCAATCTGGACTCTCCGTGACGTTTTCTTTCAGTGCAATATGGATCCGTGTGCGATCCGTGTTTCTGCACGAGTGGAAGCGGGTCCTATTTCTAACATAGGATCCGCTTCCTGCGTTTCTGCAGAGCTTGAAAAACGTATCCCACGGATGTTTTTAAAACAAGTGTGAACCGGCCCCTTACCCAGATTTAATCAGCTGGCACAGCAGCCAGGTGCAGTGGACACCCCTCATTCAGCACTGCATAACTCGGGAACACTGCACTGGAATGACTCGGACTCAGGGCAAAGAAAAGCCAAGACCTTCAGCTTTCCAACGAGCAAAGAGAATTTGAACAGGAAGCTGCCAAAGTTTTGGAAAGTACCAAATAGAGAGGGAGGAAACCCCAAATTAAATCCTAAATCCAGATAATAAAGAAAAATATCTTTATATATCCTGAGAGATCCCGAATCCATTCTAACTATTGCTGAGGAAGAATAAGGAAATTTTTCCAGTTCAGTTCTGCACATAGCAGGTGTTAATGACAAGCATGTCTGTTTGCTTATGTGTAAGTATGTAAAAGGTGCTTGCAAAACTGATATTCCACAGGGTTCCTAAGAGTCTGAGCCCCCTGATGCAGTTGTGTCCGCTTTTCAATTACACATTAATGTTACAGATGCTGAAAAGCGGACACAAATGCGTTAGTGGGCTCAGGCTCTTAAGGGCTTGTTTCCACATAGTGCGCTTATGGAAACGCGATTGCAGGGACAGTTGACAGTAGACCCGGGACAAGGCCCTCCAGCACACAAGGCTGAGACACCAAAGTGCGTCCCTCCATCCCTCCCACCCCAGCCGTCACACTGATTGCTATTAGACTAATGAGTTCTGGTTCACCATGAGCTTGCTGGTTAGTCTGTACCTATTAGACTAAGAGGCGCCCCAGAGCCCCCAAACCCCACTAACACCCTAATCTCTAGTTATCTAGCTTGCAGTCACTGCCATGTATCCCCTTTTCTTATTTCTCTCTGCTTCAAACACAATAGGGGAACGATAGCTGAATGAGTTGTGTGCCTCCTCCTACACTGCGCCCTGAGGCTGGAGCCTCTCTCGCCTGTGCCTCGGCCCTGGTTGACAGTGCATAGACTGCACTGTCTGCCATTTCCATGCATGTGCGGCGATTAACCGCTGAGTCGCCACGCATGGTTGCTTGCATTTCGGGGCGCTTCAGCCCCACGATCCCATTCAATATAATGAATGGCCTCACAAGCCCCGCCCCCTGCCGGGAGTGACGTGCAACGCAGATGGAAATGAGTCCTAAGAGATTGTGCCAGCAAGCGAGATGGGAGGTTTCAGAGAGGCCCCTACTCCACAAATCTGATTTCAGGCAGAGCAAAGAGGGATGTTCAGCTTCAGTAAGTTTAGAAATTCACAGCTAGTTGCAAAAATGACCTAGACGGAATTAACAGCACTAAATGACAAAACGCCTCGCGGAGCACCGGCACACGTCCGCAGCAATAGCCAAAGAATGGGAGTGTCACTTGAAGGGGAGGCAGCCAGTAAGCTCTCAGATAGGAAAAAATAATAATGGACTGTATGTGCAATTCTGCATTATTAATTAGGGAAAATGTAGAAGCTGAAATGCATATATTTCTATTGTTAGAATCCTGATTGCTTCTCAATATTTTTCACTTTTGGTGGAAATATCATGGTGTCCATTTAAAATGAAATACGGAGGACATCTGGAGAAGTCCGGAGAGCTTTCCAGAAAGATACAAAAAATATGCAGGGACCCAGCAGTGGTAATATGTGACACCAACTCAAGCAATGGGTATATAGGAGTGGTACTTCCAGAGGAACTGTAACCAAGGATTGACCTTCATCCCAATCAGTAGCTGATACCCCCTTTCCCATGAGAAATGAGAGACTAGCAGCGGCAGAAGGAGAACACAGGAGCATGTCATTGTGCACAGGACATGACTCGGTGTCGTATTAAGCTTTAATAAATGCACCTCGGGTTCTCTTTAACCTCCTGCCGACCGCGTCACGCTGATGGGCGTGGCCGCAGCGGCAGCCCCAGGACCGCCTAACGCAGGTCGGCGTAAAGTCCTGGGGCCAGCTAATGCAGGAGATTGCGCGTAGACTGCGCGCGCATCTCCTGCTTGGGGGGTGGAGCTCCGCCCCACCTTCAGTCTCCGAGCGGGAAATTGCCTCTCGGGAGACTGTTAGACGGCGTGATCGCCGTCTATTTACATGTACAGCGCTGTGATCGGCAGCAGCGCTGTACTGGGGCAGCCGTGCCACACGGCTGTCCCCTTGGGACACTGGAGCGCGATCAGCTGTCATAGGCAGAAGCCTATGACAGCTGATCGTCATGATTGGCCGGCTGTGGGGAGAGAGGGAAAATATTTAAAGAAACGGCATTTTTTATTAAAAAAAACAAAAATATTTGTGTAAACAAAAACAAACATGGGGGAGCGATCAGACCCCACCAACAGAGAGCTCTGTTGCGAAGAAAAGGGGGGTGGGGGGAAGAATCACTAGAGTGCTGTGTTGTGCGGCCCTGTACGCCCCTCTTACCTCTGGTAATGTGGAGATATTGTTATTTTCCAAATTCAGCTCATCCAGCTCGCTGCATTTTGCTAAGGATCGCGGGATTGCCGACAACCGGTTGTAGCGGAGCCCCAAGCGATTCAAGCTGGAGAGATTCCCTGCAAGGAAAAGGAAGAAAAATGACGTATGTGTGAGAACAGTGCTGAGCCAAATAAGATGATGTTAGCAGGGCATGCTTGGACTTTTGGTTTAACAGCAATTCTCTCTCATTTGTCTTTTTACACGACTCTACCTTACAGCAGACATGAACTAAATTAAATGCTAGTGATTGCGCAAGTCCCTAATTTTTTTTTTCCACAATTGCAATTTTGCTATGCAATGCATTTTAGTAAAAGGGCTTTTTGGTTCTTTGTAACCCCTTACAAACTCATGAGCTTGCTGGGTAATCTGTAACTATGGGTGCTTTAGGTCCTACCCCATAGAGCCACATTAATCCATGCCATGCACTTATGCGGTTCAACCAATCCGAAACAGTCTGTATGCATGTTGGGTTATTGTGGATCTGTAGAAGCTGACACATTATTGCATTCCAGCAGTTCTGGAGGTGTGTTTAGCTTAGGCCCGGTTCACATTAGCGGTGGCCGTCCGGAATCGCCGTGCCGGAGCCGCACCGCTTGCAGAGCGGACGGAACGGACGCACGGCATAGCAATGAAAGCCTATGCGTCCGTTCACATGCGTCCGTTCTGCCGGACCGGAGCCGGACCGGATCCGGACTCCGGCCTCCGTTCCAACATGCGCTATTTTTTGATCCGGCTCCTCCGGCAGCCGTATCCGGGGCGGAGCCGGACTGCACCATCCGGCCAATACAAACCAATGGTAACCGGAGAGCGCACAACACACTGGCTGAGAAATCCGGATGTTCTACCCCACTTCCTATGCGGATTGTTGCGGCGATATTGGATGGGGACACATGGGCAAGCATTTTGGAGTGGAGCAACACAGCTGGATCCGGATCCGGAGATGTTGGCAGCATGTCGCAGGTGGAGGTGAGTGCTAAACAGCAGAGGGCCTGATTCCACAGGTCCCCCTTCTGCTGACCTCCCAGACCCCAACATTTTTTTTGTTTTTTACGTTACTTTTGCCAAACGGATCCGGATCGCATCCTGATGAACACCTGATGCAACCTGACCGGATCCGGATCGGATCCGGATCAGAACCGTACGGTTCCGATCCGGATCCGGTCAGGTCATCCGGTCCGTTTGGCAAACAACCGCAAGTGTGAACGGGGCCTTACAGAGACAACAACGCATGCAGTGTTCTCCCCAGAATTTTTTTTCCAGCCGGGTGGCATGACAAAAGTAGCCAGGTGGGGCACAACGGGCAAGCGCAGTTCTGCTTACAGCATAGGAGGAGGAGACAAGCCGATGTCAGTAGGGTGCTTACCAAATCCAGCAGAGAGGAAAACCCGGCTAAAAGAGCCTGGGGAGAATGCTGGCATGATTTGCATATTTAGCAGTGATGCATCGTGGGAGTCATATGCTCACTCCAATCTGAATAATCGCAAACACCTGTTTTAAGGCAGCAAACTTTTGTTTTGTACTTTTGTATGAGGCTTTACAAAAAAAGTTAAAGAGAAACTCCGACCAAGAATTGAACTTTATACCAATCAGTAGCTGATACCCCCTTTTACATGAGAAATCTATTCATTTTCACAAACAGACCATCAGGGGGGCTGCTGTATGACTGATATTGTGGTGAAACCCCTCCCACAAGAAGCTCTGAGTACCGAGGTACTTCTGGCAGTTTCCGGTCTGTGAACCTTGTCGTCTTGTGGGAAATCGCTGTTTACAGCTGTTTCCAACTGCAAAAAAAACATGCAGCAGCTACATCACCTGCCAACAGTAAAAATGTCACCATGTGATAAATGTCAGAATATAAATCAGGGATTTAAAACATTTTACAATGGACAAACACTGACTTAATCATTTATACATAATCATTGTAAAAATGAAGCACTTTTTTTATTACATTATTTTCACTGGAGTTCCTCATCTGCTGAAAATAAGTAAAAATTGCCGCCGCTCCATGCAGCTAGATGAAATTGTTTCAGCCACGTGGACTGCAGGCTTCCAAAGAAGCTCAATTTATGCTTGCAGTCAGTTTGGGAAATTTATAGCCAGCTGCAAATTGAATTGGACTGGTACGTTTTAGTAGCTTTAAATTACCGAAAATCTTTTGTAGCCCTGATATATGCTTATAGAACTTTTTCTTTGGTGAGAGATACTTTTACAAATACGGTTTACAATGCATGTCTAGAAATGACAACAAACCAAGCTTTATTAGCTAGTACAATGCTACAGACATTCTCTCTCTCTAGAAAGGATTCATTCACAACAAAAGCAGTCAGTCTATACTTAACCTCCCTGGCGGTAAGCCCATGCTGAGCACGGGCTATGCCGGCGGAAGGCACCGCTCAGGCCCCGCTGGGCCGATTTGCATAATTTTTTTTTGCTACACGCACGTGTGCAATCCGATCGCCGCCGATCCGCCGCAGCCCCCCCCCCCCCCCAGACCCCGTGCGCCGCCTGGCCAATCAGTGCCAGGCAGCGCTGTGGGGTAGATCGGAGTCCCCTTTGACGTCACGGCGTTGATGACGTCATCCGGCCCGTCACCATGGCGACGGGGGAAGCCCTCCAGGAGATCCCGTTCTTTGAATCTCCTGATCTCTAATCGCCGGAGGCGATCGGAGGGGCTGGGGGGATGACGCTGAGCAGCGGCTATCATGTAGCGAGACCTTATCTCGCTGCATGAAAAAAAAAAAAACTGCTTTGCTGCCCCCTGGCGGATTTTAGTAAACCGCCAGGAGGGTTAAAGGGATACTGTAGGGAGGTCGGGGGAAAATGAGTTGAACTTACCCGGGGCCTCTAACAGTCCCCGCAGATATCCTGTGCCCACGCAGCCAGTCACCG
Organism: Hyperolius riggenbachi; assembly: GCF_040937935.1. NCBI lineage: Eukaryota > Metazoa > Chordata > Amphibia > Anura > Hyperoliidae > Hyperolius > Hyperolius riggenbachi. The sequence continues at coordinate 60,006,696 of NC_090655.1, forward strand.
ATGCTCCGGCCCCGCCTCTGGTTCACTTCTGGAATTTCAGACTTTAAAGTCTGAAAACCACAGCGCCTGCGTTGCCATGTCCAAAATCCCGCTGATGTCACCAGGAGCGTACTGCGCAGACACAGCCTATACTGGGCCTGCGCAGTATGCTCCTGGTGACATCAGCAGGATCGAGGACACGGCAACGCAGGCGCAGTGGTTTTCAGACTTTAAAGCCTGAATTTCCAGAAGTGAACCGGAGGCGGGGCCGGAGCATCGGTGAGTGTCTGCGGGGGACTATTAGAAGCCCCGGGTAAGTTCAACTCATTTTCCCCCGACCCCCCTACAGTGTCCCTTTAATTCATGTCACATTTCAAACAGAGCACCATTAAACCTTTAAGATTTGATTGGAAGTACATCTGCGCCCAGATTTTTCTAGCTTCATATTGGCTTTCACTGATTCTGCCCATAAATTACTTGTTCTGCACCCATTTCTAGGCTAAGAAGCTATACATGGCAATTGTGTAATTGCTTTCTGACAATATGGTGTCACTTAATTTGTCAAGCCACCCAGGAATACAAACCAGTGGTTTATAAGGTGTAAATATATTAAACAAAGTTTTCTTATACGTTATCAAACTGTGATAAAAAAACAAAAACAAAACTTTATTGCGTATTTATATAGCGCTGACATAAATTAGTCATGCCATAAAGGCCTCTCAGGGGAGCGCACAATCTATTCTCTACCATAGTCATAGTTCAATGTTACTCTTCTATGGCAAATTTTGGGCAAAGCCAATTAACTTATTTGCATGTTTTAGGGATCTGGGAGGAAAACTGGGTGCCCTACAGAAACATGCAGGTAGTATCCTGGACCATATTTGAACAAAACAATTATATCAGTGTATGGGAACGGGTAAAGCTTCGCATAAGAAATTTAGATTTCCCTGCAAGAAGGGTAAACAGAAATGTGCACAGATCACATTGCCTGTCTTTCAGTACCACATAAGTGGCCAAACCTGGAGAGTCATGTAGCCACCTGCCACTTTCTTCTCACCCCCTCCCTTGTGCCGTCTCTCTACACTTTTTGAAATGGCATGGAGAGCCTAACTGTTCCATCTGCCACATGCAAAGGCTCCACTGTGTTCATGGGGAATGAAAGGGGGGGTGGGGGGAGGTCGGGTTGCAGGACCACAAAAGACTGCCAGTCGACACGCTAATCGGCCGGATGGTTAAACGATGGCATATCTAGGCGAGGACGACACATTGTTTAATAATTCATAGCTCTGTACCCACTGCTGACTGTGAACTAATATCTGCCGAAATTACGGTTGACTGTAATGCACAAGAATCATACTGGATTTTTCGTTTAATCACCCGTTTGAGTGTTTATTTACTGCAGGATATCTAAAGTAGGAGTGTATTTCAGACGATTTTTGCCCCCCAAATGTACCGTGTACGTATGCAACTTAAAGGGAACCTGAAATGAGAGGGATGTGGGGCCTGCCATATTTATTTCCTTTTAAACAATACACATCGCCTGGCTGTCCTGCTGAACCTCTGCCTCTAAAACTTTTAGCCATAGACCCTGAACAAACATGCAAATCACATATTTTGACTTAATCTAGTCGCGCTTCAGTTGCAATCTGCATGCTTGTTTCAGGTGCGCGATTCATATATTATTACAACTCAAGAAATCAACAGGACTGCCAGGAAACGGTTATGGTTAAATAGAAATGAATATGGCAAGCACCGTACCCCTCTCACTTTGTGTCCAGAGATGAACGCTTCGGCACAAAATAAACCTATCCCCCTATAGATTTTACAAAATAAATACTATACCTGGTATTTTCGCTGTTCTGGTGTGTAGGTTTTTGTGGTTTTTTTTTTGTTTTTTTTTACACTAAAACTTCATGCAAAAAAACAGTTCATCAGAAAAGCATATTATTTAGTGGGCTGTGTGCAAAATGAAATCATTTCTAAAAACCTCTTATGACTAACAAATATAGATAAAAAGTATTTCAATATACCCTTACATTAGCAGCTCCTCCCATCTCATTACTGCACTTTGTGGTGCTGTAAGTATACAGAGAAAGAAAAGCCAGAAAGGGGCAGGCTTGGGCTTGAAAAGACATCAGAGAAGACAGACTCCGCTATGATGATTCCTGAGCAAAGCCAGACTGAATGCTCAGTCGGGGATTTTATCAGGGCTGATTAGAAGCAATCTGAGCAGTGAAGGATGAAAGAGAGCAGGGTATATATGGTGAAATACATGAGGGTGCTTCATCTCTGGTTCACTTTAAAGGGACTAGAAGTGGCACACAGTACGATGAAATAGCGGTGACAACATTTTGTTCTACTGTCAGATATCTGATGAAATTAAATAAGAATGGATTAAGTATAATTTAGAAACAGCAATCAGCTCTGACTGATCAGTTTCAGATCAAAACGTGATTTATTGCCAGATTTGGCCGCTGTCCCAACATGTATGGCCTCCTTAGGACTCTGGTAATAGGAGTTATGCTGGGAGCTCCTTTGTGACACGGTAACATGAATTGCACAACATACTCTGCAAACTGCTGTGGAAATTACCTCAGCCCTATATAAAGTCATAATAATAATTAGGTGTATTAAGACAGTAATCCACATTCCATATACAGCGTATAATGTTGGAGCTCCATACATAAAGGTGGGAGGTGAAGGGGGTGCCAGGGACCTGAAAAAACAGACATGAGCCTTGTGTGACTGACACAACCGCTCCTGTGACAGTCATATACACAAGGCCGGTCTAATATACAGAGGTAAGAGGAGTGCCAGGGACCTGGAAACCAGACATGAGCCGTGTGTGACTGACACCATCTCTCCAGTGACAGTCATACACAGGGCCGGTCCAATTTACAGAGGTGAGGGGAGTGCCAGGGACCTGGAAAACAAAAATGAGCTTTGTGTGACACCATCTCTCCAGTGACAGTCAGGAAAAAAAATTAATTTGATGTATGGGCAGATCGATCATGAAACCGATCTCTCTGAACGAATCTGATTGGGATCTGTTGCCTGTCCACGCACTGCAGACCAATGTCCAATAGATTTCAGCACTTTTACACTTGGGGGAATACCAGCTGGAGAGGTCCACTGTGTACGTCAGTTGCCGCGATATCAAATGTTAGAGCCATGCACCCATCCGAGCCACTTGCCACTGAGATTCTCCAGCAGTCTATGTTGCAGTAGCGATTACCTTCAGACCCAATAAAATTATCCAATCAGAAGATCAATAAGGCCACAACATTGAGTGGTGTATGGGCACTTTTACAGGACCAGAAAACCAGGGGGCCTGAACAAACTGACTGCCAACCAGCACAGATAAGCATGTCATCTATTTAAAGAGGAACTGTAGTGAAAAGAACATAATTAACAATATTGCTTATTTTTTACAATGTTCATTTAGGCCTTTTGTGATGGATTTTTCTAGCGCCTCCTGGCGCTTACCTGTACGTTAGTTTTTTTTTTTCAGCACTTTTCTAAGCGCATTAGCAGAGCAATTTGTTTTTTTCATTTCCTGACGCAAGTCAGGAAGTGAACTCTTTGACCCGGAAAATAAACACTATATACACAGGTCCTCCTCAAAAAATTAGCATATTGCGATGAAGTTCATTATTTTCTGTAATGCACTGATAAACTTTAGACTTTCATATATTTTAGATTCATTACACACAACTAAAGTAGTTCAAAGCCTTTTATTGTTTTAAAATTGATGATTTTGGCATACAGCTCATGAAAACCCAAAATTATTATCTCAAAAAATTAGCATATCATGAAAAGGTTCTCTAAACGAGGTATTAATCTAATCATCTGAATCAACTAATTAACTCTAAACATCTGCAAAAGATTCCTGAGGCTTTTAAAAACTCCCAGCCTGGTTCATTACTCAAAACCGCAATCATGGGTAAGACTGCCGACCTGACTGCTGTCCAGAAGGCCATCATTGACACCCTCAAGCAAGAGGGTAAGACACAAAGAAATTTCTGAACGAATAGGCTGTTCCCAGAGTGCTGTATCAAGGCACCTCAGTGGGAAGTCTGTGGGAAGGAAAAAGCGTGGCAGAAAACGCTGCACAACGAGAAGAGGTGACCGGACCCTGAGGAAGATTGTAGAGATGGACAGATTCCAGACCTTGGGGGACCTGTGGAAGCAGTGGACTGAGTCTGGAGTAGAAACATTCAGAGCCACCGTGTACAGGCGTATACAGGAAATGGGCTACAGGTGCCGCATTCCCCAGGTCAAGCCACTTTTGAACCAGAAACAGCGGCAGAAGCGCCTGACCTGTACTTGACACTGGAGTTTTCCTCCAGACTCTGGCACCTTGACTTCCGAATGACATGCAAATGTTGCTTTCATCCGAAAAAAGTACTTTGGACCACTGAGCAACAGTCCACTGCTTCTCTGTAGCCCAGGTCAGGCGCTTCTGCTGCTTTTTCTGGTTCAAAAGTGGCTTGACCTGGGGAATGTGGCACCTGTAGCCCATTTCCTGCACAAGCCTGTACACGGTGGCTCAGGATGTTTCTACTCCAGACTCAGTCCACTGCTTCCGCAGGTCCACCAAGGTCTGGAATCGGTCCTTCTCCACAATCTTCTTCAGGGTCCGGTCATCTCTTCTCATTGTGCAGCGTTTTCTGCCACACTTTTTCCTTCCCACAGACTTCCCACTGAGGTGCCTTGATACAGCACTCTGGGAACAGGCTATTCATTCAGAAATGTCTTTCTGTGTCTTACCCCTCTTGCTTGAAGATGTCAATGATGGCCTTCTGGACAGCAGTTAGGTCGGCAGTCTTACCCATGATTGCGGTTTTGAGTAATGATCCAGGCTGGGAGTTTTTAAAAGCCTCAGGAATCTTTTTCAGGTGTTTAGAGTTAATTAGTTGATTCAGATGATTAGGTTACTAGCTCGTTTAGAGAACCTTTTCATGATATGCTAATTTTTTGAGATAGGAATTTGGGGTTTTCATGAGCTGTATGCCAAAATCTACAATATTAAAACAATAAAAGGCTTGAACTACTTCAGTTGTGTGTAATGAATCTAAAATATATGAAAGTCTACTGTTTATCAGTACATTACAGAAAATAATGAACTTTATCACAATATGCTAATTTTTTGAGAAGAACCTGTATTTATTCTTAAAAGCACTGGTGAAATTGCTATACAAAGTGATTTTTCAAGCATTTTGCGATTTCCCTATACCTTCCATTATAGGCAAATCGCCCCAAAAATGGTACAGGCAGCGCTTTTGTTAGCGGATTGGAATCCAACCTCTCAGATGTGAACTCTCTCATAGGGAATCATTGCACAAGGGCTTTTGGGGCAATTTTGAAAATCGCCGGTGCTTCAAAAAAAACAAAAGCGCCCTTAGTGTGAATAAGCCCTTATATATTATTTAGTCAGTGTTTGCCCATTGTAAAATCTTTCCTCTGCCTGATTTACATTCTGAAATGTATTACTGGTGCCGACCATCGTTCGTTTTGCCAGGTGATCTGCACGGAATGTTTGTTACTTAGAGTTCTATGCGCAGAGGGAGATATAGCTTACTTGGCAGATGTAAAAAGCCGTTATATCCCACAATGCAACAAGGTTCACAGACAGCAAACTGTCAGGGCCATGGTCAAGACATCACACTGTGGGAAGGGTTTCACCACAATTTCAGCCACACAGACCCCCATGATGATCTATTTCAGAAAAGGTAAAGATTTATCATGGGAAAAGGGGCATCAGCAACTGATTGGGATGAAGTTCAATCCTGGGTTCAAGTTCCTCTTTATAATGTGTCCGTAGGGGGAGGTTATAGTAAAGGAGGCGCAATCCCGTAAGAAGCACTTCTCTGCTGTGGGTTCTAAACATGGCAGTAAACAGTCGCTGCAGGTGGTGGAAGAGCGCACTTAGAACACTGCGTTCGTACAAGACGATTGCTCCACTCAACACTCATTAAATATGAAACAGGCAAGTAGAAAGATTAATGGTGTGAAGGGCTCATTAAGCCATCTGCCTGCCTGAGATATAAAGGATGGACTTCAATGACGGGACAAGACTTTACAGGACGACTTCAAAACAGGAGGATTTGGGAAAATCTGAGTAATGAAGTGTCAACAAACTCATCTCCCTTCTGCCAGGCTTATCCCATGAAAAGGAAAGAGGGGGACGTCTGACAGATAGACCCTGCAATTATGCACGTAGCACTCCCCCCTTCCCTGTCAGCCAGCAATTATCCCCCTAACAAAGATACTCCACCCAAACTACTGAAGCAGGACAAGCCCTTGGAGCCTTAGCCATATTCTTACTATTGTTTAACTTGTGTAGCATTTGGTGAGACTGGGTCTCACTTCCTGCTGCAATGACAGGAGTCATCAGAACAGGAAGTGGGCAGAAATGGGACGCCTGCTTCACAGATGGTAAATGAAAGCGTGCAGTGTGGCAGGGGAAGACTTTCTGGGAGGCTTTTACTGCTGACACCTACCGTATATTGGAGAGACACTCACACTACCTGAGTGAACTCCTGGCATTAGCTATCTAATGGGTCAATTTATTCCCCCCAAACCAGCTCAGATACCCACTACAAAACTGATAGCTTTTGAACATGGCCATCTCCAACTGTTACCAATGCTTTTCTCACCAGTGACAAGAGAAGTCATGGAACTCGCACAAAGAGTTTTGTGACTTTTTCATTCACAGTTAAGTTGTCTGTGCATGTCATTAAAGCCATCCCCCCCACTAGATAAACCCTAATTAGTACCTAGTCAAATTCTGTATTTTGAAATAAAAGCCTTAAATCTGACGATTTTTTTTCTTTACCTTCAATTACAGGTGAAACAAAAAAATTAGAATATCTTGTAAAACTTCATTTAGGTCAGTAAGGCCTGGAACCCAATAGAAAGTGCACAGCGCTATCGCAATCGCTAGCGATTTGTGACAGCATTTGGCAATCAATTTTGGGAGCGATTTCCCTGCTACTATACAATTCATTGGAATGGAATAACTCCCAAAATGATGCTGCATGTCCTGCGATTGTGATTTGCTTAATCGCAATCGCTATAGTGGAATCTGTCCCATCCATTTACATTGGCGGAGCATTTAGGGAAATCGCTTGCGATTGAAGACGCAAAAAAAAAAACAAAAAAAAACACCCTATTGGGTTCCAGGCCCAATTCTGAACCAGCCTGAGAGACCATTTAACCTCCCTGGCGGTAAGCCCGAACTGAGTTCGGGCTATGCCGCCGGGAGGCACCGCTCAGGCCCTGCTGGGCCGATTTGCATAATTTTTTTTTTGTTACACGCAGCTAGCACTTTGCTAGCTGCGTGTAACCTCCGATCGCCGCCGCTACCCGCCGATCCGCTGCTATACGCGTCGCCGCAGCCGCCCCCCCCGCAGACCCCGTGCGCTGCCTGGCCAATCAGTGCCAGGCAGCGCCGTGGGGTGGATCGGATTCCCCTTTGACGTCACGACGTCGATGACGTCGGTGACGTCATCCCGCCCCGTCGCCATGGCGACGGGGGAAGCCCTCCAAGAGATCCCGTTCTTTGAACGGGATCTCTTGATCTCCGATCGCCGAAGGCGATCGGAGGGGCTGGGGGGATGCCGCTCGGCAGCGGCTATCATGTAGCGAGACATTGTCTCGCTACATGAAAAAGAAAAAAAAAAAAAGAAAAAAAACGTATCTGCTGCCCCCTGGCGGATTTTAATAAACCGCCAGGGAGGTTAAAGGCTCAGGAACCCTTTGCTGGTGATTTGGATTGAAGCTAATTAAACTTTGAGCCTAGAATATTGAACCTTTTCACAATAAAGTAAAACCTTGGATTGAGAGTAACTTTTTTGTGAAAGTTTGACTTGACTTACAAGCAACGTCTGTAGTCTAATCTTTTGATTTGGGGGTTCTCATAATTTTTATGATCGTGGCTTACAGTGTATAACACACAAAGGTTTGAATCATCTCCCGTTGCATGTAGGGTTGCCGCGATATACCGGTATTACGGTATATCACGGTTTCAATGTGCATGGTAATCATACCATGCACATTTGCAAAATACCGTTTTTTCCCGCTGCCTTTCGCCTCTTCCGCATCGCCGCCACTTCCGCATCGCCGCCACTGCCGCTGTTCACATTTCCCTGTCTACCTCCATGAAAAGCAAGCTCCCGAAGCTATTTCCTGGTTGCGGGAGGCTTGCTGATGCACTGCGCAGGTGCCGGATGGGATGCGCGTCCTATGATGACGCACCTGGAACGCAGAGACTGCTTCCCCATCGGCTGGAGCGCACACGCAGCAGAAGAGCGAGAGCAGTGATTGGCTCAGTAACGGGGCTCCTGTCCAGCCCATCACGGCCAATCAAGAGACAGCCTTTGAATTAAAATCTGCCTCTTCAGTATTGCGCGCTGAAGCGCTGAATGTTCTCTGATATCCCTATGCCATTCTTCATTATCCTGCTGCCACTCAATGCCCGGTCCAAGCTCTACAAACAGGACTGGTAAGCTGGGCAAATTTTAGGCAGTATTACATCGCCGGCACTCTTTCTTTCCACTTGTGCCACCTATGACTGCCTACACCTATCCCTGGCTACCTATGCTACGGCCACCTATGACTGCCTACACCTATCCCTGGCTACCTATGCTACGGCCACCTATGACTGCCTACACCTATCCCTGGCTACCTATGCTACGGCCACCTATGACTGCCTACACCTATCCCTGGCTACCTATGCTACGGCCACCTACTACTGCCTGCACCCTATCTCTGGCTACCTATGCTGCGGCCACCTACTACCAGCTACACATATTCCTGGCTACCTATGCTACGGCCTCCTACTACTGCCTACACACTATCCCTGGCTACCTATGCTACAGCCACCTACTACTGCCTACACCCTATTCCTGGCTACCTATGCTACGGCCACCTACTACTGCCTGCACCCTATCCTTGGCTACCTATGCTGCGGCCACCTACTACTAGCTACATGTATTCCTGGCTACCTATGCTGCGGCCTCGAGTCCTACTACTGCCTACACCCTATCCCTGGCTACCTATGCTTGGGCCACCTACTACTGGCTACACCTATCCCTGGCTATCTATGCTACCGCCACCTATCCTGCCTACACCTATGCCTGGCTACCTATGCTACGGCCACCTACTACTGCCTACACCCTATCCCTGGCTACCTATGCTGCCAGCACCTACTACCAGCTACACTTTTTCCTGGCTACCTATGCTACGGCCACCTACTACTGGCTACACCCTATCCCTGGCTACCTATGCTACGGCCACCTACTACTGGCTACACCCTATCCCTGGCTACCTATGCTACGGCCACCTACTACTGGCTACACCCTATCCCTGGCTACCTATGCTACGGCCACCTACTACTGGCTACACTTATTCCTGGCTACCTATGCTACGGCCACCTACTACTGGCTACACCCTATCTCTGGCTACCTATGCTACGGCCACCTACTACTGGCTACACCCTATCCCTGGCTACCTATGCTATGGCCACCTACTACTGGCTACACTTATTCCTGGCTACCTATGCTACGGCCACCTACTACTGGCTACACCTATGTCTTACGCCACCAGGACTTTTGCAGGAGCAGGGTGAGCCATTTTACAGTTCCAGAGGGAGTGGGGAACTGGGGTGGACCGGCACATTATTTAATGTAAGGGGGGGGGGGGGGGTCCCGGGTCCAAATAATTGTATAATACCGTATACCGTAATACCGTGGTATTTTTTTTTACGGTTATCATACCGTGGAATTTCATACCGTTGCAACCCTAGTTGCATGTAATGTTAGGTATAAAAACACACACACTACATACATTTATATATTTTGGGGGCAGCGGCCGGGTGGGCTCAGCCGATTCCCTGATTTCATGCTGAAATCGGACGGGAATCGTCCTTTAGTGTATGGGCAGATTCGACAAGAGACAAATGTATCTCTAATCAGATTCGATTAAAGATAAAATTTGTCTCTTGGTCGAATCTGCCCATAATTTTCTAATGTATGGCCACCTTTAGATTTACCTGCTAGATAGATTTTTTTTCCAACATGTTGGAAAAAAAAAATCTACCTGGCAGGTAAATCTAACAGAAAATCTAACAGAACATTGTATGGTGTGTACCTAGCATAATGAGTCTATTTCATATATTAGTTTCACCTTTTAAGTTGAATTACTTGACATAAATGGACTTTTGCATGATATTCTAATTTTTCATATTTCACCTTTAACCTCCTTGCCGGTTATCCCGAGCTCAGCTCGGGGTAACCCGCGTAGGAGGATTTCTCAGGCTCCGCTGGGCCGATTTTCAAAAAAATGTTTTACTGCACGCAGCTAGCACTTTGCTAGCTGCGTGCAGTTTCCGATTGCCGCCGATTAGGGATTCGATTCAATTCGATTTGCCATTTCAAAACACTGGCAAATCGAATTGAATCGAATTCCCGATCGGACATGTTGGATTTAATCAGATGGTAAATAGAATCGTAATCGAATCGTACAAAGAATCGTATCGTGTAGATGGGGCTTAAAGGTGGCCATACACTGGTCGATGTGCCATTAGATCGACCAGCTGACAGATCCCTATCTGATCGAATCTGATCAGATAGGGATCGTATGGCTGCCTTTACTGCAAACAGATTGTGAATCGATTTCAGCCTGAAACCGATCACAATCTGTTCAGCTGCTCCTGCCGCCTGTCCCCCCCCCCCCCCCCCTATACATTACCTGAGGCTGGCTCCCGGGCGTCTTCTCCGCACTGCACCGCACCGCTGTTCTTGCTCCATCCCGGCGCTTCCTGTGTTACTCCGTGACCAGGAAGTTCAAATAGAGCGCCCTCTATTTCAACTTCCTGGTCACCGGAGTGACACAGGAAGTATAAGCGTACACTGGGACATGCGGAAATGCGGTGCAGCGAGGAGAAGAGGACCCCGGAGCCAGCTTCAGGTAATGTATACATGCTCGGATCGGGCCCGAATCGTACGCCGCAAGCGACGCGCTCCTACCGCCGGGCGATCGAGGGTAATTTCCAGCACGGCGCGATCGACGGTCCGATCCGATTTCGGGAGGGAATCGGATCGGTGGGTGCGTTTAGCGCAAGCGATTGGCAGCAGATCCGATCCCAGGATCGGATCTGCTGTCGAAACGGCCGTGAATCGAGCCAGTGTATGGCCTGCTTTAGACTTAATGGCTGCACAAGATGTTAGCTAGCACTAGGCTATCTAGTACAGGTGCCCACCATCCCCCGATCCCGCCACTATACACATACCAAGCCTCTATCCAGCAATCTTTTGCAACCTCCTTGCACAACTCCGGTCTTCTCTATGGGGAGGATCATCACTGCGCATGACGTCATGTACGATCCACCCTGCAAATGATGTGCTCCAGACTAGGCCTGAACGATTTTAGGAAAAAAATTGAATTGAGCGAATTCTGTCCAAAATTACGATTTCGATTCGATTCACGATTTCCTTCAAATCAAGCTTTGTCCCCCCCCCCCCCCCCCTTTGTGCCTCTCTGTTCCCCGTCTGTCCCCGTCTCTCATTGTGCCCCCTTTGCCTCTTCATGCCTCCTCTGGGTCTCTTTCTTGCCTCCTTTGTGTTTCTGTGCCCACGCTGTCTCTCTCTGTGCCTCCTCTGTCCCCCAAGTTGCATCAGTTCTGGACATAGCTTCAAGCACTAGTCCAGCGATGCCCGTCTATCCACTTTGCCTCCTGCAGGCTCTAATGCACGGCATACTTCCTGTATATCATGTGACATACAGGAACCCAAAGTTTTGCCAAGCACAAGAGGAGGCAGAGGGCGATAGAAGATGGAAGGTATGTCCAACGCTGCGGGCACTGGGACTTTGGGAAAGTTTGAAGGCGCTTCTTCAAACTTCCTCATGTGGAAATGGCATGATCGCGATATTCGCCGCTTTGACGATTCTGAAATTGTGATCCTGGTGATCGCGATTTCGATTTAAATTCGATTTATCTTTCAGGCCTACTCCAGACCACCTGAAACTTTCCATCCTGCGTGATCGACTAGTTTCGACTGGAAATTGGTCCATCAGGAATAGTTTGTGGCTTCGATTTCCAGCAGATTTGATCAAATGGTCGAAACGGCTGGATATCAATGAAGAAATTCACTAAGTGTATGGCCTCCTTAAAATTTGTACCTTGAAAGAGAACCTGAGGTGGTTTTTGGGGGGAGCAGATGGGACACAGAGACAGGTTCTCTCACAAAAGTGAAAGTGGGCCATTGCGGCCCACAGGAGCAGCGTTTTTTTCGGCTACCTGATCTGCTCAGGCCCCCACCCTGGAACAAGTAGCCTACTTAACATTTTATGAGCCCACCTCGAGTTCTCTATAATTGACACTTTTTGTGGTAAAAGAGCCTTGAGGTCCAGAGCAGTGGTCTAGAACCTCATATTCCCTACTAAATGTATCGGGGAACACTCAGCGATGCACCCCCATAAACGAGCAATACCCGATCCATATCCCTACCTGAGGAAACACGACATCGTACGACAGGCGCGAATGCGAATGATAGCTCAAATGATTGCAGCACTTTATGCGGGAGTCGTCAGGGATCTTAAAGAACCGATTTGCAGCAACGGTTTTTATTGCAGTGCATTGCAAATCTTTGTTCGCCTAATTACGTACACGTACCCACATTGCAAGATCATGGAAATGTTCAAAAAAATTGGTCATGGAAAAATAGTTTGCAAAAATCACGCCGTGGATTCATGGCTTAAAGGACCGCTTAAGCCTGAAAAAAAAAATCTGTTTTACTCACGGCTTCTAGGGCTCAGGGCACTACTGTGGACAGGAACGCATAGAAGTAGACGCGTTGCCAGGCCTGTCGCCGAAAACGGAAGTAGCTGGCGGCGGGGAACAGGAGGATCCGAGGGTGACTGCGAGGGCACAGGACAGCTGCAGGGGGCTGCTGGAAGCCCCAGGTGAGTAAGACTGGTATTTTTTTTTCAGGCTTAAGTGTCACTTTAAGTATCAGAGAAGAGGATGGGGCAGTGGAGAGCCCCTGGTGCGATCAGGCCACCCACTTTCGGCCAGGCTGCTCCCAAAAACCACTAGAAACAATGGAGAGAAAAGGAGAGGGGCGCACTAAGCCTTCAGATCACAACAAGTTAATCCGCCAATAGGCTCTCACCTATTTCACGTTTGGCCAGCACAGCGTACTAGGCCACGGTCAGCATGAGTCCCTCTTTGCCGAGCCGGGGACCAAGCTCTCCAAGACGGAGAGGGCGGACATGACGTCACTCTCCCGCGCGCTTCCTGGAAGGTAACTATGGGAACAAAGACGCACATCCACCCAGCAGAATCACTGCGGGCGGCGTCTGCGTATAGAGGAGGTGAAAGTGGTCTAATGTAATAGAACCACCATAAGGCCAATAGGGATAGAAATATTTATTAAAAACTTTAAGTATCAGATTAATCACAGGTGTCTCAGAGTAACGCCGATTTCTTCAGATGCATAAAATATAGGAAAAGTAGAGACACTGTTATAGCTTCCTCTTTATGCTTTTACAGGGGTGCCTGACAAATAACCACAGGCTGCAGCACAGTTATAACCAGGGCTGTGGAGTCGGAGTCGGAGTCGTGGAGTCGGAGTCGTGGAGTCGGGCAATTTTGGGTGCCTGGAGTCGGAGTCGGGAAAAAATGCACCGACTCCGACTCCTAATGAATTTGTAACTGTAATTAAAATAGAAAATATGATAAAATGTTCTATTTCTCAGATAATAGTCATTAAAAATAATGTATTTATACAGTATATATACAGTAATAGCTATGCTTAGTCCACAAAAATGAAATAAACCAATCAAAATTAGTTACTTGTGCTGCTTCAATAAAGCAGTCCCCGTATTTTTAAGGTCAGATATACATATCTGATTGTGACTGTATATATGATGTGCACACAGGAATCTCTTATATATACTAAATAACATCTATGCTGTAAGAATAAAGCCTGATGTGTAGCTGTGTCACTAATAGAGATGGTCAATGAGATGGAAATAATTCTGCATTGATGCTGATTTATGCAAATGTATGCACTCCCTTTGCCGATGAAATCAAATAATTTGATATGTTATTAAAATTTGGTTTGGTGACTACAAATTAAAAGGTTACTGAGACGGATGAAAAGTAAAGTTTTATACATACCTGGGGCTTCCTCCAGCCCCCTTCAGGCTAATCAGTGCCTCGCTGTCCTCCACTACCCGGATCTTCTGCTGTGAGTCCTGGTAATTCAGCCAGTCAGCGCTGTCCGGCCGCATGCCGCTCCCACAGCCAGGAACATTCTGCACCTGCGCAATAGTGCTGCACAGGTGTAGTATGCTCCTGGCGGCGGAGTGTGTGCATGCGCACTACGCCTGACTGGCTCAAGTACCTGGACTCATAGCAGAAGATCCAGGTGGTGGAGGAGGACAATGAGGGACTGATTATCCTGAAGGCGGCTGGAGGAAGCCCCAGGTATGTATAAAACTTTAATTTCATCTGTCTCAGGTTTACTTTGTTACACAGTAGTACTATACTCTACATATGCACTCCTCACAGAGCTGCAGGGAATCCACTGAGAATGCTGTGCACATTGAACACAGAGGTGTTGTCTGTTTACAATCTCCTCATTCCCCTGCAGAGTACCTGCACATCATTCTTACATGTACCCACACTTACATTGCCTAGGGCCTGATAGATGTTCTTTGTTCCGGTTTGTACCTTTTACAAGTACTCTTACCAAGGACTAGTTTTAGTGTAAAGGGAATAAATATAGTAGTCTACATATCCTTCTCACTTCAGTTGTCTTGTAAAATTCCTAAGCGTTGGCAGTTAAGAGACGAATTTCATGTTACATACTTTTAATCAACAAAATTGTAATATGCAAATTAGAGGAGTGGGAGTCGTGGAGTCGGAGTCGGTGGAATCCTAAACTGAGGAGTCGGAGTCGGTGGATTTTTGGACCGACTCCACAGCCCTGGTTATAACTGGTGTGCATTATATCGCAGTTATAACTGGTGTGCCTTCTTCTGCCTGAATCATCGCTGACATATCCCCAGACACTGGTGACATGCTGGGCTGGTATACCAGTGATAGAGTGATGGAAGGTTAAAAATCAGGAATATAGCATACTATAGTATGCTATAATCCTGATATTTAACCTTCCATCACTCTATACCTGCTCAATATGCCCGTTTGCTCGTATTACTGCTGATTTTTCTATGAGCATATTACCTGACACTAGCATGGGTTATTTTGGGCTTCCTACTTTTCTAAGCACTCACACTTGATTACCTATAGGCATTAGTCACTTTATCCTGACCCTGGTCGCCACCTCATAATTTGGGGATCACTTGTGAACCCCAGTTTAGTTTATTTGCAGCGCAGGCATACTTGTGTTTAGAAGTGAGGCGTGATTATTCATGACATTATCATGTGTCTAATAAGGTGTGTTGAAGTGGTTTTCACACCTCTTTTTAGATGTTTTTAATGAAATGTTTCTTTGTTCAATAAAAGTTTATACTATTTGATATACTTATTGGTGGTGCAGACTTCATGTACAGGTCTTTTCTCTTTTTTGCTACTTGCAGTTATAACTGGTGAGGAGAGATGAGAGGTGGAGATCCCAGATCTGTTCCATCACAGCAGGTGGCACAATACAAACGTCTATATCAGTGGTCCTCAAACTAAGGCCCGCAGGCCAAATGTGGCCCCCAAAGGCTTTTTCACTGGCCCCCAAACACAAAATGTATAACATATAGATGCAGCCCACTGCACCTTCAAATATTGATTTATTGTATTTATAAAGCGCCAACATATTACGCAGCGCTGGACATTAGTTTAACAGGCCCGCATATAGAATAGCAGTACTGGCACTACCCATCCACATACTGTAGAAGCCAGCGAGCAGTCATTTGCTGGCTTCCAATCCAATTCTGCATCAGGTGACAATGTTGCCCAACTGGACAGCAGATTGTCACCTGAGTATGCTTCACTGTCTAGTGCACAAAGACGTTCTTTGGGCTCCACATGACTGAATGGCTGCTGCTGGGAGTTCTCCAGGCATGATTGGGAGGAATCAATACCTAGTGTACATTCAATGCAATGTTTTTCAACATAATTTTATGTATGTTCCAGCCCCCCAGCAGTCTGAAGTATATTGACCCGGCCCTTGACCGAAAAAATTTGGGGACTTCTGGTCTATATAATAAATACAGACTGCCTCCCATCAGCCTTCCCCTCTGCACAAACATCACACCGTGGTGCATGCTTTACGAGACGCACAAACTGCAGGCCTCGACTTTACCAGAAGTGCTGGGAAGTGACAACGCTGGGCAGAGTGTGGAAACCGCAATGGTTGTGTCACTCCCAGCACACAGGCAGAGTGCTGCAGGTCACAAGAGGAAGCTGAAGTCACAGCAGCACACGCCTCTCTCTGCTCTATGCACCGAGGCCTGCTGCCCGACAGGAAAATCCCAACTCCACAACACAACCTGTCGCTAGAAAATCTCGCCTAAAGCAGTGCTACATACAACATCGCAAAACATGCTACAACCCCATCAGTGCTGCTCTTTTCTTTTACACTATAACAACTTTGAAAATAAAAATCTTTCCATTTCAATCTGAAGCCAGCTAGGATTTCCAAAACTGTCCAGAAGCTCACACTGGCCACTGTACAAAAGTGTGACATGACTTTACATGAGTCACGGAGCAGGAGGCCTCATCACACATTTACAGCACTTGAAGGACTCCAGTGATAGGCAGAAGGCCCTGAAACATTTGACAATTTTTTTTAAAAGACAACTGAAGTGCGAAGAATATGGACGCTGCCATATTTATTTCCTTTTAATCAATGCACATTGCCTGGCCATCCTGCTGGTCCACTGCCACAAACTTTTAGCCATAGACCCTGAACAAGCATGCAGATCAGATGTTAGACAAAAATCTGACAAGATAAGCCGCATGCTAGTTTCAGGTGAGTGATTTAGACCCTACTGACTAGAAAGATCAGCAGGACTGCCGGGCAACTGGTATAGTTTAAAGGATACCACAAATGAAAAAAATGAAAGGTGCAGTGGCTAAGGAGGGAAAATTAGATACTTACTGCCTCTCGTTCCCTGCCATCAGCCGCCAGTCTTCTCCAATAGATGCCGGTGTCCAGTCGACTCTCCTGACCTCTAACCTGGACATACTGCGCCGCGCATGCACAGTATATCCGTTCTTCACCGATTCTGCCGGCGCGTAATTTCAGCAGAAGCAAGTTCACTTCCCTGGCTCCTCCTACCGTGGAGCACAAGACGCTATGAAGGAGGAACCAGGGGAGTGAACTTGCTTCTGCCGAAATTACACGCCGGCAGGAGTGGTGAACGTATATACTGCGCATGTGCGGCGCAGTATGTCCAGGTTAGAGGTCAGGAGAGTCACCTGGACACCGGCATCTATTGGAGAAGACCAACGGCTGACGGCAGGCAACGAGAGAGGCGGTATCTAATTTTCCCTCCCTAGCCACCGCAACTTTCATTTTTTTTTTTTCAGTTGTGGTAACCTTTAAAGTGGACCTGAACTCTTTCACAGGACAAAAGGAAAATGGAGAAATGCACCCTGTATGTATTTAGAGAGTTTAACCTCCCTGGCGTTCTGATTCCCGCGGCCCTGCGGCCGCGGGAACGTTTTTTGCACATTTTTTTTTAAATTTACCATGTAGCTAGCCTAGCGCTAGCTACATGATTCCCCCCTCCCTGAGGCGTCCCTCCCACCCCTCCGATCCCCGCCGGCGCAATCACCCGTCCGGAAATCCCGTTCAGAACGGGATTTCCAGGAGGGCTTCCCCCGTCACCATGACGATGCACGTCGTGACATAGACGTCGGTGTCGTCACAGGGAGACCCGATCCACCCCTCAGCACTGCCTGCCACTGATTGGCCAGGCAGCGCACGGGGTCTCGCCTGGGGGGGGCCCTGCATCGCGGCGGGTAGCGGCGGATCGGGTGAGGCACGCAGCAAGCAAAGTGCTTGCTGCGTGTTTAAAAAAAAAAATATTCAAATCGGCCCAGCGGGGCCTGAGCGGTGACCTCCGGCGTCTCAGGACGAGCCTAGCGCGTCCAGGACGCTAGGGAGGTTAACCT
The DNA here is from genome assembly GCF_040937935.1 of Hyperolius riggenbachi. Classification (NCBI taxonomy): domain Eukaryota; kingdom Metazoa; phylum Chordata; class Amphibia; order Anura; family Hyperoliidae; genus Hyperolius; species Hyperolius riggenbachi. The sequence continues at coordinate 60,024,817 of NC_090655.1, forward strand.
AATTCCCCCTCATCTGTGACTGATCACAAGTTGTCAGTTGTGGCAGATAAGCCGATTTGAAAGCACAGGATAATAACAAGATGTCTGCTTCCATGAATCAGGAAGTAGAAACTGTGCAGATTTATTTTAGGATTTGTATCAGCGGTAACAAAAATGTTTTTGTTTATAAGTCATTATGCAGTTGCATATCTTTTAGAGCAGAGAGGACATTCTGAGTTCAGGACCGCTTTAAAAATAGATATAGGCCTTCATATGTCTCTCAACCTGGGTTCCGTTTAAGGTACATAGTCAGTGATTTTAAGTTTGGAACCAAAGCAAAAAACTTTGGATGTCTTTTTTTTTTAAAACCAGCAAAACACATGCATGTATTGTTCTCGGTTCTCTTCACCCTGTACTGAATAAAAGCACAGATGCATTTCTACAAGATGTTACGTAACTATTATCTTATGTGGTTTTCAACAAATGTTTTCCATTGAAGAAAGAAAAAAGTTTCCCTACTCTTTATTGCCCATACAGTTATTCTACCAGTTTTTACCTCTACTTACAAAAACAAAACCTGAAAAAGCCCAATCGCAGAAATGACGCAGTTTCACTGCGATTCCTGGAGCCATCACGATTTGGCAACTACAGCCACCGACGCGATTGCTCCGGGATCACACCCAAAATGTTGCACGCAGCGATTGAAAGTGGAACCGCCCCTATGTACAGGCCAAAAATGAGTTCCAAGCTGCTTAACGTTCCATTACACCAGTGTGAAAGCGCAGGTTCACGAACGCCTAGCTAACCGGTTCTCTTCATTTTTTCCTGGAAGTGAACTGAAAAGAGGAATTACGGCTGAATCTCTAAGCCTGCTGATGCTTGATAATAATCTGCACTGGTTATAAAACAGAATAATTCCTCAGTACTACACTGGCTGCATTAATCTTTCATAAGTGTGCTGATTTAAAGCCATGTCCTTATCCAAGACAGCGACCCACTAAAGACAAATCGGATTCCTTCAGTATTGCCGAAACGCACAGGAAACATCGGCGGTCACAGAAACGTCTGTAGCTTGACATAGGTGTTCTTATACCATTTACAACCCTATGACCAACAAGAGCTCTTTCTATAGCCTTATAACGTCAGCATATCAACCAACCTTAAAAACAGTATTCGGAGTGCCTCTGTAGTGATAGGTCATGTCTAGGAGAACTCATAGAGAAGTATGTGATTTGTTTGATCAGCTGATAGATTTGCAAAGCTCTGACCGTTTGTTTTAAAGAGAACCCGAGGCGGCATTTTCAAATCTTAATAGGACACAGAGGCATGGCCTGTGCACAATGACATGCCTCTGTCATTGTGCTGCAGTCGCCAGCCCCCCCGGGCTCCGTTGTCCCCTCAGCAAAATACCGCCAGGCTAGCGACAATCTGCTTGTCACTAGCTTGCCATTTACCTGCCGCTTGTCAATTCATCAGCAGGCTCCATGCGTCCGCTAGCTTCCTCCAATCGAAAGCTAAGCCGAGACACAGTAAGTACTTGCAGGGTCACGGCTTAGTTTCCGATTGGAGAAAACTAGCGGGGAGCGGCAGGGGGAGCCTGTTGATGGCTTGACAAGCTGCAGGTAAATAGCAGGCTAGCAATAAGAAGATTGTTTCTAGCCTGGCTGTTTTTTGCTGGGGGACAGCAGGAGGGGGAGGGGGGGGGGGGGTGCTGGCGGCTGCAGCACAGTGACACAGAGGCATGTCATTGTGCACAGCTAACATATATGGGAGGTACAGAATTCTTGACTGTGACCTCTTCCTTCATTCTTTGCTCCCCTCAGACTAGAGCCTATGTACACATGGTCGAGACAATGGTTTTGGGCCATCTTGATTCTAGCATCTGTAAAGGATTGTACACACATCCAACAAAGTGTGCGACCAACTCCATTGACATGACCTGCCGCAGGAGCAAACGATTGCACGACTTGTATTTAGGGGTGCAATCACCAACTAAATGACCAACTTATTTGTACACTGGGCTTGCTAGTGGAACGCCGGACTGCATGATATGGCCACATTCAAAACAAGTACAAGTCATTCAAACCACTTGTACACACGTAGTTAACTGCACGACATCAGCCCAAAAGTCATGCGAGTGTCAGGGCAGGTATGAAGCGCTATATAAACACTAAATAATAATGAACACTTCCCTGGGCCAGTGATTTTGATGAACTGACATTAAACCCCTCCCTATTATGCATAGTCTTGTTTTATCATGGTCAAGGCATTCATAGGCACTAATGTCTCGCTATGACCTGGAGGAAAAAACGTTTACTTTATGATTACTGTAAGCGTTTCCAAACATGGCTATAAATCAGCTGATCTGTCAGAGCGCTGCACTCTGCACCTCTGACTGTTAGAGAGAGAGACTTGTGTAATTATGTCTGCAAGCTGCTGAAGAAGTGACTGTAGGGGACAGCCTCAGTTATCCAGACTGATCCCATCATCCCCTCCTCCCATATCCACAGACTGGTCTCCATGTGGCCAGGCCACAGTCATGCAGAAGGTGCAGGCGTGTGGGTTACCTATTGTGTCTGGCAGGTCCAGGAGCTCGTTGTGCTGCAGGTCCAGGTTGGTGATCTGGGTGCAGTTCCCGATCTCTTTAGGAAGGTGCTCCAGCTGATTGTGAGCCACGTCCAGTGTGATGAGGTTGCACAACTCCCCTGAGGACAGACAAAAACAGAGATCAATGAACAGGCACAAGGTAGGGATATCTGGAGAACTAGACTTCACAGAGACAAAAGTAAAGGAATTTAGCCAATAAGGCTTCAGTTAAGAATATACCAATACCTTTCACAGTAGAATATCATAGTAAATGCCAATGGACCGGGAAAAGTGGTTTACTCTATCAGAAACTGTCCTATAAATGGCCCAGCATGCCCTGGTACATTCCTGCTGCAAAGGAGCAATTCTTTCCTCCCACTTGCACATTTGGTGGACTACAAGGTTAAGTGTACCTTAAGGCTGCATAGCCAGGCTGGACAATTCACTAGTACAGTATTCAGGACTCCTTAAATATTGCAGCCATCACTGAATAAAGGCAGTCACTCAATTCCGGTTAGTGGCTTCGATACCTCCGTGGGCGGGACTTGACGTACGTGCCTTGCAGCACCAGCCTGAAGAAAGCAGCCAACCATGGGTTTCACACTGACATGTGACTTATGCACCGCCCACTGTTTACTATATCCAGAGTCAGCGTCACATAGGGGCCAAAAAACGTTTAGTATAACAGAAGTTTTATTACATCCATGTTTATTATACCAAGCGTTGCTCCCATAGAGATATAATGGAGATTGGCCAGGACCTGGAGGAGAGGTAGTTTACTATACCCAAATTTTTTACTATAACAGAGTTTATACTGTATTTTAGCTTGACACCGCTGATCCAAGTAAAGGTTACATGTATCTTATATTTAACCAAGTTCGAGTTAAACGGTCACACTCCACTGGTCGGCCACCGCCACGTTCTATTTACTCTTCTGTGTCTGTGATTTATTAATGTAATCCAAGATAACGGCAGATCACCAGATTATAAACGTGCTTCAATCTGCATGTAATCACAATGTAAATAAACGTGTAGCTGCACCTACATTCCCTGCTTATCCCCAGGCAATTTAACACGCTGCTGCCGATTATCCAGCCAAAGAGCTGCATGAAAGACGCACAATACATACGTCTGCTGCTAGGCGGCGAGCGTCAACAATAACACAAAATTAATGCTTAATAAAGGAAAACTACAATAAAAACTACCATGCAGTGAGTTACAGACAGTCCCCTACTTAAAAACGACTCGAGTCACGTTTCAGAGATAAACAAAAATGTCTTTGTGAACTAAATACACAATACAAGTAGTCCCCAGTTAACGAACGAGATAAGGACTTGTTGGTTTGTTCTTAACCTGAATCTGTTCTTAAAGGTAGCCATACACTTGTCGATTTGCCATCAGATCGACCAACAGATAGATCCCTCTCTGATCGAATCTGATCAGAGAGGGATCGTATGGCTGCCTTTACTGCAAACAGATTGTGAATCGATTTCAGCCTGAAACCGATCACAATCTGTGGAGCTTCATACATTACCTGTTCCGCCGGCGCGACTCCCCCGGTCTCCGCTGTCTTCTTTTCCGTGCTAGGCTCCAGCTGGCTGGCTTCACTGAACTTCCTGCCGGGGGAAGTGTAAACAGTAGAGGGCGCTCTACTGTTTAAACTTCCCGCCAGGACAAAAAGTTCAGTGAAGCCAGCCAGCCGGACCCCAGAACGGAGAAGAAGACAGCGGAGACCGGGGGAGTCGCGCCGGCCGGAGCAGGTAATGTATTGCCGCTGGCATCGGTCGTCGGGCATTCAAATGCCGCTATCGACGCTCTCCTGACCCGCCGGCGATCGAGCCGGTGATTGAATCTGCTGTATATCGGCTGGAAAATCGTTAGGTGTATGGGCCTCTTAAGTCTAACTACTGTGCAATCTCTGTGCCCTGCACCTCCTCTATGCCCCCCTCTGTGTCACCTCTGCCCCTGTACCAATCTAAAACATTTTTTTACTTGTCACAGAATCCATGCTGTTCATATTGGTTGGGCGTTCGTGAGTCAGGGACTACCTTACTGGTGTTTCTCCAGAGCAAACTTCAGCCCTAGCATAAACGTTTCCTTAATGAAGTGATTTGTAGAAATCTCCTGCTGAAACCAAGCGCTCAAACAAACCAAACAAGGTGACCGTCACCACATGACTGAAATACTGTTAGTGACAAATCCAAAAGAAGCGTTAAGAAAAACTCCTCCTAAAATCATAAAAAAAACCAACACATCATGGGTCACGTGCAACAAGGACCCAAATTAAATTAAATTCCCTTGAGGGAAGAGACAGAAGAACAAGACCCAGCATGCCAATAGATGAAACCTTTTCGAGATGCCCACTCTAGTCCTGACCGGTTTTGGCTCTAGTGACCTCTGATGACGGCATACAGCCGAAACCAATCAGAAAAAGAGTGGGCATCTCAAAAAGGTTTCACCTATTGGTATGCTGGCACTTGTAGTGCCTCAAGGTGATTTAATTTATTATGGGTCCCTGTTGCACAAGATCCACGATATGAGTGTTTTTATGGCTTTTTTTTAGTTGTATGATTTGTTTTACTTAATAAATAGCATCTACCTTATATACTCATGTGTAAACCTAAGTTTTCAGCACAAAAAAAAAAATTGCTGAAAAGTTACCCCCCCTCGGCTTATATGCGGGTCAGTGGAGCGGAGGGTGGAGCAGGTTTTGTTACTGGCAGAGGAGCATAAGGATTGTGCACTAGTGATCCTACTCTTGCGAGCTGGCTTCCTGTGTCTTTGCGCCCCCCCCCCCCCCTCCTCCCCTGAAACATGGTGTGCAGAGTGCACGGTTCAAGACTACCTGTGTCCACTGGCCTTTGGAGCAGAGAGTGTGCAAACAACGTGTCAGCAGTGCAATGATCGAGGATTCTTCCTGTGTGGCAATCGCTGTGTCTCACATCTATGATGCCATCTAGTAGCATCATCTTGAGACATAGCTGTATCCTCCTTGGGGCACATCTGGCTATGGTGAGGGGGGCTGACTTGTACTGGGGGCACATCTGGCTACTGTGGAGGGGGATATATTGGGGAGGGGGCTTATACGTGAGTCAATCACTATTTTCTGGTTTCTGTGGGAAAAGTAGGTACCTCGGGTTATACACGGTTCGGCTTATAAGTGATTATATACGGTATTTGTGGAAAAGGATACCTTGGCTGCAGAACAGTTTATGCATGTTCATTGCTTTGGCAGCGCTCGTTCCTGACTATTTTCTTTCATATTTTTGTTGTAACATTGTATACAATACTGTAACATTTACCAAGTAGTTAAAAACACTAATAGCACAAACAACCAAAATTAGTTTTTACCACAGTAGAAACCCTTTATAGAAAACTTCAAGGGACCTGGACAAGTGTTTTACTATATAAGGACAATTACTATATGAGAATGCTTCATACATTGTAAATGTGTACATTTGCTGGGACCTGGGGACTGAGTTAAGTACAGCAAGAGGTTTACTATAACGAGATTCTACTGTATATGTCCAAATCCAAGTCTCGATGCTGGCTAGAAATATGACCATTTTGGCCGGTAGCACAGCTCCCACATTTGTAGGAAGCTTATAGAACTAGCAATGCGGCCAGGTTCTGCTTTCCGCCTTGACACAAACCTATATTAATGTGCATGTATGAGGAACACACTGACGGCTGCGGGGGTGGCCTAGAATGTCGGGATCTGATCAGACAAAACCTGACCAGCCACATTGCTTGTTGGCAGATTATTTCAGCAAATACCACACTGCGAGGTTGTGAAAACAGCAGTCTGGGCACAAATCAAACACTCTCCGCCACAGTGTGTAGACAGTTCTCAAAGTTTAATGCTAGTGTAATTCTACAAAAGTCTATTAGAGGCAGAGGATCTGCAGGACAGCCAGACAATTTGCATCGTTTAAAGGGAAATAAATATGGCAGCCTCCATATTCCTCATTTTAGGTGTCCTTTAAAGTGTGCCTAAGACATGACAAGGATTTATACTTATCTGGGGCATATTCCAGCTCCCTGTGTTCCGTCAGCTTCTCTGTCTGTCTGATCCCCTCTCCCACAGTGAGCCTTGGTAATATCCCAGACTGAGCCAGCCGGGAACTAAGAGACCAAAACCGCCTCCTACTAAAAAGCCAATGCTCAGTGTAGTTTGTCTTCTTAAAACAGAAGAACATTTGTGATAATTCAGCTTTAAGTGAGTGATTGTGGTCTCCAAGCTCCTACAATTAACAAGCTGACATCATTGCATTCCAGTGATTCTGGAGGTTTATTTTGATTTCAGGGACAACAAAGGGGTAATTTGCATATTCAGCTGTGATGAATTGAGGTAGACCTTATAAGCTCACTCCAATCTGAACGATCACAAATACCTTGTGTCTTTAAGTAGGCAAATTTCTGTGCTGCATAGCACTTTAGTAAGGAGGCGTTTTGGTCCATTGTGGCCCCCTTACACACTACCAGGAGTTCTACTTCACCATAAGCTTGTTGGGTAATCTGTAACTTTAAATATTCAGGGAGAGTCCTGCACAGAGTTCAGCTGGTTTGCCAGTAGAGTTAGCACAGCTATTATGTTTATACTGCCTGTACCGGGGTTGGCTTGACAGTAGCTTAAAAGGGGTGTGAAAAATAATGCAAATGATCTGCATTATTGATCATGGGCCATTTTAAATGATTTTACACAAACTTAGGTGCAAGTAGACTAGAGATATGAAAAGAAAATGTGAATAAATGAAGGCAGCGCTGACAAGCCAGGGAAGGTGAGGCCATGACATCACACGTAATCTTCCCGAGGAATGGCCTCCATCGAGCTATTGGTGTATTCTGTGCAGGGTAAGAATTCCTTTCTGTTTATGTAAAGCAGGACCTCAGTGCCAGGGTCTGAAGACTGCTTCATCATTCTTTCCAGAAGACCAGGCTCTCCTACTGGAAGCGGCGGCCTTCTCAGAGCCGGCCTCAGAAAAGGGAGGGGGGTGGGGGGCTGAAGACTCTGTGTGACCATGCGGGGAAACACACTGCTGACTTGCAAATGCTGAGATTGGTAAACTTTCTATTATGTGGATTGTTTTGGGTTATTTTTATTCTACAACTTTGCACACAAAAAGGCATATTATGAAGCAACTAATGCTAGAACCTGTAAAACTGGTTTGTAAACTTTCCTTAAAAAAAAAAAATAAGACATGTTTTCAAGTACAGTGCAACTTAGGTGTAAACAAAGCTGATCTATATTTATTGCTGTTACAAATTCAGACATTTTAATGCAGACATGACTGTAGGATTGCCCTCTGTCCAGCTCTTGTGTATGCTTCCAGTGTTTCGCAGCAGTACTTCTCTACTTTAACCTGTGAGTGTTAGGCCCAGTACCGGCCTACAGTCTAGTTAGGCGTTATTGGGTAATGCCCGTACATTCTGGGAAGGTGCTGAAATCCAGGGCTGTGGAGCCGGAGCAATTTTGGGTTCCTGGAGTCGAGGAAAAAATGCAACGACTCCGAATTTAAACTGTAATTAAAATAGAAAGTATAATAAAATGTTCTATTTCTCAGATAGTCATTATACATTTTTATATACTGTAATAGCTGTGCTTAGTCCCCAAAAATTTAATAAACCAATCAAAATTAGTTACTTGTGCTGCTTCATTAAAGCAGTCCCCGTATTTTTAACCACTTCGCATCCAGACCTTGTTTTCAACTTATTGACCAGAGCAGTTTTGACAGTTTAGCTATGTCCTTATTTAATAGGAAATAACTTTATCCCTACTTATGACACAGAAATGAAATATATATTGTTTTTTTCAAGACAAACTAAGATTTCATTGTATGCCATTTTTTCCCTCAAACAATTTTGTTTTCTATGAATGTTAATGGGAAAACAAAAAAAATTGAAAAAACATGTATTTCTCAGTTTTACCAATTCCAGTTTAAAAATAAAAAGTGCTACTGTAGATAAAAAACACAAAATTTTGTTTGGCCATTCTTACTGCTTATCACAAAACTTAGATTATGTTCCTGTCACAATTTATGGTGAAGACATTTGATTCTGAAATAATGCTACAGAGTGTGTTTTTCACTATGAAATGAGAAAATACAAGTATTTTTAATAGTAAAAATCAATCTCATTAGCTCAGGAAACTTATATTCCGATTCACCAATTAGTGCTGCATCAGATAGTGCCAGAAATGTGCACAGGAGCAAGCCCAATCCTGCACAGCACTGCTTCTGCTGCAAGACGTATATCTACTGACCTGTGGCTTAGATGAAGTCCCAGAGGACGTATATCTACTGACCTGTGGACAAAGTGGTTAAAGTCAGATATACATATCTGACTGACTGTACAGTATATATGATGTGTACACAGGAATCTATCACATTCTCCAGGGAAAGGTGTGAAGAATTCTCTGCCTTCTTCACAAACAAGGTGTCTACCATCCGTGCCAGCATTACACCAACAACATCAATTGACCACTGGACTTTGCATATGCCTACTACCGTACCACCATGGCAAGTCTTTGACACTGAGTGAAGAAGATTTTGGAATTCTCATTCAAAGTCTCCGCCCCACTACCTGCGACCTGGATCCTGGCCCAACTGGATCCTTAATGCAGTGCCCAGCGCTGATCAGGCCAGCACTTCACAAAATCACTCAGTGCTCCTTGCAAAGTAGACTTTTCCCAGAAGAACTAAAGAAAGCAATCATAAAACCCCTCTTGAAGAAACCATCACTAGATCCCGATTCTGTAACCAACTACAGACCTGTGAGGAACTTACCATTCCTATCAAAAGTCATCGAGAAAGCAGTTGCCAACTAGCTAGAAGCCAGGCTTACAGATAACATCTTTGATACTTTTCAGTCAGGATTCAGGAAAAGGCACAGCACTGAAACTGCATTAGTCCGAGTAATGAATGATCTACTTACTGCAAGGTACAAGGGTGATTGCTCAATTCTGATTCTTCTTGACTTGTCTGCAGCATTTGATACTGTGGATCATGAAATACTAATCCAGCGACTGAAGAATTACTGTGGCCTAAGGGGTACTGTTCTTAGCTGGTTTCAGACCTTCCTATCTGGCAGGTCACAGCAAGTATGTCTGGGCACACACTACTCTAATCTAGTGCCACTTGCCTATGGAGTTCCACAGGGTTCTGTACTATCACCATTACTCTTTGCAGTCTACATGCTCCCACTGGGCAAAATAATTTAGAACTATGTTAGAACTATGGCCTAGGATACCATTGTTATGCAGATGACACACAAATGTATCTGTCCTTCAAGCCTGGCACCCAAGACCTATCAGCATCCATAAATGCATGTCTAGTGGATTTACAAAATTGGATGAACACCAGCTGGCTGAGGCTGAACTCTGACAAAACTGAGGTGTTGGTGGTAGGGGGTCCACACATGATGGATAAAGTTCAAAACGGTCACCACCTCAAACTAGCAATTGGGGGAGATACCGTACAGTATGAAGACTGTGCGAAACCTTGGGGTGATCCTGGATGGAAATCTAAAACTCAGACAGCAGGTATCGGCTGTCGTCAAGTCTTCCTTCTTCCATCTAAAAAATATAGCGAACATGAAACACTTTATCCCAGCTGGAGACCTACCTACCCTGGTTCACACATTTGTATCCTCCCGCCTAGACTACTGCTACGCCCTGTTCATCGGATCTACAGATAAGGTTCTGCGCCCCTTACAACTAGTACAAAATGCTGCAGCCAGACTCCTAGCCAAGGCCCCCCGCAGCTCACACATCTCCCCAGTACTGCAAACTCTTCACTGGTTGCCAGTAAAATGGAGAATCAATTTTAAGATCTGCCTGCTGACATTCAAGGCTCTACACCACATGGGACCCAAATACATAGCAGATCTACTGGAACTTAATGCCCCTCCACGCACCCTCCGCTCTGCCAACAAGATGAAGCTGGTTATTACCAAGATACACTTAACATTTGGTGCTCAGGCCTTTTCCTATGCAGCCCCTATTCTATGGAACCCACTTCCACAATCAGTATGAGAGGCTCCTTCTCTGGTCAGCTTTAAAAAAAGGCTAAAAACTCACCTCTTTTCCCGAGCCTTTGAGACTGCATAATGCAGGGTCACATCGCTTTGAGTCCCCAGGGAGAAAAGCACTATACAAATATTATTGTTATATATTAAATAACATCTATGCAGTAAGAATAAAGCCTGATGTGTAGCCGTGTCACTAATAGAGATGGTCAATGAGATGGAAAGAATTCTGAGTTGATGCTGATTTATACAAATGTATGCACTCTCTTTGCTCATGAAATCAAATAATTTGATATGTTGTTAAAATTTGGATTGGTGACTACGAATTAAAGGGTACCTGAGACATATGAAAAGAAAATATTTATACAACCTGGGGCTTCCTCCATTCCCCTATTAACCCAATCAGTCCGTCGCTGTCCACCACCTGGATCTTCTGCTATGAGTCCCGGTAATTCAGCCAGTCCGGCCGTGTGTCGCTACTACAGCCAGGAGTATTCTGCACCTGTGCAATAGTGCTGCGCAGGTGTCGTACACTCCCGGCAGCGGAGTGTGTGCATGCACACTACGCCAGACTGGCTCAAGTACCTGGACTCATAGCAGAAGATCCAGGTGGCGGAGGACGACAGCAAGGGACTGGTTAGCCTGAAGGGGGCTGGAGGAAGCCCCAGGTATGTATAAAACTAATTTCATCAGTCCCAGGTTTACTTTGTTACACAGTAGTACTATACTCTACATATGTACCCCCCACAGAGCTTCAGGAAATCCACTGAAAATGTTGTGCACATTGAACACAGAGGTGTTGCCTAACACCCATAAACCTGGCTCAGATTGTGCATGAAGAATGTGTAACAGAGGAAGAATTGCCTCATTCTCCTGCAGAGTACCTGCACATCACCCTTAAGGCTCATACACACATCAGACCATAGTCTTTGGAAAATGAAAGATCACAGACCAATTATGGCAGTCTACATATCACTTCAGTTGTCTTAAAATTCCTAACCGTTGGCAGATAAGAGACAAATTTCATGTTACATCCTTTCAATCAACAAGATTGCAATATGCAAATTAGAGGAGTCGGTGGAATCCTAAACTGAGGAGTCGCAGCCGGTGGATTTTTGTACAGACTCCACAGCCCTGCTGAAATCGACTCATTTTGGGTGTGTATGGGCCTCCTCGTTTAAACAACTCGTTTGGTGTGGTTTGGAAAATGCACGGAACAATGTACTGTATACAGTATACTCGACTACAAGTCTAGAAATTTAGGTCTGACACTAAATAAAAGTATAGGGGTCGACTTATACACGAGTCAATGCAGAGCACACTGCGTAATATGTGTACAATTAGTGACATTCCCAGTTGTAGCAATTTATCCAGTGGTAAGTGACTTTCTTGATAAAGGAAATGCCAAGAAAACACAGGTATGAAAGTCCTGGCCAAAACAATTAACAAGGAAAGGGCGGGGGGGGGGGGGGGGGGGGAATTACTGGGCAGCAGGAAGGGGAGTAAATAATGGCAGCACTTGGGGGCCTGGCAGAGTTATCCGCTGCACTTAAGGGACAGGAGGGATTAATGGCTGCAATACTTAATGCAGTGCAATCATCCTTGAGTCCCAATTCCCGAGTGCAGCTGTTAATTCTTCCAGGACCCCAATCACAGCCATTAACTTTGCTGGGTAGACTTATACTTGAGAAAAAAAATTCCAGCTTAGGAGGGGGGGTCTAATATTGGGGTCAACTTATTTACGAGGTCGATTTCTAGTCGAGGATATACGGGTAGGTAATCCCTGGTTAATAAACGAGACCATTATTGCAAAACATTTTATAATACATGTAAACACAAATAAGAACTATGTTTCTTCCAGAGTAAAATACGCTATAAATTACTTTTCCCCTATATTGCTGTAACTTACAGAAGGCAGTAAAAATCTGATGAAACTGACATGTATTTCATTCTTAAAAAAAAAAAAAAAAAAAAAAAAAAAAAAAAGAAGCACTCCCTGGAAAGGATCGAAGGATCGATACAAAGATGCTGCCTCTACCGGTTTGCACACTACTCTGGCAGTTGGACTGAGCAACTGCAATTCACCAATTTGCTCTTTAAAGGACCTCTGTTACGAAAATATTAACATTTACAATACATGTAAACATATACAAATAAAAGCAAGAAGTTTGGCCTGGTGCACACCAAAACCCGCTAGCAGATCCGCAAAATGCTAGCAGATTTTGAAACGCTTTTTGTTATTTTTCTGTAGCGTTTCAGCTAGCATTTTGCGGTTTTGTGAAGCGTTTTTGGTGTAGTAGATTTCATATATTGTTACAGTAAAGCTGTTACTGAACAGCTACTGTAACAAAAACGCCTGCAAAACCGCTCTGAACTGCAGTTTTTCAGAACGGTTTGCGTTTTTCCTATACTTAACATTGAGGCAGAAACGCATCCACAATCCAAAAAATGCCTCACCCCGGGAGTATGCGTTTCTGCAAAACGCCTCCCGCTCTGGTGTGAACCACCCCATTGAGATACATTGACCAAGCGGATCCGCAGCCGCAAGCGGCTGCAGAAACGCTGAAAAAGCTGCTCGGTGTGCACCAGCCCTTTAAGTACATTTCTTCCAGAGTAACATGAGCCATAAATTACTTTTCTCCTATGTTGCTGTCACTTACAGCAAGTAGTAGAAATATGACATTACAGACAGATTTTTGGACTAGCCAATCTTCTCATGGGGGGGTTCTCCGGGTTTTCTTTATTTTTAAAAGCACTTCGTAAATGGCAGTTGCTCTGTCCAACTGCCAAAAAAGTGTGCAGTGCGCAGGAAGGCTGGCCAGCATCATTGTATAAATCCTTTCCAGGGAATGCCTTTTATAAAGAATCCCCCATGAAGAGATGGACTAACCCAAAACCTGTTGGTAATATCAGATTTCTACTACCTACTGTAAGTGACAGCAACATAGGAGAAAAGTAATGTATGGGTCATTTTACTCTGGAAGAAATATACTTATTTGTATGTGTTTTACATTTTAAGATTTTCGCGACAGTTCCTCTTTAAAATAAAGATAACCCTGAGAATCCCCCATGTAGAGATGAACTGGTCCTAACCTGTCAGGTCTGTTAGGTTTCTATTACCTACTGTAAGTAACAATCAGAAAAGGATCAGGGACGTGGGGTTTTCTACTAATCAGGATTTCCTCTAATGAGAACTGACCAAAAATCATTATGTTTTCTGCTCAGAGCCACCTCTGGACCTTCAGAGTGCTGCAAGCTCTTCTCCAGCTCTGGCCTTAGTCACACATCAGAGTGCAGATAATGGCTGGGGCTGCAGCCAGTAAACTACATGTGTATTCTTCCCATCCGTGTTCAGGGTAAATATTTATCAATATGTCCTATTAATCTGTGGCTGTGGTGAGTGCCAGCATCACGTCAGTAATACAGTGTTCTTGTACAGCAGCTACAGTAAACTGTTCCAAAGCTCCTCCGAAATACCTATAAAGGAGTGATAATCCAAAGTCATGCGATCGCTGTCTCATGCAGTGCTGATGGCGGAGAATACTGTGACACTGTACAGCTTCCTGTCTGCATCCCAAGCCAAACCTGGCCAAAGAGTGCAGGGACAAGCTTTCCAGGTGCATCACTAGCCTGCAGGCTAACAATGCGTTCTGTTGCTATGGAGACAGGATGGCAAATAGAGCAGTGCATGACAGAGCAGGTACAGTGAGTAAAGGAGAAATGCCTTAGGCCTGAACTCAGCCGACCACTTGCCGATGCACCAGGGGGCCACTGCGCACACACACACTACATTCTCAGCAGAGGCAGCCCAGACTGTAAAAGGCAAGTACATTCAAAAGTTATAGAAGGGCTGCTCAGATGCATTGTTTATCGTTTACTCAGGGATGTGGGGGAGAATGGGTGCTCTTAAAGGAAAGGTTCAGGGAGGGTGGGCAAAAAATAAAAATCAAATTCCACTTACCTGGGGCTTCCTCCAGCCTGTGGCAGGCAGGAGGTGCCCTCGCCGCCGCTCCGCAGGCTCCCGGTGGTCTCCGGTGGCGCGCCCGACCTGGCCAGGCCGGCTGCCAGGTCGGGCTCTTCTGCGCTCCAAGGCCCGGAACTTCTGCGTCCCACGCCGGCGCTCTGACGTCATCGGACGTCCTCCGTGCTCTACTGCGCATGCGCAGTAGTTCTGCGCACGCACAGTAGAGCCCGGAGGACGTCCGATGACGTCAGAGCGCCGGCGTGGGACGCAGAAGTTCCGGGCCTTGGAGCGCAGAAGAGCCCGACCTGGCAGCCGGCCTGGCCAGGTCGGGCGCGCCACCGGAGACCACCGGGAGCCTGCGGAGCGGCGGCGAGGGCACCTCCTGCCTGCCACGGGCTGGAGGAAGCCCCAGGTAAGTGGAATTTGTTTTTTATTTTTTACCCACCCTCCCTGAACCTTCCCTTTAAGGACAATTGAAGTGAGAGGAATATGCAAGTTGCCATATTTAGAACCTTTTAAGTAAGATCCTGAGGCTTCCCTCTTTCTAGGCAAGTATCACAATATGTACCCAAGCTTTGGCTTATACACAGAACAATTCAATTGTGTTAGATGCCATTACCGTTTATACTCGCATATACAGTGGCTTGCAAAAGTATTCGGCCCCCTTGAAGTTTTCCACATTTTGTCCCATTACTGCCACAAACGTAAATCAATTTTATTGGAATTCCACGTGCAAGACCAATACAAAGTGGTTTAAAGGATGCCTGTACTTAATATTCAATTAAACTTCCTTACTTGAAGTGAGTTTATCGTCTGTGAGGTAAGCCACCTCATCCTTTTTTCATTTTATTGATTTTAAAGTGTTTTATATACATTGGGCGCCTCTTTACCCTCTACTGTACCTTACTCTCCCCACCCTTCTGGGAGGGGAGCCTTGTGCACCTATCCAAGGGGGCGCAAGTTTTTTTGCTAAGAGAGCGACCGAGTCCAGGACTGCTGGTAGACCTGAGTGGAGTCAGGTTTAAAACACTCCACCTGCCCGAAGTGGTCGGTTGCCCCCTTTGCAGCCCACCTTTGTGAGTACCCTTCTATAAAGTACTTTTTTATACCCAATACTTTTGACATACTGCACCATTTAGGCTCCTGTTTGTCTTTGTTTTTTTTCCCTCCAGTACTGTACAACACAAAGTGGTGTACACGTGAGAAGTGGAACAAAAATCATACACGATTCCAAACATTTTTTACAAATAAATAACTGCAAAGTGGAGTGTGCGTAATTATTCGGCCCCCTTTGGTCTGAGTGCAGTCAGTTGCCCATAGACATTGCCTGATGAGTGCTAATGACTAAATAGCGTGCACCTATGTGTAATCTAATGTCAGTACAAATACAGCTGCTCTGTGACGGCCTCAGAGGTTGTCTAAGAGAATCTTGGGAGCAACACCACCATGAAGTCCAAAGAACACACCACACAGGTCAGGGATAAAGTTATTGAGAAATTTAAAGCAAGCTTAGGCTACAAAAAGATTTCCAAAGCATTGAACATCCCACGGAGCACTGTTCAAGCGATCATTCAGAAATGGAAGGAGTATGGCACAACTGTAAACCTACCAAGACAAGGCCATCCACCTAAACTCACAGGCCGAACAAGGAGAGCGCTAATCAGGAATGCAGTCAAGAGGCCCATGGTGACTCTGGACGAGCTGCAGCGATCTACAGCTCAGGTGGGGGAATCTCACCATAGGACAACTATTAGTTGTGCACTGCACAAAGTTGGCTCTTATGGAATAGTGACAAGAAGAAAGCCATTGTTAACAGAAAAGCATAAGTCCCTTTTGCAGTTTGCCACAAGCCATGTGGGGGACACAGCAAACATGTGGAAGAAGGTGCTCTGGTCGGATGAGACAAAAATGGATCTTTTTGGCCAAAACGCTATGTGTGGCAGAAAAACACTGCACATCACTCAGAACACACCATCCCAACTGTCAAATATGGTGGTGGCAGCATCATGCTCTGGGGTTGCTTCTCTTCAGCAGGGACAGGGAAGCTGGTCAAAGTTGATAGGAAGATGGATGGAGCCAAATACAGGGCAATCTTGGAAGAAAACCTCTTGGAGTCTGCAATAGACTTGAGACTGGGGCGGAGGGTCACCTTCCAGCAGGACAACAACTCTAAAAATAAAGCAAGGGCAACAATGGAATGTTTTAAAACAAAACATATCCATGTGTTAGAATGGCCCAGTCAAAGTGCAGATCTAAATCCAATCAAGAATCTGTGGCAAGATCTGAAAACTGCTGTTCACAAACGCTGTCCATCTATTCTGACTGAGCTGGAGCAGTTTTGCAAAGAAGAATGGGCAAGGATTTCAGTCTCTAGATGTGCAAAGCTGGTAGAGACATACCCTAAAAGACTGGCAGCTGTAATTGCAGCAAAAGGTGGTTCTACAAAGTATTGACTCAGGGGGCTGAATAATTATGCACACCCCATTTTGCAGTTATTGATTTGTAAAAAATGTTTGGAATAATGTACGATTTTCGTTCCACTTCTCACGTGTACACCACTTTGTATTGATCTTTCACGTGGAATTCCAATAAAATTGAATCATGTTTGTGGTAGTAATGTGACAAAATGTGGAAAACTTCAAGGGGGCCGAATATTTTTGCAAGCCACTGTAAGCCGACCCGTGTATAAGCCCAAGTACCCACTTCCCCTCAGAAACCAGGAAAAAGTGATTGATTCGTGTTTAAGCCCCCTCCCCAATATAGCCCCCTCCACACTAGCCAGACATTCCCCCCAGTACAAGTCAGCCCCACTCCCCATAGCTAGATGTGCCCCAGGATCAAACAGCTGTGTCTCAAGAAGCCACCAGATGGCGTCATAGATATGAGACACAGAGATTGCCACACAGAATCCCTGATCATTGCACCGCTGACACGTTGCTTGCAGGTTCCGCTCCACAAGCCAGGGGACACAGGTAGCCTTGAGCAGTGCAATCTGCACACCATGTTACAGGGGATGGAGGGCACGGACACAGCAGGGAGCCAGCTGGCAAGAGTAGGATCATTAGTGCACGGTACTTACGCTCCTCTGCCAGTAACTTTACCTGCTCCATCTGTTTTGCTCCACGGACTCGCATATAACTTTTCAGCACGTTTTTATGCCGAAAAATTAGGCTTATACACGAGTATATACAGTATATTATCATTACTACTGATTTATGAAGCGCTCACATATTCCGTGATGCTGTACAACGTAAGAAACAAAAATAAGGTACATAGACAATGGTGTACAGCAAATATAGACACAGGTACATATTAGAGAATTGGTAGACTTAGTAATTACTGTGACAAATGTAATATAATGAATAATTTACAAAAAAACACAAAAAGGTGAGAGAGCCCTGCCCTTGCAAGCTTACAACCTAAAGGAACGGGGGCTACAAGAGGTGCTTCCATTGTACTAGTCTTGTAACAATAACTTAAAATAGAACCTGAGGTGAGAAAGATATGGAGGGTGACATGTTTATTTCCTTTTATATAATTCACATTGACTGGCTGTCCTGATGATTCTCTTGCTCTAATACTTTTAACCGTAGACCCTGAACAAGCATATGTAGATCAGGTTTTTCTGACAATATTGTCAAAACTGACAAGATTAGCTGCATGCTTACTTCTGGTGTCCTTCAGACACCACTGCAGCCAAATAAATCCACAGGGCTGCCAGACAACTGGTATTGTTTAAAAAAGAAACAAACATGGCAGCCACCTTATGAGGGTGCCCCCCCACCCTTCAATCTCAAAACGTTTCAAGCCAAAGCCTTCTGCCATGCTACCCCTACACTTTGGAACTCCATCACATCAAATCCGGACATCTCCATCCATTGAAGTCCAAACTGAAAAGCCACCGGTTTAGACATTTTGACAGGTTGGCATTTAGGAACACTTGACTTCTGTCTTTTCTCTGCAACACAGTCCACCCTGCAACTACATGTTGATCTGAGACATACCTATGCGCATTGAGTCCTAAGGGAGAAAATCGCTTTACAAATATATGTATCATTTATCCCAAGTCACATGACCAACTATAATGTCACCCTGTAGTGGTCAGCCAGCCCTTATAAACAGATCACTGCACAGTTTGCATAGTCTCTAGTAGTAAGTTTGCACACTAGGCAATGGTCCCAAACATGTGACTACAGACTGGACTACCAACTATTTCCCCCTCTGATAACTACTTGGCCTCAGTGGGTTGTGGAGTAGCCAAGTGATGACATCACTAAGAGGAAACCACTGTGTTCTTCCTGTGCACTTAATAGAGTGGGAAGAAGTCCTTACTCAATGGAACCTATGTAGGATAAGCCAGAAAAAAAAATAGACGTCATGGAGGTCTTAGGGACAAGATTAGAAGGAATAAATACCAAGTAGGGGTAAAAACGGCATCAAAGACGCTCGAGAGGTTCTAACCTAGTTTTTAACTCAATCACAAAATGCAAGAAAAACTATTTTCCCAGCATTTGGGCATTCAGTTGATTGCTCTAGGCAAAAAAGGGGGAAAAAAACACTTCAGTTCTCTATCAGTCAGTGAACTAATCTAGATAAGAGTAACAGGAAACAGATGAAAAGAGAACAAAAATATAACATGGGTGAAGCACTGCGACTTTACAAACTACTCGTCCCCAGAAGAAAGCTGAACCACAGAGAAGGGAAAGCCTGGGATTACTTCCTTCTTTCAGAACGTTCCCTCGCTTGCTGCAGAGATGGAATTATTGTATTTACGTGTCTAAACACGACCCTGGAATAAAGCATACACAGCTATGTGCAGATGCCTCATCAGGCCTGGCCAAGTAACAGAACGCTGGCTGCCAAAGCGATTGCAAAACATGCATGTGCCATCATAGTACGCCACTAGAACAAAAAAATACACAAATCATAAAAAAGGAGGCACTCTCTGTTCACTACTGAGTATCCATGAGAAAGACTAAGAATTAGGCTGCTTTCACAGTAAGACGTTACAGGCGCACATTAGTGCAGCCTGTAGCACAGCCCACCGCACAGCAATGAAAAATCAATGGGCTGTTCACAGTGCCCACGTTGCGTTACATTGTAACGCAGCAAATTAAAAGAAAGTGCTGCATGCTGTGCGTTATACGTGGCTAAGCCGCGTTAGACTGTTTGCACATGCTCAGTGATGTTGGAGGAGGAGGTCTCCCCTCCTCCTCTGCGGCCAGCCACATGGCTAATTAATATTCACTGCACTGTGACGTGCAGCGTTTACTTCCTGGAGAGGCCGCTCTGTGCGGCGATTGGCTGGCGGGACCACGTAATGCGGATCACGTGGTCTCCGCATGGCACCGCACAAAAAAGATGCAGCTCTTGGTAGCGTCCTCCTCCAGCACCACCAGGCGTTGCTTTAGGGGCACGTTATGCGACCTATAACGTCCCCTAAAACGCAACATCCTGGTGGGAAAGAAGCCTTAAAGGGAACCTGAAGCAAGAGGTACCGTATATGGAGCTTGCCATATTGATTTCCTCTTAAATAGGTGAAACAGGAGAGAGATCAAATTACAAACTTGTGATTAGACACAGATGAGGGGAAACTAGACAGGCTAAACTAACTACATCCCAGGTGCATTTCTCTAAGTTTTCCTACTGTTCTGTGCAAGAGTTCAGGTCCACTTTAAACAATACCAGTTGCCTAGCAGTCCTACTGATCTCTTTGGCTGCAGTAGTGTCTGAATCACACACCAGAAAACAGCATGCAGCTAATCTTGTAAGATTTGTGTCAAACATCTGATATGCTGCATGCTTGTTCAGGGTCTATGGCTTAAAGCGGTATCGTCAAGATAAAAATAAAATTTCAACAGCAACTGGTCTGAGTGTATTAAGTGATAAAGATGTTAAGCCTGCATTAAAAACTTTCAAAACTTTTTCTGCTGTTATGATTTGGAGTTATCACATACTTAAGGATGGTAGTGCCAAATAATTGCATTCTTCCCTTTATTTCCCTGCCAGCTTCTTATCTGAAACCTAATACCCTACTCACTTGTGTTTACAAGCAAGGCTGAGGCGACTCAGCGATTGGAGGAGACAAGAAAAAAGTAAAGGGCAGAAATGACATCACGAGTTAGTCTTAACTGTGTGCAAAAGACATGGCCCCCACCAGGAACAGAATTCTCTTCATTTACTATATAACATTCACTGAAATCAAAACCTGGACAGTATAATACATGTGTTATGTAAGTAGATCAAGTATTTATCTACTTATATATGTGTTTTTTTTCCTGGGCATAGTATGGCTGATCCTACTGCTTTAAAGTGTTAGAGGCAGAGGATCAGCAGGAAAGCCAGGCAATGAACATTATTAAAACAAAAATAAACAAATACCATATCTCTCTTACATCAGGTTCCCATTTAAGCTACTATCATGGTTACAAGTCAAATGCAATGAGAACACCTTTTGTTTGTTTCTTACCTTGTACAGCACCATGGAATCTGTTGACGCTTCATAAATCAGTAGTAATAATAACATAATGGCATCTAACACAAAATAGCTGTGTGTGTATGTGGGTTAAGCAATAAATTCGCCACAGGCAGGATATTTCTCACCTGTGTAACATCATGAGCCATGGAATCTGACATTCTATACCATGTGAACTGGTCAGGACAGCACAACTTGCATGCCTCTTCGCTTCCCACCATCAACTTACACAGTTTACAGATCCAGAACACCCACTATCTGACAAAACAGTCACCTTATAGTAGTAGTACACAGCCCACTGAACCAGCACTGCTTCCTCCTCCAATATCTGACAAGTTACACACTGCCACACTACATACACAGCCCACTGGACCAACACGGCTTCCTCTTCCACTCTCTGACAAGGCATGCATTGCCACC